>NC_140967.1:43967175-43997175 GCF_056783735.1 Eptatretus burgeri
TTTTTCTTTCCATTTTATTTTTACCCATCTTTCATTCTTTACATTATTTTGCTTTACAACCTTTCTTCATGCATGCATGCACACCCCAGCCCGCAGCAACAGGGGCAGGTCATTTGCATACACGCACAATTTCCCATTCAAACCACTCCATCATCCAACAGACGTTGCCCCTCAGGCTTTGTCAGACTCGAACCCCAACGTTACAACATTTCGTACACAATCAAGATTCCTTTATAAAAATAAAAAAAATGAAAAAAAATAAATAAAATTAAAAATCTCCACACCATTGCACCACAACCCAAGCTTGCTTACCGTCGCCATTAACAGCCACAACCACGACATCTCAACCGCCACGAACCGCTATGCTGCCGCTACCAATGCCTCAACCACAGTACATGCCTGGTCATCATAACTGCAAATCGCTGTACACATCACTATTGTAAGTGCTATAATTTTCATATTAGGAGCTTGGAGCAATTTCATGCATTACATGATACGATTTTCCATGATCTACTCTCAAATCAATCAAATCAAAGTACATCATCGAAATATTATTTCGGTTTTGAGGATCAGATATCGTCCGGACTAAAAAGTGTCAAAATCTGTTGTGAAATCTAATAATTTAAAGAAACAACGAGTCGAATAACTAAGCCGATATACCTATTTATTTTAAGCGAGCAAGGCTATGTTCCCTCCTTTCTCCATAGATACACAAGAAAATGTGAAATTTCCAAAGCAAGAAAATTATCTTTTTCTCCTGTTTGGATAATAATTATATTGGGTGAACAAAATATTTCGGAATGTGCCAAAATTAACCAGCTTCATTGAGCTCTATGATTTAATGCATTCACTGCTGGACCTTGCGCCCTGTCCCCCAGATGGACTGCTTATCCAGAGCATCTGACAGATCAGTGTCCATATTTTTGGAGGTTCCATGAGGTGCTCAACAGGGGATCAAAGCAAATCTAGTGAAAAATGGACGTTTTAAAATATAGTGACAATGTTTGCACGGACCGCAAATGATGTACCACGTGATGCGTGTACAGACAAGCAGGCAACATGACAGATTATCTGCAGTGAGTATTTCATGGGTGATTAAACGGTGTGGTCTCCAGTGGTGTTCTACATTAAATATATGGTATGCCGCCACAGCCTGGTCAGCTGTTCCTTATCAACCATTTAATTGGAGTGCTCAATTGGACTGTGTGTGTGTGTGTGTGTGTGTGTGTGTGTGTGTGTGTGTGTGTGTGTGTGTGTGTGTGTGTGTATGTATGTGTGTGTGTGTGTGTATGTATATATATATATATATATATATATATATATATATATATATATATATATATATATATATATATATATATATATATATATATATTGTTGCGGTTCTGAGAATCGCATCATTCCAAAGCAAGAGCAACCATCATACAGCGGTCCCGATCTAATTAACACCGCACCACCCCTTGTGTGGTGACACGTAACACTTAAACTCACGGTTTCCCTACTTAATTACATCGGACCACAAGATCGGTACCACGCTGACCATGCGGACAGTAAAGAAGGTCCCCAGACAGTTATTCCATTAACATACGTTCAGACAGACCCTTCCCTTTTGTCTAGTGGGACAACGGGACAGTGCATTGTGTAAACTTCATAGCTAGGTCTGATTAAATATCTGCACTCATTTCTATTCTTTTTTATACTCTTCTACTCTTCTTCCTGAGGTAAATCACCGTCACGTGTGCCCTTCGCTGTGAGATGGGTCCTCAGCGAAGGCCAAACAAGCATTATGCCGGACACCTCTCTGTAGAAATCACAGCCTGCCAAACGCATGTGCAGTGATAATTTCCACCCACTGGACAGAAAGCACACATAGCACGACACCCCTCTGCAGAAATCACAGCCTGTCAAATGCAAAGCACACATGGCCGCGCCCTTTCCAACCCATTTCCAAATCTCCATCTAATAATTATATCCAATCCTTTCCCTCAATTCCCTGACACAGATCAGGGCTGGCACCGTGCATCCCATTGCCTCTGATAACCGCCAACACCATGCTCGATGGCGGGCAGACCCGCGCGTAGACCACGTGTACATTGTATGGGGCATGGTCAATGGCAGGCAGACCCGCGCGCTGACCACGTGTATAATGGTGGACTCGTGCGCAGCCCCTGACACTTTATCATCGTACAAAAAGGGGCACGAATAACACACATCTTTGGACGGGTCTGGGCATGGGGTTACAATAATGTCCTGCTGTCGGTCTTCGCTCACCACGACAGCCATAAATGTCTCTCGCGGATGGCAGAAATCCTCCCGCACCTCCGCCTCGATGCAGCTGCCACCAGGTAGAGGCATGCTGTGCAGCTGGATCGCTCAGGCCACGTGGTACACCACGGAGCAGGCACATTGACCAGTGCCAACCGCGGGTCACCGGGGCATGGCACGGGGTTCGGTGCAAGGCGATTCATGTCATGGTGCTCGGAGCGAGACGATTCCACAGCTTGGAACCATCTGGCCGGAAGTGAAGTGGAACCGCTTCCGGTCATGGCGGCCGGCCCGTGTGTTGCCGGGGCCCAACCAGAGTGCCTGATTCGGGTTCTGGCACATCGCTTCAGGTGATCACCCTGCCCCACACCACCAGATCTATAAAAGGAGAGGTCGCGGGGCAGTGGGGGAGTCGTCATTGTTCCTGGGTAGTTCAAGTGTCATTCCTGCCCATTGTTCCTGTCTTCATTCCTGCCGGCTCATTCTGTCTGGCTTGGGATTGACAACCTTCCCAATCGCCTGCTGGATCTGCCCTTCTTTACCAATTCGCTTGTTGACCCCGCCTTCGTCACCACCTCGCCGACCTTCTCCGCTCTTCTTTACCAATTTGCCTAATGACTCTACATTCTTCACCGCCTCATCATTTCTCTCCACCCACTTGCTTCGGACTCAGCCTCTCTCCACCCATTGGCTTCTGACTGCACCCAAGTCCCTCCCTTCACTCGACGATCGCATCTCATCCTCTGGACCGACGATAGCTGCATGAAGTGCCACTAAGCAAGAGACGATGCGCCAGCTGTCAGGGAAGTATCGCCCAGTGGAGCATCCCCCCAAAACATACTGGTGGCGCGGTCAGGCAATCGTGCAAGGTACTGAGAGACTGTTAGCCTCATCTCCTATCCTTTTTCTCTTCATTAACTCCTCTTCATCAGGTTGTGTGTGTGTGTGTGCCCACGTGCGTCCTGGCGCCTGTCCTCGCTTAAGTTAAGATTGTACAATAATTATATCAGGGTAACTCTGCTCTGTGTCTGCTTTTGTAAGTTTCTTGTATATTGCCACACCTCTCACATTTCTTCCTATTCCTGCAACAGAGAACAATAAAGAACATTCACTGAGCCACATATCTTTCCTCGCCTGCCTGTTAATAAATCCTTTGTGGAAATGTTCCCAGCCCATTTTTCTCTGTTCTTTCATTGATCCAGCATGGTCCCTATATCCCATCTTAGCCAGGACTTTATTCCCAACAATCCGTTCCTTTTAGCCGGGTGCATCCTTGGCAGTGTCACTCGACTGCATCTGATCCGGTAAAGTGATCCGGTTCTGACAAGGCGTACCGAGGGCGTGCCCCCCAGTAATTAGATCACGTGGTTATTTTTAGGTAACTGGATTAAGACGGAGAACCCGAAGTCACGTGGTTGAATTATTGGCATTCACAATCGGTTAGCGACCCGCTGTGTCACGGAATTATCCGTGTGTGACGGCCTGCAATTCCGGGGAGTCTGGTTGGAACCCAAGATAGTTCCCCTCCCTGGTGGTCTTCTCACCTGACCCCGGCCTGCAAATATTATTTATATATATATATTGTTACGGATCTGGAAACCATTTGCATTCAACATACAGATGTCTGAAAAGTCAGTTATGTCGTGAAATCTGTGTGTAGTCAGATCCCTTTCCTTTTGTCCAGTGGGAGAATTAAAGGCGTGCGTTGCGATTTCTTTTTAGTTAGGTTATTAAATCTTTACATCCAATGAACCCTCCAACAAGCATTCCATCTGCATGACCCCTCGGCCCATCACAATCCACCACCAACCAGCTGCCTTCTCACACCCTAACGTGCCAAGGCAAGATCTCGCGGTTCTGGTTTCTCGGCTCCCACAAACGTAACCTCTTTCACGATGACTTTTTGCAACGTTGATAGTTACTCATCAAGTGTGAACCCACGTGGAAGAGTGGCTGGGGTTTCCCGGCAGGGGGCGAGGCCCCGCCCCGGAAAGGTATTCCGTGGGACCCTGTCCAATCAAAGGCGGACAGCGAGGTGTGTTCACCAAGGCCCCTCCCCGCTGAGGGAGGTCGATAAATTCCCGAGCACTCTCTGAGGCAGGGGTCTTTTGGGGGTCTTGGAGAGTCTTTTTGGGGTCTTGGAGAGTTTTTGGTGGGTCTTTTGTGGAGAGTTTTTGTTGGGTTTTTGCTGTCACGAGGGTTGAGCATAAGTTCGTGGGAGGCGGCGAACGTGTCTCTGCTGGCCCTCTACAAGGAAGGAAAGAGCGACCCTGACCCCCCTCCGTGGACCCCGGCCATTCACCACCTGCACTCCGCCACGAACCTCAAGTCCCACACATGCGACTGGGGACCAAACCAGCGACCATTGTCAGATGCCGCAGCAGGGAGTACCCCCTTTCTCCGATGGCCAGGTATCCAACCAAACTCTGACCCCCAGCTTGCCTCTCTCCACAGTTGCGAGGGTCCAATAAAGAACTCTGGGTTTCTTTTCATTTGTGTGTGTGTCTGCGTGTGGACCCGTCTTTAAGTCGAACTGAATAAGTGTTTTTGGATCATTGTAAATACTACTTGCATATTCGCGTTGTCTTGCTTTGTGTCTTCATTTACTGTAAATAAAACTTGTTAGAAATGTTCCCAGTCCGTTTCTGTCCCTTTTTGAATTGGTCCAGCATGGTTCGGATCGGATCAAACAATCCTCTAATGCAACCATCAAGGATACTGGACAATTAAACAGGGCCAAGGGAGATGTATATATATATATATATATATATATATATATATATATATATATATATATATATATATATATATATATATATATATATATATATTGAGGGAGTGGAGGCATCTTGCCTCACCTTATTTAAAATCGGTTTCATTTTCTCCTGTTCTTTACAAAAGGGCTCATCAAACATCTGAATATTTTGAATGCTCCAAAGAATGACCCCACAACCCATTTCACCAATTAATTTGTTGAGAAGAAAAGTCCTTTTTGTCAATAATTTGATTCATTCACAGGATTAAAGAAAGCTGGGATTATGTTCAGACAGATAAGACCATCTGAGAAATCAACATGTTCCAGGAACTTAATGCATGAACTCTCACCCTTGTAATGACCACAAATTTGGGCAAGACTCCATTCTGCTGTGACTGCCAATACCCCATGGCCATTTACTGGTGTGTGGATTTAATGGGAGCCCCCCTGTACAATGCCAGTGACCTTTTGCTCCTCTCCATCCGTGCTGAATTTAGTGACCAAGCAATTCTTTTGGCTACAGCTGGTTCCAGCTCACACGGCACCTCAAAATGCCTCAATTTTTCGCTTTGCTGGTTTTCTTTATGCAGCCGCAAAGAAGTGAAACATTGAAAGCAGCGTTGGTTCGTTTCAAAAGCTCATTGCAAAGGGCATCATGTTTCAATAAAGTACTCCTTTAAGGTTCTACTTTGGCTTTAGGCCTGGCAGGATAGTGCGCTTATCTTTGATTTCCGACCCGACTATAAACCGTCACCCTGGTGCTTTGCAGACAGGACATTAAATCACTGAGTGGGCAATCGTTTTGAGGAATGTTGAGCTGGCCGTCCCATCTAATAGCATTTTCTAGTTTATGTTAAAGATCCCACGGTGTCTTTCACAAAATTAGGCCAATTTGTGATGACATCCTGCCTAAATTTCAAAATTCCTGCTTTAACCCTTAACCTGTCACCTGAGATTTGTCCCATGTTACGCGGGCAGTGCAACAACAGGTGTGCAGCGACAGGGACTTGAAGACCGAATTGGACCATTTCATTCTCAAGAGAGAAAGGCCACTACTAACACAAGAGCAACAACATCTTTAACAATTTCCAGCTACAGCTACCTTTGCTTTTCATGATCTTTAACTCTCTCTCTCTACCTTTTATGATATCCCTGTTAGTACCACTAAATACATAGAAAAATCACTAAAAGTTTCAGAAAAAAATAAGAAAAAATATTTGGTGAATGAATTACGATGTAGAATTTCCATATAGGTGGAGAGAAAGGTGTGAGGAAAGTTTGAAATTGTGGTGCAGAAATCCCTCCTTCCCCATTTTATTGCAAGACACATTCTGTCAAGATGTTGCAAGACCCACATTGTTGAAGGATCTATGTCAAACAAACCTACCTATCCATTTCCATGGTCTACCACAGAGATGGAGAGCGAGTTAGTTCGTTCATTCAAGGGAATGAACCTCTTGGCCTCAGCAACACCTATGACCTCTACTGGGCCGACCATTTAGCAAAGCTGGACTCAAAAGCCACCCACAAACTGGACATTCTATGTGGTTCCATATCTTTCTTGGAAAATTAGAACATTAAAAAGTGTGTGTGTGTGTGTGTGTGTGTGTGTGCGTGTGTGTGTGTGTGTGTGCGTGTGTGTGTGTGTGTGTGTGTGTGTGTGTGTGTGTGTGTGTGCGTGCGTGCGTGCGTGTGTGTGTGTGTGTGTGTGTGTGTGTGTGTGTGTGTATGTGTGTGTGTGTGTGTGTGTGTGTGTGTGTGAGTGTGTGTGTGTAGAACTACTCATAGTCTCTAAGGCTTTATCCTTAGCTCAGTGGAGCACTGTTGTTCTATATTGGCTCACTCCCCAGTATGACATTTGTCTCTCCTGCATTCTGTAAAATTTAAACCTCCCAACATTATTGGAATCACACACGATGTGAGAGAAACACAAGTTCTGCTGATTTCACTTTGCAATCAGGTCCATAGTCATGTTTGTTTCCCACCTATCCTATGGTTTAGCTCCCTCTGCTCTCAGCCTTCAAAGCGTTCCCAACAAATCCAGGATGTATGCATTCTTCCAGTAACCGCGTCCTGGTTAAAGTTTCAAAATCCAAGCTGATTGCACACCTCATATGTTTCATTAATCCATTCTCCTATTTGTGCTAAATTCCCGAGGCTGTTGAATCTCACTCTTCCCTCCAGGGCTTCAAACAGGCATTACAGTCTCATAATCTCCACCTTGTCACCTGAAATTTGACAATTTGAGTCCCACATCCCTACCCATTATCATTTCTACCCCCATTAACCAGACCTAAATTAACTTTATTACAATATTGCAGGTTGCTGTGTTTTCTCCATCTCTTACTTTCGCTCTCGAGATTCCATTTCGTTAATTTGTTGCCTTTTTATCCTCCATCACCTCATTCTTCCATCAGCCTTGATGTTGTGTTGGGAAAGAAACTGGAATCGAGGGAAATAAGGGAAAATTCAGGCGTTTACTGTACTGTATGGATTGAGGTCAATTGCAACAAATATAAGAAAGTAATTACAAACTGATTTGTATTGCCCTTTAGAGTAAAAAAAAATAACTTCAAAATGTCACATGATTCGCAAGTAAGGAATAAAAGGATGACACATTATTCAATTTCTCGCGAACTGTTACAATGGGTCACCATAGAGAGATTAAAGAAATTCAAAACTTGCAGGTGACATAAAGCTGGGAAATAAGGTCAAATGAAGATTCTGAGAAAGAAAACAGATGCAAACAAGTTTTGGATGCATTAAAGAAAGATGATGAAGTCATAGATATGTCTTTATGTTACAACAGGTAAAAATGTAAGAAACAGCCAAGAAACTTAAATTGAAGAAACTTCAGCAGGAATGAATTTCAGAATGGAGAGACCTCACCTGAGGATTACTAAATACAACCTCTCAGGGGAGATATAGAAAACTACCCTTGAAGCTTCAGCCTTCGACACGTTCATTTCTATTGAAAAATGGTGAAAAATCCAAGCATTATTACAAAAATTCAGCACATGACTAGTCCAAACAGCAAAGCATGTGGTAAAACTTCTCCAAATTAGAAAAGCACTTGGTGGAGCGCATATCTCCGCCAGTCTGAACAGTTTACGTTTTTTATCCCACTGATAGGCCTGTTTCCAGGCTTGCTGGATCTGGACTTGAACCAAAATGTAATTGGCTTGTTCTTGTCACCTACTCAACTCATCCGCCTAGTTTTGTCAAAGCTCATCCACCACTTTTTGAAATATCGTGCTATACAGGGTGCTTCAAAAAGATTTTAACACTTTTTTGAGAATTATATATTTTTTTCCTTGCAGTTTGCTGAAATGGCAACGAGATTGACTTTTCAACAAAGAAGAAAGGTTGCTGCAAAGATGGACGTCTTTGAGTCACCCATAAATTGGGTTCGCAACAAATACAGAGAGCATTTCAACTGCGATCCACCCTCGCGATTGACCATTTGTCGCGTTTAAAAGAAGTTCGTCGAAACTGGCTCAGTCCCATGTAAGCGTTAACATTTTTTGAAGCACCCTGTATATCGTTTTTGCCCCCCCCCATCTCTCAACGGTGAAGAATCACTTTAAAATTCCAGTATCTGGACCCAGATCTTCACCAAAATCTCATGAGTTCGTCTTTGTCACACACCCAACCTGTACTCCAAATTTAGTCCGAATCCGTCCACAACTTTTTGAGATATCTTGTGCACAAACAAACAAACAAACAAACAAACAAACAGGGTGAAAACAATTGCACAGAATACACCTTTGCCCTAAGGCCAGAATACGTAGTCTTACAAGCCAACTTACTTCCTTACTTGCTCACTGTTTTTGCTTTTAAGCATGATCAGCGAAACAAAATAAGCTTCAAATGGCTGGTATTTGCCTTGACTTGAATAATGTGCAGGGTGTTTCTATTCTGGCCTTTTCAAACATCCTGTATAACACAACAGGAACACATCAGGAAGGGAACTAAAATGACTCATTTTTATGATCCACACATCAAAAGTGATGTCAGACTGCAGTTATTGACTAATCAATACACAGGATGGCCATAAAGTCTGGAAACATAGGCGAATATACATTATAAATAGTTTATTGACCTTACATTACAATACATATGTTCAATGACATGACATGTTCAATGTGTTGTCCCTCATATGTATGCTGATGGCGCAGGTTTGTTCAGTGAAAATCAGAGACACGAATCATCTGAGGCAACGAATCATTTGAGGCAACGCATCACGGATGCATTTGCATGGATTGGTCGAAATGCTGCGTCAATGCACCGCGTTCATCGCAATGTTGCACAGCGCATTGAACTGTGCATTTCTCATGAGGGACAACACATTGAACATGTCATGCAATGTCATTGAACACATCATGCATTGTAATGTAATGTCAATAAACCTTTTATAATGTATATTCACCTATGTTTCCAGACTTTATGGCCAAGCTGTGGAGAATCCAAATTGGTGAAAACCTCAAATCCTGATTTATCTTTCATTTTTAGAATTGACAAAAGCAAACAATGCCAAAGAAGAAAAACAAAGAACACGTACTGCTAAGAACAATAACCGAGGATGATAAAATGCTCAAACACTCATACAAAGTATCAGACAGAATTAAGTCGACCAAAGGCAAATATATTATTGTGGGATGTACTGCAGTAGCAGAGGGCTGGCAGGATAGTATTGAGGTGTACACCCTCGCGGCAGGGTTGAAATCTCGACCCGGCTATAAACCGCTACCCTGGTGTTTCGCATGCAAGGCGATGAATTGAAGTGTGTACGCAGTCCATGGGTAGGCTGTTAAGCCGGAGGACCTGTCTGCCAACGCTCGTCGTTGGTAGACGTTAAAGATCCCACGGTGTTTTTCCTGAAGAGTACGCGGGTTTTTGCTGGCATCCTGTGTTCGTATTACAAGTTCCTGCATGTCGAATGTCAGACCTGGTCAGGCTGTTACAGAAAGACATGGGCCAGAACCGTTACACCCTCGACCGACCATATGATGTGCGAATAATTGGGGTTGTTTAAGAGAAATATAAAGAAGAAGATGAATCAGCATTAAGATGGCTTTTAAGTCAAAGGAAATAGTTCGACCACAGGAACCATTAACCACCATATCACATCTACAATAGAATAAGCTGTGGAAAGACCATATAATTGTCCATATAATATTCCCTCCACCATATAATTTTCTCAATCCTGATCTGGCTGAAGGTTGTTTCAATGAAAAAAAATGATCAGTGAACTGAACGAAAGAACCGAGGAGAAAAACTGCGTTAGTGGAAAGGACAAGAAGTTTCATTCTTGTTCACTAATTAAAAAAATAAATTGTATCCTTGATGCACCCAAGATGTTTCTGTTAAACGACAAGCAGCTATATTTTCAGCCTTGGCTTTTCTAAATGCACCGATAACAGGTCACAATAACAACAACAGCTTCCCATTATTTTTTCTCTTGCCTGCACTTAATTGTGCTGCACCGTGACCTATGGTGACACGAGTCCTGACGGTTGTTTTTCTTGCCCTCCTGCTTTATTGAATTACTTTTTTGGGCTTTATACATCTTTTCAACGTTATCAAGGGCTCACGGAGGAGATTGTGTCGATACTGCATCACTTGTAGAACAAGGACATTTGGAAACAACAGAGAGAGAGAGAGAGAGAGAGAGAGAGAGAGAGAGAGAGAGAGAGAGAGAGAGAGAGAGAGAGAGAGAGAGAGAGAGAGAGAGAGAGAGAGACAAAGAGAGACAGAGAGAGAGAGAGAGACAGAGAAAAGAGAGAAAAGAGAGACACAGAGAGACACAGAGAAAAGAGAGAAAAGAGAGACACAGAGAGAGAGAGACAAAAGAGAGACACAGAGAGAGAGAGAGAGAAAAGAGAGACACAGAGAGAGAGAGAGAGAGAGAGAGAGAGAGAGAGAGAGAGAGAGAGAGAGAGAGAGAGAGAGAGAGAGAGAGAGAGAGAGAGAGAGAGAGAGAGAGAGAGAGAGAGAGAGAGAGAGACAGAGAGAGAGAGAGAGAGAGAGAGAGAGAGAAAAGAGAGACACAGAGAGAGAGAGAGAAAAGAGAGACACAGAGAGAGAGAGAAAAGAGAGACACAGAGAGAGAGAGAGAGAGAGAAAAGAGAGACACAGAGAGAGAGAGAGAAAAGAGAGACACAGAGAGAGAGAGAGAGAGAAAAGAGAGACACAGAGAGAGAGAGAGAGAAAAGAGAGACACAGAGAGAGAGAGAGAGAAAAGAGAGACACAGAGAGAGAGAGAGAGAGAGAGAGAAAAGAGAGACACAGAGAGAGAGAGAGAAAAGAGAGACACAGAGAGAGAGAGAGAGAGAGAGAGAAAAGAGAGACACAGAGAGAGAGAGAGAGAAAAGAGAGACACAGAGAGACAGAGAGAGAGAGAGAGAGAGAGAGAGAGAGAGAGAGAGAGAGAGAGAGAGAGAGAGAGAGAGAGAGAGAGAGAGAGTAAATGGGATGTGAACTTGAGATCACAACACCGAAAGTCAAATGTTCAGTTGGAGATGACAAATCAAGCGAATCTGAAATGGGCAAGGTCCACAGCAAATTGAAAGCAGCATTACCTCTCGTATATATTGTTGCTCTGAAGGATAGCTTAGAGGAAAGTGCACTCACCTTTCGAGCTTTGTAGCCTGGTTCAAGTTTTGACAGATGCCTTGATGATCTGGAGGGGAGAATGAGATTGAAAGAGGAAGTGGAAGTTGATTCCACAGGTGGGGAAAACGAGGAACAAATGAGTGGAGGTGAGCAATGATCCTGGATTTAGGTCGTTTTACCAGAAGAGGGTTTAGGGTGGACTGCGTGACCCCTGTAGAAACCTTGGGGGATGGGATGGGGGGCAAAGCATGGATAGAGCAGAGGGTGCAAGACCAGAAAGGAGGTGGAAGAAGAAAGAGACCACTGACCTGTCTGCAATGGTGAAATGCCAAGCCCATAGACTCAGCTTCAGTGCAGGAGAGTCCAATGACCTTGAAGGTCTTGCTTTCCACAGTGTCAAGATGAGCAAGACATGAGGCAGGGCAGCCAGCACAGAGGGGAGAGCAGTACTCCATAAAGCTGCGGATGAAGGCCTTGTCGGTGGATGCGAGTTCAGGAGTGCCAAGGAGAGGCTTTGTATGATAGAGGATGCCCAGTCAGTGGCTAGCTTCGGAGGCCAACTTTGAAATGTGGCTTGCCCAAGAAAGATCATAGCTACTTATAAGACCCAGGAGTTTGAATGACCCAGAATGAACCTCCTCAAGATAATTGTTAAGTAAGTAGAAGGGGGCAGTGGAGTTGTGGAGTGGTTGCCAGATGGTCCTTTCAGAGAAAGTGAGAGTGTGAGATTTGTCAGAATTGAAAGACATATTCCAAGTATTTGACCAGCCTGTGATTATTTTTCAAGGTCTGAAGGGAGTGAAGATGCTGCAGCCTGCCTGTCTGAAGGATGATAGATGTCACGGCAGAGGGTGGTGTTGTCAGCAAATATATCGACAAAATTTTCCAGGGACTCAGAGAAATCATTGATGAAGATCAGGAATATGACTGGGCCAGGAACACTGCCTTGGCGCATTCCAGCCTTGACAGGGAGAGGAGATGAAAGAATTCCGTTGAGAGCCACACGTTGTCTATGAGAGGGGGAAGAAGTGAGTACTCCAAGAGTGGAGTTGGCCTTGGATTCCATAGGCAGACAGTTTGGAGATCAAGGCAGGATGCCAGACTGTATCAAAAGCACGAGATATGTCCAGAGATGTGGCTCTGATCTCACGTCTGATATTGAGGGCCTCCATCTGTTATTGGGCGAGTCAAATCAGCATGTCCAAGGTAGAGTGACCTGGTCCGAATCCAAATTGGTGATCTGAGATGAAGCTGTTGGAGAAAAGAAAGGATTTCATATCAACTGCGTTGATGGATTCCATGACCATGCTGATGATTGGAAGTAAGCCGATAGGTCTAGTTATGGGGATCCGTTTCTGCACCGTATTATGTAGTGCAGTGATGTTGGCTGATTTACAAGTGGATGGAAGATGACCGAGTACGAATGACAAGGTGAAAAGGGCAGAGAGAGGATGTGCAAGACCAGCAGAGGAAGTTTTTACGGCACGTGAGCTGATGCCGTCCAGTCCAGTAGCAGAGTCAGAGTCATGGGTTGAAATAACCTTCATCTTCTCAGGTGCAAAAGACACAGAGCCGAGGAGTTGGGTATGACAGGGAAGGATGGGTACCGAGAGTGACAGGTTGGGGACAATATTTGGAAGCAAACACAGCATTGATATATTCGGCCTTCTCATGAGCAGAGTTAGTTGTGGTGCCATTCAAATTGCTGGAAGGGATGGAAGGGGAGCATCCTCCAGAAATACCTCACAAGGTACCACCATGTTTTAGAGGAGGGAGATAAGTTTGAAAGTTCATTCTTGAGGTTGGACAGATGTTGTTTTCTGGCTCTCCTGAGAGTGGACTCATACTTGTTGCAGACTTTTTGGAATGCACTGTGAATGCCTTCGGTCGAATTTGCCTTCCAGGAAGAGAAGGCAATTTGTTTTCGAGCAACTGCTTCATGTGAAGCAATTTTTTTTATTTTTTAAAAGTGTTTCACGTGAATGGCGAGGCCGTCCATCAGTGTGTCACTGTCACCCGTCCTTCAGAAGGACATTGAGCCTGAAGACCCATCTGCAGACATCGGTCATTGGTGGACGTTAAAGAAACAAAGGTGTCTTTAGCGAAGAGTGGGTAGGTTATCGTCGGCACTCTGAACGAGTTAAAAATTCCTGCAACCTTCAATCCAACATCAAGCCTAGCCAACCGCTTCGTGAAAGACTTAGGTTGAAAACGTTTTCCGATCAACTCCCCAGGACTGTGGGAATAATTGAGCCATTAAAAGGACAGTGGTAGCAGTGGATAATGTTGTGAGGAATGAAAGTTGTGAAACAAAATGGAGGCCTTCGCGTCTGCCTCTTGAGGGCACCGTAGCAGTGCAAGCTTGTCATGAAAGGTGATGGCGGGAAGAAGACTACTCATTGTGAGATATTGACTATGACTCATCAAAGTTTGAAACAGGCAAAAACACTACCAAATACCTTTAATTTTGCATATTATTGAAATAAACATGTTAGAAAACAGAAACCATGTATGAAAGAATCTATATCTAAATTTGAAACAGGCAAAAACACTACCAACCACCTTTAAATTTGCATATTTTTGAAATAAACATGTTAGAAAACAGAAACCGATGTATGAAAGAATCTATATCTAAAATGCCATTTGTCAGAGAAGCTGAAAGTTCAGCAAATATTAGTGAACATTATATGTGCTCCCTCACACATAGCTTTCATACAAGAGGAGCCCATCAGGCCCATCAAAGCATACACAATGGCTACCAACCTATTGATTGTCCGTGTTCTCTCCTTTTTAAACGCTAAACATCAAGAACAGAACAGCACATACCATTATGAAAGTCTTTGCAATGACTCAGTCGGGATTCAAACCTCCAACCTCTCAGACTTATAGCAGACGCTCTGACCATAACACCACCGAATCATAGCAAAGACCTTCAAAATGGTCAACAATTAGAGGGTAGAGGAAAGGGCAGTTTTCCTCGATATTTTCATTGTATTTTGACAATGAGAGGAACTAAACAGATTTGTCACAATAATAATGGCAGAACAAAAGCTCGTTTGCTGATTAACATATTGTCTGCTCTGTGATCGAGTGCAGTGTTTAACCTGATGAGATATAGCTTTATAGCTTTTGAAAGTACTACAAAGTAATTGCACCAAGAAAAATGGAGAGATTTCAAAACATCTTGAAAATGTCTAAATAATTTGATGAACATCACTCTAGCATCAAGTCTTTCGTCCGTTAAGTTCGAAAGTTTCAGAGCTGACACATGCAGGAGGGGCGTTCAAAATATTCTCAGATACTCACAAGTGTCCAGGTAACATCAACCTTGTTATCTTAATATAATGGAGCTGATGCGTGTATGGCTGTATATAACGAGATATATATATATATATATATATATATATATATATATATATATATATATATATATATATATATATATATATATATATATATATATATATATATATATATATATATATATTGGCATGTGAACTAATTTTTCAAGAGGTCAATATAACTGCATTAGGTATCAACTGATAATGGCTTGAAAAATACATGAATATGATATTATGATATATTATATATATTATGATATATTATATTATGATATATATATATATATATATATATATATATATATATATATATATATATATATATATATATATATATATATATATCATTGAACTAAGGTTCATATTAAGGAAGTTATCAAAATTTTAAAAATAGGAAAATGGCTGATTTTTTGGCCTTTGTTTAACATGGAGTTATATGGGGAGGCTTGTATCCCAAATTCAGGTGTTTAGTGTTTCAAAGTGTAATAACTTCCTTATTATACCTGATATCTATACTGATGTGTGTGTGTGTGTGTGTGTGTGTGTGTGTGTGTGTGTGTGTGTGTGTGTGTGTGTGTGTGTGTGTGTGTGTGTGTGTGTGTGTGTGTGTGTGTGTGTGTGTGTGTGTGTGTGTGTGTGTGTGTGCGCGCGTCTGTGTGTTAATGTGTCAGTATGTCAGTGATGATGATGATGACACTAACCCTAATCCTAACAACCAGTGATGCAACCAGCAGCAACAGGCTGCACTCTGCAGTCGATAGGGAGAGAGTGTGTCTCCTCCATAACTCCAAAACCATAACACCTAACAAACTGAAATGTTGCATGCATACTAAGAAAACTCCAAGGAAGTGCAAGAGTGAAAATTGGGTGTTTGGGATAATTAAAACACCCCTTTTGAAGATAATTAATGGCCTCATTTAATTATATCCTTCATCAGGCGATCCTCGGCCACCTTGCTCTCTGGGGTCTAAAGGCATTTCCTGGATAACCTCACTGGGGTCTGAAGCCGCCATGTTTTGTGGCCTCCTCAACAATGCCTTGACTTTGAACAGGCTGCAACGATTTCTTAGCGATAAAGTTTTTTTTTCACTTTCCTCAGTCATATTATCAAAAAAATGCCTGTTCATCATAGCTATGAATCGCTGTATACATCGCTTTTGTAAGTACTAACGTTTTCAAATGAGGAGCTTGGAGCGATTTCATGCATTGCATGATACGATTTTTCACAACCTACTCTCATGGGCTAATTAAAGTATATCGAAATATTATTTCGGATTTGAGGATCAGACTAAGTAAGTGTCGAAATATGTTGTGAAATCTGATAATTTACAGAAATAACGAGTCTTATAACTAAGCCGATATACCTATTTACTTTGAGCAAACAAGGCTTTATTCCCTCCTTCTCCATAGATACACAAGAAAATGTGACATTTCCAAAGTATTAAACTTACCTTTTTCTACTGTTTGGAGAATTATATTGAGTGAACAAAAAATTTAGGAACATACCAAAATTAACCCGTTTGATCGAGCTGTATGATTGAATGCATTCACAGCTAGACATCGCGCCCTGTCCCTCAGAGGATCTACCGGATCTGTGTCTATATTTTTGGAAGTTTTGTGAGGTGCTCTACAGGGAATCAAAGAAAATCTGGTAAAAAAACGGACTTAAAAAAAAGTTATAACATTTGCGCGGACTGCGAACTAATGGCGAATTATAATCTGCAATGTTTATTTCACGGGCAATTGAACTTTGTGATGTCTCCAGTGTTGTTCCACATTAAGCTGCAACTCTTTTGTGGATAAAGTCACTATGTCAATGAATTCATTTTGTTTCATTTACTGCTGCGTGCATGGTGAAGACTGGCTTTAAAGTCAAAGGGATCCTGTGTGATTTGCAGCAACAGCCTGGCCAGCCGTTCCTTATTAACCATTTAATTGGAATGTTTGCATGAGTGCTTAAGCCACTTGCCGAATGCCTTTCAGTCGATAGCGGTACCGCGCTACATTCTTCTGAACGAATCGTTCACCCACTGTGGACGCTTTTGCCCACCACATCATTTCAGAGTGAGTGGTTCATGCTCCGTCACCCTGAGTGAGTGGTTCGTGCTCTGTCACCCTAAGCGAGTGGTTCGTGCTGCACCACCCTGAGCGAGTGGTTCGTGCTCCGTCACCCTAAGCGAGAGGTTCGTGCTCTCCCTCCCACCTTCATTATTCCCATCAGCGAAGCGACGGGTGGTATTTGCTAGTGTTTAAATAAAACCTTCAGAGAACAAAGCCAACGGTATACTGTATACTTTTTAACAACTTGATTTATACTTCATAATCATGCAATTAACATTAATTAGTGATAATTACTTTAATTAGTGATATTAATTACTTTATTTAATTAATCAACTGTATGAGCTCATAAAGAAAAGCATCTCCTGTGCAAGACTTAGTTCGCAGATATAGTACTAAATGAAGAAAGCCCATCTCGACTAATTAAATCATGTTTAAGTCGTATAATGATCATGTAAGTGTGAGCAAACCATGAAATCTTTTCGGACAAAATAAAATGCGATCATTTTAATAAAATACTCATGAATAACAATTAAAACTTTCTAAACTTCCATGCTGGGTGCCATATTTTCCATATTTATGATAAAAAGTGATTATGCTGTTTTTAGAAGGCAGATTATACAACATAATACGATGTGCATCCCAAAACTCATCAGATGCGCCATTATCAGGTGATTTTTTTTTCATAACCGGCTGCAACTTTCCATTTTGCAGATCAAAAAATAAAAACATATGCAAATCATTTAATTATCAACAGATTTGGCAGAGATGAAGAAAAATATGTAAGTTTCAACTTCTATAAGTTTTAAAACAACTTACTGACCTTGGAGTAAATTGATGTAGATTTTGACAACACTAAAATTCTAACGAAAAATTTTCCAACTTCCTGCTATCACGCTGAAATTTTTTTTATAATGAGGTTGAAAGGGGAATGTTCTCCACGTGATCGATAGTGACCATCAAATATTTCCCAATCAAGGTGTGCAAAATTAGGAGAGACCTATCCCAACAGACTCACAGCTGTAATTGCTGGCAAAGGTGCTTCCACCAAGTATTAACTCAGGTGTGTGGACACTTATCCAACGAAGATATTCTAGTTTTGTATTTTTCATTAATTTTCTGAAATTTGTAGAATTGGTTTTTGACTTGGAAGTTGTGGGTTATGATGTGTAATAGTCTGGCAGATATGTGAAATATTCTGGTAGTTTTGTGCCTTTGATGATACAAGCATGAAATTTGGTACACAGTTATAGCATACCCTTAGGAAACATTTTGGATATAGGGACATTCCAGATTACCCCTAGAGTCAAAATGGTGGCCATTTTACAAAATGGCTGCCACGAATAACAAATTCTGCCTACAAGGTCAGCAAAGTCATATGTGCTTGGTGCAAAATACAATGAAGTGAGTATAATATGATTATTATCAACTAGTATGCACATGCTTCATTATCTACTTCATATTTGACTAAAAAATGCATCTACGGTGGTCTATGAGGGACACAGATAACAGTTTACCATCGCAATAATGCATGGCTGGAACAAGAGCTCTGCAATATGATCATGCATGTGAATGTTACCTGAATATTGTTTCTGGAAATATAAATAGATCAAAAATCAAATTTGGTGAAAGGAACTTAGACTCCATGAATATTTCCATTATTAATTACATACTGGGGACAAATTACATACATAAGTAACATTAATTACAATTACATAATGTTGAATTACTAATTGGGGACATCGAGTGACAATCACCCAAGATCGCCATTGTGTATATATGCATCTCCTCTGGGCTGGGGTTCGGAGTTGAAAACACTTTAACTCTGCTATTCTGTTTTCAGGTGATAACTCCACTGAAGTGTACCCAAAGACTAATCCCCTGCTTGGTAGTGGTTCTTCCCAATTTTACAGTGACTGATTGGTGGTGGTTCAAGACAATGGCCAAGCATTTCAAACTATTAGACCCCCAGCAGCGAGGGCCAAGTACATCTGTTACATCAATTAACCAGACAGACTGGAACCTATGTGTGCTGTGTCAGATGGACACCACTGAGCCTCTTCATTGTCCAGCTGACTCCAAGCGAAGCACAGGAGGGTCTGGATACCAGACTCTGGCAGACAACCTCCTCAGGTTCAGTGAGATCGACTGCTTGCCAAAATCTCTCGACATGTCCCGCTTGGACGATGGTGAGGGTATTGAATCCACCTTCCAGCACCACAGGGCTAAGTGGCATGATTCGTGCAGACTACAATACAACAAAACTCAATTGATTTGGGCAGAGAAGAGGAAAACAACCAGTGGGGATACCGAAGGCGTGACACGAAAGTATACCCGTTGGGACCAGTAGAAGCTGGGACAAGAACCGCATGACTCCTATGTCCATGAGAGACGTATCAACCAGAGAAAGCCCATCACTGACCCAATCAAGAGAAACAACCTCCCTCTCTTCAGCCGACCTCCAGTCAGAGAGAAGTCAAGAGCACAGCTGCAGGTTTCATCTCTGAAGAACGACTGCTCCCTGTTCTCCAGGTTGTTCATTGCATCCCAGATACGTGATGGAGATCTTGAGTTCTTCGCACATGAGAACCAAGCATGTCCCCCTGCACTGTCACACATGGGAAAGATGAGACTTGGAACAAAGTCTGATCTGGTTGGCTGCTTAGAAGATCTGGTCCCACCACAGGAGAATGCTGCTGCTGCTGCTAGTCCAGCAGTTGAAGTCATCATCCTTGATGGTGCAGCGATAATCAGTATGCTGCCACCTGGCACAGCAAAGACCTTCAACGAGTATGCATCAGAAGTATTCTTGCCATACATCACATCTCAGCTGCAGCATACGAGCAGGATGGATATTGTCTGGGATGAATACCTCACAGACAGTTTGAAGGCAGACACTAGGAAGAAGCGAGGCAAAGGCATCAGGAGACGAGTCAAGCTATCTCGTTCCATTCCTGGAAACTGGCAGACCTTTCTTCGCACAGATGAGAACAAGATGGAGTTGTTTGACTTCCTAGCCACCAGAGTAGCAACAACAGACACAGACAAACAAGTCATCAGCACCCACCACAAAGATGTGGTTTGTACGCAGGCCCGAGATGTTGCTGGTCTTGCCCCTTGTAGCCATGAAGAGGCTGACACAAGAATGCTACTCCATGCTGAAGACGCTGTGAGGCAAGGATACAGAAAAGTGTTGATCCGTACAGTAGACACTGATGTCGTGGTCCTTGCGGTGACAGCAGCTGGACGTCTGGACATTGATGAGCTCTGGGTTGCTTTTGGCACAGGCAAGAACTTCAGGTTCTTGGCAACTCACGAGATGTCTGTGGCACTGGGACCTAACAAGTGTCGAGGTTTGCCATTCTTCCATGCCCTCACTGGATGCGACACCGTTTCAAGCTTCGGAGGCAGGGGGAAGAAAAAAGCATGGGAAACCTGGAAAGCCTGTGATGAGGTCACTGATGTCACTGCAGCATTCTGTGCCTTGGCTGCCACGCCAACTCCTTCAGCCGTAGATGACCACATGGATGCACTGGAGCGTTTTGTTGTTGTGCTCTATGATCGCACCAGTAGCCAGGAACATGTCAATGAGTGTCGCAAGCATCTGTTCACCCAGAATGGCAGATCAATAGATGCTCTCCCACCAACTCGTGAAGCCCTGAAACAGCACATCAAGAGAGCTACCTACCAAGCCGGCTACTGTTGGGGCCAGATGATGGTGTCCACACCAGAGCTCCCATCGCCCAGTGACTGGGGGTGGGTTCACACCGATAATGGCTGGGACATACACTGGACAACCCTCCCAGAGGAAACTGAGGCATGTCGGCAACTACTAAGGTGTGGCTGCAAAAAGGGATGCAGAGGACAGTGCAAGTGTGTCAAGGCTGCACTCCAGTGCACAGCTCTATGTCACTGTGGTGGGGAGTGTACAAGAGAGTAGAACTGGGACAAGAGAGATCACAGATGATAATTATGTAACATGTACACATGTATCCATGCATCATAGTTGACTCTGTTACCTGGATCTAGAGGTTCCACTGTATAATTTTGACTCTGTAAGTTGATGTTAGGATCAAACAGAAGCACTTCCTGTGAGTTCAAGAGTGTTAAATGAACAACAGTCATTCCATGGTGCTTGATAACAGTTTTTTGAAGAGTTTGTTGTAGAAAACCGTCCAAAAGTGCAAAAATGCACCAAAAAATGACCAAATAAATGGTTTATTCACGCTTTGTCACCTTTATTTGCTATTTCTTATTTGCTCGAATCTATATTTAGTTAAATAAAACCACTGGTATGCTTCTTAAATATAGTTGTATCCACATGTATCCTCCTTGTACAACACAAAATCGGCTATTTTGTAAAATGGCCGCCATTTTGGCTCTGGGAAGAATCTGGAATGTCCCGATATCCAAAAATCTTTGGAAGATACTGCCCTAGCAGTGTACCAAATTTCATGCTTGTATCACTAAAGGCACATTTTTTTCACATATCTGCCGGGCTATAAATAAAGGTGGAAAAAGTCTGATTTAATTGTCGGCTATAACGCAACAATAGGTGAAAATTTAGAAAGGGGGGTGTACTATATATATATATATATATATATATATATATATATATATATATATATATATATATATATATATATATATATATATATATATATATATATACATATACACACAATATGTGTGTGCATTGTCTGTGTATCGTGTTGTGTTGTCCTGTCCTTAACTCCCTCAAAGTTTTGTGAAATTGTACTAAACTTCCAAGCTGGACCTACCTCTCCCATGTATGTCCTTTGGGTAAGTTTTTTGAATTTTTTTGAAAAAACGTATTTTGAAAAATATTTTTTCAGAGTTTAAATCTTCAACTTTAGTTGCTAAAACAAATGTAATATCACGAATTTTACAAATACATTTGTATAAAAGAACTGTTTGCATTATGGTTGGTGCAAATCAAGACAACACGGCAACTCACGTACTTATCCTCAGTTAAAACAAGCTCGTCTCTATAGCGATGTGTGGTGAGGTGTTTTGAATTGCACAGCAGGAGTTGTTTTTAATTATGTTGAGATGAGGAATTTTTAATAGCATGGCGGTTATGTGGTGGTGAGGTGTTTTTAATAATGTGGTGGCGAGGTGTTTTTAATAACGTGGCGGAGTAGGTTCCACTGTAGCAACATGTGGTGAGGCAAGTGTAGTGATCCGATCCAAGCCAGTGTGTGTGTGTGTGTGTGTGTGTGTGTGTGTGTGTGTGTGTGTGTGTGTGTGTGTGTGTGTGTATGTTTATATATTTACATACTGTATACATTTATTTAGGGTCTTGTAGGTTACTACGATGTACAATGTATGTCCACTTACCCTTGAACTGTCTAACCTGGGTTGGAATCTCGACCCAGCAATAAACTGTCACCCTGGTGTTTTCACATAAATGCACATAAAAACCCTCAGATATGCACACCCATACTGCTTTGGAACACTCATACAGACACACACCTTCACACACATGCTCAACTGTCTCAAAATGTTTTCAAGTTTTTAAAAGTGACCTTTTATGAAAGTTTTGATTTTTGTCTGAAACAATTGCTAGAAATTAATTGTTTTTGCAGGAGATTGGGTGCTCACAACCGCTACTCCACAACACCATAACGCTGTGAATTTGGGAGGTCAGCTCAGGTTGCCCTCGTTGAACGGTCACCACTATTAAAGTCATTTTCAATTTCACAATTCGAAGTTTGATGTGAACCTCAGGTCAGCAGGGTTATAAAGCATTTGGCATGTATCAACCTTACCGAGTTCAATGTGGTGATTATTTTTATTTTGTCAAATTAATATGGATGCCTGAAAATGAAGTAACAAGTGTTTTCCCCCCCAATGAACAGCAACAGAATGAAGAACAAAATATTTCAAACAAATGATGTGAACACAGTTAAAACAATTGCTTAACCCCGCTTTTCTCTTCATGTGCGCGTGGTAATAAGGAATGCATTTCTCAATCTGAAAGGTTTTTTTTCTGCAAACTCAGTTTTTCGGTTATTGGTAATGCAATATTTAGGTTTAAGGTAACGCTCAATACAAAGCACGGAGGGTTCATTTGTGCTGTCAATAGCGCAAGAGGAGATGTGAAAATGGCAAGTGACAGATTGACCCTCCCTCCACCCCCTGCCGCCCCCTCCCCTTTCCGTCCACAAACCTCCCTCGATAAATGAAGACCGTAAAAAAAAAAGTTCTGGAATGCAATGTGGGCAGATTAACCTGGCAGACATGGATTTGTGCACAGAAGCTCTTTGGAACTGCCATCTAGTGATTTGGACTAGCTGTAGTCATTGAGGAGAAGGGGTATAAAATGGACCCTTTATTATATTTACACATTCCAACCTACCATGGCCTTGATGCAATGCACCTATTAATGTCTCATTCATCTACGTGATGAATAAATGGACCCGAAATGAACTTTCAGGAAAGGGAAAAAACATTTGGCTTGCCGGTGTGGTGTTTCCACCTGGGCACGTGATTCATGATGCTGGTGTTACAGGCTGATTTGTCCATTGCCTATCAATCTCTTTGCAATTCATGTAAATGTACAGAGCCATATCTGCCAAAGTCCTTGTCCTAAATAAACACACACAACACGCAATACACATGTGTATATATATATATATATATATATATATATATATATATATATATATATATATATATATATATATATATATATTATATACAGCTCTGGAAAAAATTAAGAGACCACTGCAAAATTATCCGTTTTTCTGGTTTTTCTATTTATAGGTATGTGTTTGAGTAAAATAAACATTTTTGTTTTATTCTATAAACTACTGACAACATTTCTTCCAAATTCCGAATAAAAATATTGTCATTTAGAGCATTTATTTGCAGAAAATGACAACTGGTCAAAACAACAACAAAGATTGAGTGTTTTCAGACCTCAAATAATAAAAACAAAACTCGAGGGGGAGCACTCGGTAGAGTGCAAAACCTCCGCTGCCAATACTGCTAGGTCACTCAAGTGAACCTGATATCCTATTCATTCAATTTGACGTCAACAGTGCTCACAGAGTTATAGTTTGCAACTTTCCCTTTTACTTTTAACTTTTACATACTCAATTCATTAATCATAACTAGATTCCTTGAGACAGAAATTGATTTTACGTGGGTATATCCACCTGAAGTTCCAAAATCAGCCGCAATTATAATTTTGGCATGTTTTTTGTTGGAAATCACTTATAACATGTAGAAATGCAAAAAAAAATCGAAATTTTGTTGAAAAAAAGTTGCAAAAAATGTTTTTTTCTCTAACAATTTTTTTTTTAGGGGGGGTGGTGGTTGAAAATCACTTAAAACATGTAGAAATGTTAAATGGCCGCCATATTGGATTTTGGACCGAGTCCAAAATCTAATGGCATGATCCTTGGACCATATAATATCTAATCCCCTCACCAAGTTTCGTCGAAATCCTTCAAGGAGTTTTTTCCGTAATACTGTTCACAAACAAACAAACAAACAAACAAACAAACAGAAAGGGGTGAAAACAGTAACCTCCGATCTTCGATGGCGGAGGTTAACAAGTTCATATTCATTTTTAAACAACACAATACTAATGTTTAACTTAGGAAGAGTTCAGAAATCAATATTTTGTGGAATAACCCTGATTTTCAATCACAGCTTTCATGCGTCTTTGCATGCTCTCCACCATGTCTTTCACATTGCTGTTGGGTGACTGTATACCACTACTGGTGCAAAAATTCAAGCAGCTCGGCTTTGTTTGATGGCTTGTGACCATCCATCTTCCTCTTGATCACATTCCAGAGGTTTTCAATGGGGTTCAGGTCTGGAGATTGGGCTGGCCATGACAGGGTCTTGATCTGATTGTCCTCCATCCACACCTTGATTGACCTGGCTGTGTTGCATGGAGCATTGTCCTGCTGGAAAAACCAATCCTCAGAGTTGGGGAACATTGTCAGAGCAGAAGGAAGCATGTCTTCTTCCAGGACAACCTTGTACGGGGCTTGATTCATGAGTCTTTCACAAAGACAAATCTGCCCGATTCTAGCTTTGCTAAAGCACCCCCAGATCATCACCGATCCTCCACCAAATTTCATAGTGGGTGCGAGACACTGTGGCTTGTAGGCCTCTCCAGGTCTCCGTCTAACCACTAGACGACCAGGTGTTGGGCAAAGCTGAAAATTGGACTCATCAGAGAAGATGGCCTTACTCCAGTCCTCTACGGTCCAATCCTTATGGTCTTTTACAAACCTCAGCCTGGCTCTTCTTTGCTTCTCATTGATGAGGGCTTTTTCTGGCTTTGCACGACTTCAGCCCTGCCCCAAGGAGCCTGTTTCGAACCGTCCTCGCCGTGCACTTCAACCCAGCTGCCGTTTGCCATTCTTTTTGTAGGTCACTTGATGTCATCCTACGGTTGTTGAGTGACATTCGAATGAGTTGGCGGTCATCCCAGTCAGTGGAAAGTCGTTTTCGCCCTCTGCCAGTCTGTAGCTTTGTTGTCCCCAATGTCTGCTGCTTGACCTTGTTCTTATGAACCGCCGTCTTTGAAATTTGAAGGATGGAAGCAACGTGACGCTCACTGTATCCCTCTGCCAGTAAAGCCAGAATTGAACCCTTCTTTTCCTCACTCAAAACTTTTCTTTTCAACTCTTTTGGCATGGTCAATAGTTATTTTTTTGAACGCAATGACTTTTGAGGTACTACTAGCACTGTTTTTGCCATCCAGCTGGTCCTATTGCAAGAGGATAGTGATGACAACAGCAGTGGTTTTATACTTTTCCTTGTTAAATAAGATTCGGTTCAGGTGACCACCCAATCAGTACCTCACGCATTAAAATGAGGTGTGCCTGTGTTGGAATTCAACAGACACTGGAATGGAATGGCTGCCATACATGTAGAGATGCTGATTTAAAATAATTTTGGAGTGGTCTCATTTTTTTCCAGAGCTGTATATTATATATATATATATATATATATATATATATATATATATATATATATATATGCATGTATATATATATATATATATATATATATATATATATATATATATATATGCATGTATATATATATATATATATATATATATGCATGTATATATATATATATATATATATATATATATATATATATATATATATATATATGTAGTTGCGGTTCTGCAAAACAGCAGTCCTCTAAGGCAATGGCACTCAACATACAGTGATCCCCAGGCAGTTACTTTGTTAGTCTTCATGCAGTTAGACCTTCCCCTCATGTCTCGTGGGTTAACGGGATGAAGTGCAATGCGTGGGTCTTATAGCTCGGTCTATAAACGATATTTCTGTCTCCTATTCTGATTTCTAATCAAACCCTTTTCTTTTAGCCATGGTACAAGTCAGGCAAGCAATCACACACGCGATGCAATATGCAATTGAATAGCAAACACACCACGATGCCTCCCATGGCTTGGAACCACCACCACCAAACTCCCTCCGACAAGCACACGATACGCTATACAATATGCGCATGGCGCGCCATCTGCACGCCAATTTCATTCATTTCATTCAAATCTGCACGCCAATTTCCAACGGCATCTCACTTTGCTTCACTCCTTGCACACCAAACTTCACCACTTCAACCACCAACACCACCCCCACATGGGAAAAGATTCCTACACCCCCTCGTACCTCTGCATCGCTACAATTCAACACTATGCGGAGGAGTACTGTACAACTTGGGCTGTCCTCGGACCAGGCAAAGTGGTGTCAAGTAACGGACGTTAATAGCTCGACCGCATCTCACCGGGATGTACCGGGTGAACACGCAGGATCGATACGACCCTCGTCCAGTCACCAGAACACAAGACAGGGGCTGCGAAGAGGGGTCACGGGAAGGGTGATTCAGGAGTTTGGTATGGGGCCCGGGTGTGCATTTTGGCTCATGAGAAGGGGCCCATGGGTGGCGGGTGTGCATTTCTATTCGGCATTCAAACTGCACTCCGAGCATGTTCAGGGCCGGGGTGTCGGCTCATACTCTATGTTGTCAGGAGCTCTGGGCCGTGGAAAGCCGGATGGGCAAATAAAACCGTTTTCAGCTGCGAGAGCCTGACAGGGCATGGCTACAGCCGCTAGGGCCCAATAGAGTAGAGGGATTTGGGTTACAGTACGTCGCCTATGGGTTGTCACCCTACCCTTCGCCCTGGGCTTATAAAAGGAGCGTGGAGCCACTCACTCTCTGCTTCGCCCTCTTCTTCTCTGTTCCTCTCAGCTCTGAGTTGGCTGCTCCTCGTTGCCTCTGCCCTTCGCTGGTTCTTCACGCCTATCTCTCCCAAATCATACTGGCTTGCGTTGGTTGGCCGACCATGCCAGGTATTGCGAGGCTGTTTGTCCTCATCTGCTCTCTTTCTTTCTGAACGGTATCTAATCTTCCTCGGAGTGTGTGTGTGTGTGTGTGTGTGTGTGTGTGTGTGTGTGTGTGTGTGTGTGTGTGTGTGTGTGTGTGTGTGTGTGTGTGTGTGTGTGTGTGATGGTGCTTGTCATAGCACAAGTTAAAATTGTAGAAGTTCTTACAGGATAAGCCTGCTCTGTGTCTGCTTTTGTAAATTGTTTGCCTTTTGCCGCACCCCACAAATTCCTTGCTTTCCCTGCTGTACATACAAATAAACCCAATTTGCCACATGCCTTTCCTCGCTTGATTGTAAATAAATGCTTATATAGAAATGTTCCCAGCTCGATTTTATCTATTCCTTTCATTGGTCCAGCATGGTTCGTATTCTAGCTTAGCTGGGACGTTATCCCCCAACGATTTGTTTTTCGAGCCAGTTACACTCAGCTGCATCTGATCCGGTTTGAACAAGGCATACCGAGGGCGTGTCCCCCGGTAATTAAACTACGTGACCTTTAGGTAAACCATATTCATTAGACAGAGGACCCGAAGTCACATGGTCGAGTTATTGGCATCTACGGTCGATTAGCGACCCGCTGTGTCACGGAGTTAGTCGTGTGAAATGGCTTGCGATCCCAGAGAGCCTGGTGGGAACACGAGGTAGCTTCCCCCCTCATGGTCTTCTCGCCCCTGACCCCCAGGTCTGCAACAATATATATATATATATATATATATATATATATATATATATATATATATATATATATGTATATTGTATGTGTATACAAGCAGGATATGCTTCCACAGTGGATAGTGATCATGAGGAGATGACGATGGGTTGGGATGAGAGGAAGGGAATGCAATTAATAAATAATCATATACAATGAGAATAAAAGAAATCAAAAAACTGAGGCCCTTCATGCCAGATTTAATCACAGACATGAAATAGCCAAAACTTGGGGACTCAGCTCTGATAGGTAGTGGGTGGAAGTATGGGGATGGGATAGTTACCAGCAGACGATGAGGAGGGATGAGGAGGACAATGGTCAAGATGATGAACAGGAAGAGGGTGATGGCAGGCAAGTGGGACAATCTCCTCTGAGTTCTCCTCCCTCCAGTTAGCTCCCCTCAGCCCCCATTCTCTTTAGACGTTTTCTCCTCAGAACTCTTTCTCCTCCGAATTCCATGAACCTCTCTCACACCCGCACTGCCCCAGCACGATACTCGGCTCCTCCCTCTTCTCCTTGGGCAACGCACCACCCCTTGAAGGTGTCTCGAGCTCCGCCCCTCTCTCTTGCAATGTCCCCTGGCGCCCCGGTGGAGGTTTACATTAGAGTTATACGTACAATTTCCTCAACCTCAATCCCAAATCAATTATTACCACGCACCACCTCCTGTATGGTGCAGATTAAAACAAGACAATCCTGAAGCTGATGTGTCCCTACTTATTACATTGAGATTGGCTAACTACTCATGCACGGGCCATGCTACTCTATACATTCCTATCTGCTCTGTAGTAATATCTAACCCCCCCCCCCGCCACACACACACACACACACACACACACACACACACACACACACACACACACACACACACACACACACACACACACACACACACACACACACACACACACACACACACACACACACACACACACACACACACAGTCAAAGTTGAAGGTGACAGTGATGTCATTTGCATGATTTTAGTCATATCTGTCAAGCTACTGCTTGATGCCTTCTTGTGTGTTTGTGGCAAAAATTATAATTTTTCGTCATATGTCGGTGTGTCTCGTTTGTTTGTATGTTTGTCTGTGAGTGTGATAATTTGCGAAAGCTTTTTGCTATCTTTGTCAAATTTTATCAGAGGATTCCAAAGGACAAAAGTGAGGCTGTCAATGTTTTTTGAATGTATCGGTCAAAAGGTCAAATTAGGCGAAAGGTCAATAACTTTGTTAAATTTCTAAAATCCACAATTTTCATCCAATTGACTAGAAATATAAACAAAATTTGCATATCATATCCCTAAATTCAACCACCAATTATTTTTGAGGTCAGCATGGGCTGAATTTCTAAAATTGTCAATTTTGCATCTGATTGACTTGAAATTTGAAGAGAATTTGCAGATCAGGTCATTGAATTCAATGAACAAGTATTTTAAGGTCAACATAGGCCAAAAAGTCGACCGAAGTAAATTTTTAAAATCGTCAATTTTCATATGATTAACTTGAAATTTGAAGAGGATTCGCATATTTGGTCATTGAATTCAACCACCAATTATTTTTAAGGTCAAATTTGTTTTATGGATTTCACAAGTATCATGCTATGCACAACATTTTTCTTGTTACTTGCAAAAATTGAGGATTTTTAAAGTATATTGGTTGGTCTTGTACATTATTCTGTCAGTCTGTCTTGTTTGTTATGACGAAAATTGAAAAATTTAATCATATGTCATTGTGTCTCGTTTGTTAAAGACCTGGATTTTGGGAAATATCCGGATCCGGATCCGCGTACGAGAATTTTTTGAGTGATTCTTCACCACTGAGAGATCGGGCCAAAACAATATACAGCA
>NC_140967.1:44007175-44062175 GCF_056783735.1 Eptatretus burgeri
ATAAAACCTAGAAGCACCAGTTCCCTCAGGGAGTGATCGTGCCCGTGCAAGATCATGTGACATCCCATCGTCTTGGGTCATGTGACCGACCATGAGCAAAGTGATTCTGTACCGGCTGCCTTTCATTAACCTCCGCCATCGAAGATCGGAGGTTACTGTTTTCACCCCTGTCTGTTTGTTTGTTTGTGAACAGTATTACGGAAAAACTGCGACGGATTTCGACGAAACTTGGTGGGGGGGATTAAGTATGGTCCAAGGATCATTCCATTAGAATTTGGACTTGGTCCAGAATCCAATATGGCCGCTATGGCGGCCATTTTGAAAAAATATTTGAAATTTTTTTTTTGCATTTCTACATGTTTTAAGTGATTTCCAACCCCCCCCCCCCCCAAAAAAAAAAATTTGTTGGAGAAAAAAAATTATTTTTGCAACTTTTTTCTACAAAATTTCGATTTTTTTTTTTTTTTTTGCATTTCTACATGTTATAAGTGATTTCCAACAAAAAACATGCCAAAATTATAATTGCGGCTGATTTGGGAACTTCAGGTGGATATACCCACGTAAAATCAATTTCTGTCTCAAGGAATCTAGGATGAATAGATGAATCTAGGTTATGACGAATGAATAGAGTATGTAAAAGTTAAAAGTAAAAGGGAAAGTTGCAAACTATAACTCTGTAAGCACTGTTGACGTCAAATTGAATGAATAGGATATCAGGTTCACTTGAGTGACCTAGCAGTATTGGCGGCGGAGGTTTTGCACTCTACCGAGTGCTCCCCCTCTAGTTTATGGATGTTTTCGTTTACGGACATTTTCTTGCAGTATTGTGATTTTTCCCTGCGATATTGGCTTTGGATTACATCAGTGTACCAACTTTCAGCTTTGTATCCCAACTATAGAGTACTAAACATTGATATCGGTGAGTGAGTGAGTGAGTGAGTGAGTGAGTGAGTGTGGTTCAAAAGACCTTTATATATTAAATGATATCTACACGCTGTAATATAATTAAATGTCTTCGCAAAAACATCAAGCACATCTCCTGTGACACATACTTTGCTTTCTGCAAACATATTATCTTAATTTAATGATAACATAATAATGGAAGTAAAGTCAGCCATCATCACATTTTAAGAAACATATCTATAGACGAAATGAGACAGAGCTTCGAGCAAGGTTCATTCTTTCCTTCCACAAGACTTCATTGCACAGCATGTAATGCCCTCCAATCAATACACCACTTACTCCTTTCCAGTTACAAAGTGTGTCTCGTCGTGCCTTTGCATTTATTTACTTCTTTGGTTGGTCTCCTTCACCTCCGCAACGAATTTGGTGCATCGCGCTGGCCAGGCTTTTCTGGAAAGCTCGGAGCTGACCGGTCAATTTTCACTAAAAACCCTTTCCATGTTGCTGTTTGGGCCTGAAATAATACAGGCATTACTTCACCTTCACCCCATGACCCGATTCTTCACGACACAGCACCTCAAGAGCCATTACCAATTGAATTTGCGAATTGTTCTCCAGTCTTCGTTGAAGAAATGCACCCACTGGAGTTGCAAAAACAAATAAATAAACAAACAAACTCAGAGGCTCTTCCGAAGACACGTTCAACTTTTCATTCCTTGCATTTGCTCAGATTTAAAGAACGGAAGAAAAATCCGCATCCGATCCTCCACTCTCGTTTTAATGCCCGCAGGCACGAAACCACGGAATCAATAGAGACTATTAATTTGAAGCTAAAATATTTTTCTCTGCCCTGCCCGAAGCAATACAAGTCTGTGTAATCACAGACACTGACAGACAATCATTTATCTGGCAAATTAAAATATAAAATATTGTTTGGAGTATATAAGTAACGATTTCCTTCGCTGTAAATACTTAATGACATTTGGCTATCGCTAAGCACTATGCTATATATCACACCCCGTTAGAGCACTATATTTGTGCATTTCATCATACATAGCAATGTATGGGATGAAATTATTATTATCATTGTTATTATTATTATCATTATTATTATTATTGATGTCGATGAATAGCAATTGCAACAATCCCAACAATCAACAACAATTGATATATCGGTAATATACGATAAATTGATATTATTATGAGTATCATCCAGATATTATTCTTATTAGTACAGAATCATAATAATCTGCAATAGCTCGATGATCCAGTCGAGCTATTGCAGATTATTATCATGGTGCTCCATAAAAAGGATAATATTTCGATGTCCTTCACACATGGGGTTTCAAAAGTCCTGTCTACACTTAAGTGCAAACCTTAAAGGAGAACAAATTGTATCATAGCTCATTCCTGCCTCTAATATATTGACTTCTAATTACAACAAGGTACGGTGTTACTTTTGTTGATACGATTCTGAATTCCTTGGAAGAAGGGTTATAAACTGAATGACTGAGAAGTATTCCGTATAAGGGTCTCACGCTATATATCCAACGGGGTCACCGTGGGCCTTCTGTAAATTTTACAAAACAACTGATGCAGCACCAGATATCCATAAATGAAATGTTTTCACCACATCTTGAGGAAGCAACTATGGTAACGCAATCAAAATTGTTCTTATCGGGCGAACCTGATCGTCCAGGGAGTAAAAGGGAAGACACGAATGGCCTCGTGTTCCTGGATTGTAAAATGTGTACAGAGTAAAACAGAGTGCGGGCGTACACGACTTCCTGCACACGGTGTATCTTTCTCTTGGGCTTTAAGGGGCATAAAGGTTGAAAAGCTCTTAATGATACGAACCAGTTCAATACCAAAATCCAAGGAGCTTTAAAAACGGATTATCACAAGAGGCCGAGCCAGATCATCCAAGAGTGAGTGAACCTGATCTGGCTTGCTTTGTAAACGGGTAATGGTTGCTTTAATAGTTGTTATTGTTTTGTTTAAATTACTTTTAGTCACCGATCTAGTGAGTGCAGCAGTGGTACATTTGTCGAACTGTGCGGTTTGAGTACCGCAGTACGAGCTCTGAAAGAGAGGAAACAAAACATTTCCATCGGTGAGTGAGTGAGTGGGTGGTAAGAAAGACCTTTATATATTAAAGATGAAATTTATGATTTTTCCCTTCTTTCTTTCTTTTCTTGCATGAGTATATGAAGGCTTTCCATGTACGAATCTGCCATTACACTTTCAAGCACTGACAATCTTTTTTATTTCTTTCTCTAAAGTGACAATTGGTTAAAAAGCACAATTTTACCGAATATCAAGAAAGTTCTTAGATAGTCGAGAGAAGACCATTGAGTGAATACCGTAGATTTTCTGGATGGGTTGACTGTGTGATTGAATATCCTTCCTCAAGAGCATCCTCCTGGAGTTTTAACTCCCTTGGCTGCCCCATAAAGTTTCTTCTTCTTTCTTACGCAGGGCATTTGCCTAATGTTTTGGTTTCTTAATGGATTTTGATAGGGGAGGGTTCTGGCTTCACGCTGTGAAAACCAAGGCTTATAGGATCATTGGTATCTCCTGCGATAAGGCTGAGTGTTTGGGTCTCTCACTCTCTCACCGGAGGCAGGTCGGTGGTCTTTCTGTCTTCTACCGTCTCCTCTCCAGCTTTGCCCCCCCTCCAATCCCCTGCTCTTCCTGTGATCTGTGATCTGTCCCCCCCCCCGGTATTTCCTCAGGATTCTCAAGGTCTGCCCAAAACCCCCTTTTGGTGAAATTTCCAAAATCAAGAATCCCTGCTCACCTTCACTATTTCATTCCTTTTTTTTTCCCCGCCTCTGGACCAAATTCCCACACTCTCTTCAATCCCACTCCTCCCTCCAGGTCTTCAAAACAGCTGTTCACCACCATCTCTTATCTTCCCCCATCTAAAATCTTGATTTTTACTACCCCCGTTAACCCACCCCAAATGCAGCTCCTTCAAATTCCCTGTTTTCCTTCGTGAAAGTCCCTGTAGTACCATCTTGTTTACCCTGTGTACCCCGCCCCATCCCTCTCCCTTCCACAGATCGCCTCATGTCTTTGTTCCCCACTAATTTGTGCTTCCCTCTCCTGGCCTTCTTGTCTCCTGTCTTGTTATATATTTTTGTGTATTAGCTCTTACATGAGCCTCGACTTGGTATACAAAAAAAAAACTTTCAAAAATCCATCAGGTGTCTTTTTTGGAAATTCTCATGTTTCACGTGATCAATGACGTCATCAAATGTTAAAAATCAGAACAAAATAATCGATAACTTTGCAATGGTGAGCTATTTTGAAATAAGAATGACATATTTCAACTCACTTTGCAACAAGCTTTCATTTGATATCCAGTTTAGTAGATTTGCTGACATCAGTATTTTTACGTGTCGATGTCATCGCAACTGTGGATTTCAGAAAAATGTTTTTTTGACACTGAACCATTAGTTTTTTGTTTAAAAAAAAACAAAACAAAAGATGTCACAACCCATTTCACACAAAAGAATGATTAAAAACAAGCTTTAACAGCTCGTAATTTGGTGTTTATAATTGCCTTATATTCAAAATAGTTGCAAAATTTCAAGATGACAGCTGTCTAACTATTACTAAAACCAGTTGAAACACAATGGTTGAAAATGGAGTTCAGTATTCATATTTGTTATTTTTGGCCAATGCTTTATCTTCTGTCCCTATTTTATTTATTTTGGTATTTTGGTTACAGTGGGCGTACGCATCCTATTGTTTAGATATCCTGCGGCATGTGGGATACACCTAATGCTAAAAATTCCACAAGCTGCCTTGACAACAAAGTATAGAACTTTGATATCAAGAAGGGCAGAGCATGTTGTATTTGTTTTATTGATAACATCTGTCAGCTGAGTAAATTATCAGCATCCATATTCTGTTTGTAGAGAGGCTTTCTGTGATGGGGTGCTGATAATAATTATTACTAACTGTTGCTTGTTTTTCTTCTCTGTTCCAGTTGTTTGTGATCATTCATTAATTGACATGGCAGCATCATTGTTCTTAAGTTTGGATTATTTATTGAATTTTTAAATTCTTATTTAAATTGTTTAAGTGGAGAAGAAAAGTGGTTTATTTAAGTGGAGTTTATTGTTTCAGTGGAGAAGAAAATTGTTTTTTGTGCCGTGCTTTTATAAAGAAGAATGAAAAGTGTCAAGTCCGAGGAAATTATGCATAAATAAAGTTCAAATCCGTGGCTAAAGAATGCGAAGATATCAATATCAACGTAAATGACAGTGGATTCTTCTTCCGACATGTGCACGATCAAATTAAAAGACCATGAAGAAGCATTTGGAAAGGGACAGAAAAACTGCTGGAGGGATTTTTCAACTAAACTTGCTCCCGATCAGAAAGTATTTTCGACTGAACAGCATGATGGAGATGATGCTGCAGCAAGTGTTGTATAAACAGAGCCGACTTCCACAACACGATACAAGCAAAGATTTTCTAGAGAACAGAATAAACGAGCGTTTTATTTGTGATGAGGAAACGATCACCAATTCCAACTCATACGATCAGGGTGGTCTTGGTAGACGTGAGCATCAGAATTCGAAGTCAAGACTTCTTGAAAGGCAGAAGATATTCATTGCCAATCCGAATAACAGATTCCCTGAAGAAACCCGAAGGTTCGAACTGTTGCAAGGAGGGAGTTTCCACACATACGATAACCTCTAGAATCTCTTAACCTGAGACAAATTGCGGAATTGATATGAGCAGCAGTTGTGACTTCTTCTTCTTCTTATTATTATTCTCCAAAAAAGGAGCTTTCATTTGTCCAATTCATACATTCTTTGACACCACTTCCTCTCCTCGACCTCCGGAGAGTTGTATGGTGATGGAGGGGATTTTGGAGCAGGATAGTGTGAGGGAACAGAAAAGAAGGCAGCCGGGGGGGGAGGCAGCATGAGGGGTAGGGAAGGCAGCATAGGGATAAGGGAAGGAAGCTTGAGGGGAAGTGGAGAAGGCTACATAAGGGGAGGAAAGCAGCGTATCAGGGAATAACCAAGGAGATAAAACATGCCCAAGCAGCAACGTTTGTTCTGTAAAAAAAAACTTGGCAAGAGCATTTCAAAATAAAAACCCATGCTATCTATCTGGCAAAGCTCTACCTGTATGTATGTATGCTGCCTCCATACACGTTCCTTTAACCTCCTTGTGGTCCACGATAACTGTGTATGCACACCGGCAATATACTCATCCTTTCACTCACACGCATTCACGGATTTCTCCACACCCACACTGTACGGTGGCACATCCCGCATGGCTTTGATGTCGCAAAACGTCCGCTTACCATTTTGCTTCAGCGCTGCAGCACGTCTACTCCCCACTTGCAGAAGCACATGGTTCACAAGACGGCCATATAACCTCCTCCACAATGCCATGCACCATGGGCCTGGATGCGAGTGAGAGTTCGGACCACACACACCTGCAAAACCCGCACACCTCACACACGTAGCCACGCATGCAGGCACGCAAAACCCCACGGAGAGTCATTTTTACCTATTTGTACCACGTCAAGGTGTGCTGTCTACATACCTCTTCATTTTCAGAAACTGCCGACTATTAATATATTGCAGCAACTATTAGTATATTTCTATGAATATTTTGTCATGAAAGCAGATTGCACAAAATGGTGTAAAACAAAAAAGTACCTCTTCTCTTTGGTTGCAGAAACTGCCAACTATTAATATATTGTGATACCAATTAGTACATTTATATTAATATTTTTTATTGAAAGCACAAAACGGTGAAAAAGCAAACTGCATACATAATTACCGAAACAAGCTCAAATGAGCTAAGATCCTCGTAATAATGACGTCATAAAAACGAATATGACGTCATTGTGATGTATTAGTTATGCGATAAATTATCTGTGCTAATGCCCAGCTTGACTCCCGCAAACAAAATTCAAACAGCTTGCCTAGTTTCGGGGATAATGGCATCGGCGATTTCCATTAGCGGCGATATTATGACGTCAACTTTTTTTCTAGGAAGAATTTCCAAAATCGGAGATGGTTACTGCCTGCACGTGGGCTTTCTGCATATACATGGCAAGTTTCACGAAGATCCGATGAAAACTCTGGGCTGTGAAACAAAAAAATGATAAAAAATAGGAATGACGTCATAAAAATTGATATGACGTCATAGTGATTATCATACGTGTGGTAATTCATCTCTGCTAATGCCCTGTTCGATTCCCACAAACAGAATTCAAAAAGCTTGCCTCGTTTCGGAGATAATTTTTTAGGCGATTTCCATTAGCGGAGATATTTTGACGTCATAACTTTTTTTTCTAGGAGGAATTTTCAAAATCGGAGATGGTTACTCTCTGCGCAGGGTATTTTTATATATATGTGTATATATATATATATATATATATATATATATATATATATATATATATATATATATATATATATATATATATATATGCCAAGTTTCAGGAAGTTTCAATGAAAACTGTCGGCTGTGAAACAAAAAAGTCCACAAGAAGAAGATGAAGAACAACAAGGTGAGTAAGACTTAGAGATCCTCCAGGAGGATCTAAAAAAGACCACTGTGGACTGGAACACCATGGCTTGCAAAAGCAAGTTATAGAGCACGACAGTGTGCTCATTGATGAAGTTACACTTTCTGCACATTCCTTTATCTTTTCTTCACCAAATATAATTGTCCAAATGGAAGAAGAAAAAAAATTAAGCTTAATGCTTAGCTTAAATATATACACTTTGTTACAAAAATCGCTAATTTGTTAAAATTTTCAGATTTCCCTCCAGATTTTGAAACTTATTTAGTCCACGAGTTCCGATTCTCAAATTCGACATAATATATTGATTATATACTTTAATTAGTCGGTGAGAGTAGTTCGTGTTTCCAAATGAAGGCATGTTTGAATAGGCCAAAACCAAATGGCGAATTAAGACCCCAGCAAGCTGACAGAGGGCTGACCAAGGATGACACCTTGATAATGGATAATTAAATAAGGCCATTAATAATTATCTTCAAAAGGGGTGTTTTAATGAACCAAAACACCCAATTTTCACTCATGCACTCCCATTGGAGTTCCCTTCGTAGTCCTACACATACAAAGTTTCAGGCCGCTAGGTTTCACAGTTATGGAGTAGACACACACAGACACTGACTGACACACTGACATTTATTAGCACAGACGAGCAAATACAACCAGTCATTTCACTGATTGGAATATTAAGTGGGGTGGGATGGAGAGGAAGAGGAGAGAAAATAGGGGAGAGGGGAGGGGTCGGAGAGAGAGGGTGAGAGAGAGGGGGTTATGGGTGGGAGAGGGTGGGAGAGGGATGAGAGAGGGGAAGGGAAGAGAGGGGAGGGGGGAGATAGGGGAAGGAGAGGGGGAGGTGGCTAGGAGAGAGGAGGTGGCAAGGAGAGGGGGAGGATTCTGGAAGATGTGACATCCAGTTTAACGTCCGTCCGAGGGATGGACCACACATTGCTGAATCACACTGCCTGTGAAACAACCGGATGAAATTTTATTGCCGAGTCGGGATTCGAACAAAAGCAAAACAGCTGAGAGTGAGCGTGCATACCTCTTGCCTATCCTGCCATGATGCGGCGATTCATTGTTGTGTAACAACTGACAACATTTTTTACTCATTGTAATCATCTAATTTATGTTGCCTTCCTCACTCCAGAAATGCCCCACGTAGAACCATGCCAGTGTCACCATCGAAGGTTAAAGAGCGCTCCTCAAGTAGCTTAAACACTCAAGCAAGCACTCCAACAAAACAGTTGAAGAAACTTTTACAAACTAAACTTTTAATTTTTTTTAATGTGTATAATAATCTATCTGTACCGAAGTGACGGGAAGTACAATGAAAGAAAATCAAATTAAAAAGGAAACATGGTGTAAAATAAAATTGCACATTTTCAGCAAACGAGCACCACCTGACCACCTGAGCACCACCCAAGGGCCCACACGGCCAAATGCAGGCGAGTGGGCCCTGAATTTTGTTCAAGTAGATTGGTACAGTGTGAATTCAGTGAAAGTGTGAATATTGTGGAGCACTCACCAAGTGACTTAAGCACTCAAGCAAGCACTCCAATTAAGCGGTCGATAAGGAACAGCTGGCTTGGCAAGCGATTTGTGATCGCTGATCGGGCATATAAACACCACACACCGAGAGATGACCGGAATGACATGTCATGGCCAAATTGGACAAATGAACACTGTTTTTTTAGCAGTCAGAACTACTGCTGAAGTCAATAAAGACGTTTAAATTTTGAAATTCTCCTGAGATTAAAAGATTCTAGAGGTTATGGCATGTACGGAAATGAAATAAAGCCATGGACACTGGCATCTCCAGGCATTTATTAGCCATGCAATGTATCCAGAGATTCATAGGTTTGATGATTAGGCATTCGATATGAGTGAGGACAGTCGACAACAACAAAAAAAACTTTATCAATAAGAAATTGTTGCTGCCTGTTCCAAGTCAAGGCATTGTTGAACAGGCCATAAAAAAATGACAAAGAGCCCAGTGAGGGACAGCGTGGTGACCAAGGATGGGTCTTGCGAAAAGATAATTCAATAAGACCGTTAATTATCTTCAAAAGGGGTGTTTAAATTCACCCAAACACCCAATTTTCATTCATACACTCCCTTAGAGTTTCCTTAGAATGCATGCAAAGTTTCTGGCGGCTCAGTTTCATGGTTTTGGAGTTATGGAGGACGCACACACACACACACACACACACACACACACACACACACACACACACACACACACACACACACACACACACACACACACACTTATTCACATAGATACAAAAGCGACAAATGTTTTTCTAAATGATTTGTGCAAAATTCACTTCAAGAAAGATAGTCGCGATCGGAAAGATCGCTCTTCTCTTCTTCCGAAGTCATGAAATCCTGCTCCCATTCTGAGCTTGAAAACTTATCTGCTTCTTCCGTATTTGTCTGATCTTCCGAGATCAACATTGATCAACTTGGGAATCTGTTTGACAAGAAAACTATTTCAGAGTTTCGAAAAATAGATTCTAAATTTGACTGTAATCGATATTTTGTGATGTCTTTGAATTTTATCGATATTCATGGAATGCTACTCTTTCTGGAAATTACAAAACTCACTAATCTAGTCTATATATATATATATATATATATATATATATATATATATATATATATATATATATATATATATATATATATATATATATATATATATATATATATATATATATAGTAAATTGTAAGCACCTTTTTTGTTCCCTCCACCACTGAAGTTGGAAGGAAGGAGGTTATGTTTTCACCCGTCTGTTTGTCTATTTGTTTGTTTTTTTGTGAATGAAATATATCACAAAGTTGTCGACGGATTTGGACGAAACTTTCTGGCGAGCTTGGGTATGTGACAAGGACGAAATGATTCGATTTTGGTGAAGATCTGAATCCGGATCTGGATCTGAGGATTTTAAAGTGATTCTTCACCATTGGGAGATCGGGACAAAAACGACATAGTGTCGCTGATCGCAGGACATCACAAAAAGTTGAGGACGGATTCAGACGAAACTTGGTGGATGAGTTGGTTGGGTGACAAGAACAAGCTCATTAAATTTTAGTTCAGGTCCAAATCCAGATCTGGCCTATCAGTGGGATACAAAATATAAACTAATGAGTGTGGCGCAGGTATGTACTCTACCGAGTGCCCTTCTAGTTTTTTCTCGTCCCTGTTTGCCCAACACCTTATTGCCGCCACTGAATGAAATGATTCTGTTATATGGTGAACCAATAATTTTTTGTTAACCTGTAAAAACATGAGAGCATTTTCTAAATCATGTTTGTTTATACTTTATAATGAAAGCTGTTAAATACTAAATAGTTATGTGACCACACCTGGAAGAAGTGGTTGAAACAGGGTTATTTTGGGGGGGAGGGGGGTTTGTATACCTTGTCGAGGCTCGTGTGAGAGCCAACACACACGAGGGGGGGCATGAGACACTAGGGGCAGGAGTGGGAAGGACAAAATAGTGGGGAACAGAGACATTAGGAGATCTGTGGAAGGGAGAGGGATGGGGGCAGGGAACACGGGGTATACAAAATGGACATTACAGGGACTTTCAAGAAGGAAAGCAGGGAATTTGAAGGGGGTGGGCTTGGGTGGATTATCGGGAGTAGAAAAGATCGAGGATTTGGATGGGGGTGATAAGAGGTGGTGGTGAACAGCTGTTTTGAAGGCCTGGAGGGAAGAATGGGATTGAATAGAGTGATATATTCCAGAAACTCTTTGCTGATATTGTGTTGTGGAAGTTGTTGTGAAAAATTCCAGAGCTTATCGTATGTGTGGAAATTAAATCAAGGCATAAAACACTGGAGTGGCTTTTTCGACGATTGAAGGAAAATGTCCTTCCATCCTTTCCCTTCCCCTTCCCTCATGCTTACCTCCTCCCAAAGCCCCCCCACCTCCCATATATGTCTCTGGATGCGGTCCGGGCATTGTTTAGTACGACCCGTTTGAACATGATGTTTTTAACGTACCCAATTTTGTTCAATCTTGTACTAATGCTGGCAGAAGGGGACCATTCACCTCCCCCCCCCCCGCTTTTCATTAACTACCCTGATCAAACACATGTGCAGAACACTTCCTTCTCCCCCCGCTCCACCCCTTTTCTCCCCCATCTTCTTCGCTCCCTCCCCCATCTCAGAATGTATAGCGACGTGTGGTGAGGCCTCGCTCTCTCCTCCCCTTATTCCCTCTCCCCCACTTCCTAGCTTCCATTTCCTCACCCCTTCCTCACTCCCCCACCCCTACTCACTCCCTCTCCTCTCTCACTTCCTCCTCCTCTCCCATCTTAATATTCCTGTAAGCAAAGTGACGGGTTGTATTTGCAAGTTAATCAATAAAAAGCTGATTTGAGAAAAAATTTTTTTGAAAGACTGAACTCCATTTTCAACCATTGTGCTTCAACTCATTAAAGTAATAAACAGCCGTCATCTTGAAACGTTGAACCATTTTGAATACAAGGCAATTAGAAACACCAAATTAATAGCTGCTAAAACTTGTTTTTAGTAGTTTTGTGTGAGAATGGTTGTCACACCTTTTCTTTTTCTTTTTCTTTCCGCAAAAAACTAATGGTTCAGCGTCAAAAACCCCTTTTTCTGAAATCCACAGTTGTGATGATGTCAACACACAAAAAAGTGCTGATGTCAACATATCCACTGAAACTGAATATCAAAAGAAAGCTTGTTGCAAACAAAGTGAGTCTAAATACGTCATTCTTATTTCAAAATAGCTCATTAATGCGAAGTTATAGATGATTTTGTTCTGATTTTTAACATCTGATGACGTCATTGATCACGTGATACCTCAGCGTTTCCAAAAAAAAACTCACCCGATGGATTTAGAAAGTGTGAACCCTCCCATCCCGAAATTCATTTAGAAAGCAAATGTAAGGCTGTATGTCAGATTGTCAGGCTATATACCCTGCTTATATGCAGCAGATGGCTATGGAAAGAATAATTTACTGTAGCACAGCTGTGCCCCTGATGCAGTGGCCCCTTTAGGTTAAAGCAGGAATTTTGAATGGGGCCAGTGTGCTGATGATAGTTCGCCTAATCTTCAAGGAAACCGTGGGATGTTTAACATCTACTAACTAATGCTGGCAGATGGGATGCCAAGTTTAATGTTTATCTGAGGGACAGCACACACATTGATGAATTACCCAGCCTGTGAAATACCAGGATGACAGTTTATAGCTAGATCTAAATTCAAACCCAGTAGAGACAGCTCAGAGGCAAATGTGCATATCTCTGGGCTATCCTGCCTCTTCCATAAAGCTAAGCAAATGCAAAGGAAGGAAAAAGAAACTTCCCATTAAATATGCAATCATAAAAATAAGACCGAGACAACCATTAAGGAGAAACCACTAGAAGTCTTGAGAATTTTCCTTTAAATTTTTTTTTTCTCTCTATGCATCTATGTATGAAAAATGTACCAAAAACATCAAAAGACTTGATGTTCTTTCCAATAAAAAAAAATTCTGGAGGCAGCCATCTTACTTTTGTGGGTCTGTGATTGGTTATGATGGAAATACATGTGGCATACACATTCATTTTGGTGGCTACCTTGAACAAAAAAAAAAAGCAAAAATAAAAATAAAAATGATGCAAATGGAGATTACAACCAACAGCACAATACAATGCCACCGTGTCGTGAAAATAAAGAAAAGGTTCACAAACACCTGACGAGGCTATACTGCATGGGCAACAGACTCAAGGCACAGAGATAATAACATTTTCTGTTTTTCTTTAATAGCCATATTTACCCACCTCGTGGGGGTAAACCGGCAAAAGTATTTGACCAAAGTCTTTCATGAACCGGCCCTCCTGGACTGACATACTATGTATAGCTCAGAGCAGGAATTTGTAATTTGTTCAGGGTACCGGCGAAAGCTCACCTACTCTTCAAGAATTGCACTGAGGGATATTTTAAGTCCATCTAAAGCTGGCAGACGGTAACAGAGAAGATAGAACATGTTCTCCGTTAAAACCCACAAATCATCCAACTCTCGGGTTGGCCCGTTTAGCATTCTCATCTGAACCGATGGCTCAGGATGCGCAAAACCCCTCCACTCTTTATTTTTGTCCTGCATTTGTTTGATGCACAAACCCCACTAAGAGCCTCAAATGAAAAGAACAAAATAGAAATCCTTGAGATATCTCTATTCTTTCTGTCTGTCGGTATATACCGCATTCCCTTTCAAACGGATACAATGTCCACTACTCGTCCTGGCAAACTGCTCCACATACCAATTGAATGTCACGTTCTAAGATGGCTGCAACTTATTGTTTATTTCTGCGATTTTTACATCTTTTAATTATTATTAAAGTAACTTGGCTACTTTATGACTTTGGGTGCATTACATTTACCCCATAAATAAACGCATAATAATGTTATCATCAAAAAACAAAAAACAAATTTAAAGCCATGCCAAAACAATCCCTTTGGAAAGATATAATTTAATTACGTTAAATATAATTTTCAAGAATTTTTGACCATGAAATATAATTTTAAAGAATCGTATAAATGTATTTTCTCGATAGTGTTTTGAAATCAGAGCTGTCTGTGCGACGCGTGATTTCTTCGTGCATGGACACAAAACTATACTCCCATCCTCTTGCAGCCAAAAAAAAGTTCCTCAATGCGTACGAATAAAACGTTTGAAGTTAAAATAGAGTTCGAGGACAAAGAAAATTCATTCAATTTCCTTTTCAACTGACTAAATTTGAATTTCCATGCAAGTTAAATTTATTTTTCTTTTACTTCATATTTTTTTATTATTGCTCGAATTATTATTGGGTCGATTTGTCCTCTTTAAAGTTATGTCTTTCAAGCAAAGCACTTCCCACGAGAATACTTCAACATTTTTGTCTCCTACATGAAGTGAGGGTGGTGGGAGGATGGAACCTCTTCTTCCTTGTTTAACAGGTCACTGATTCACTCTTGCAGTTTGCATTTGCCTCTTTGATGGGCAAAGACTTTAATTATTACTTTTCCTTCGGTGCTATTACTTCATCACTGCAACTCAAAAGCAGTACCACACCTGTATAAATCGTGCAGAGAAAGTATTTCTCGAGTCCAGCTTGAAAATATAGCAAGTGTGACAATAAATGCTGGGATTATCAGCACTCCAATCACCAATAGTTGAAATAATGTCATATAATTACTTCTGATAAGATGGTCCAGAGGGAGCGCTCTTACCTTTGATCTGCCTTGCGTCGGTTTGATTCTTGGCAAGACTACAAACTATTGCATTGGTTCCTAAGCTGGTAGTATGGCCTTGAGGTTCGCACACTCACGTTTGAGCTGTCTAGCCTGGGATTGAAACCCAACCCAGCTATAAATTGGCATCCTGGTATGCTTGTCCTCACAATGCCTGTCACCACAGGCAGGGTGATTCATAAATGTGTGTACTATCCCTCGGATGGACGATGAACAAAATTCTCTGGTTGGAAAAGGCGTCCTGTTTGTGGGTATTAGTTGGTGCATGTTAAAGATCCCACAGTGTCCATTGCGAAGAGTAGGCGAACTATTACCTTGACAAATTCCTACCCTAACTTCCTGTGTTAGGATGGTTACCCATTGAAAATTGTAACGAGACAATAAACTGCTTCCATATAACTGACTCTGTACAGAGAATGGTCCATACTTTTGATTGGTTCTTCAATGACAGGGCATTGAATCACAAGGTGTGTCATAAGTTAGCTAATGTTAGGGGATGTTAAAGATCTCAGGTTGCCTTTCGTGAAGTGTCAGCGAGTTATCACCGGCACCCTGAACAAGTTACAAATTCTTGCCCAAATCAGCTCCAGTCAAATTGCATGCCTAGCCAGGCAGTTCCTGAAAGCCTTGGGCCAAACTTTTCCCCTCAATCTATCCCACAAGAAGGTGGGATTAATTAGGGCCATTAAATAATTTGTTGTAATCGTAGTTTTAGTTAGACAATTGCTGTTATCACCAGTAAATAGTTTATATAAAATCAAGCATGACATTAAACTTCACAACCACTGTGAGCCCATAGGTATGCAAGCTTATGCCAGCTACAGTGGCTTGTAAAAGTATTCACCCTACCTCCAAAGTTTTCACATTTTGATGCCACCTCAGCTTATTTCATGATGCTTTAAAATCAAATTCAATATATAGAATCTTCACACATTACTCCAAAGTGATAAAGCTAAAAAAAATTAGATAAAATGTGAATAAATTACATTAACAGAGAAAATCAGATGATTCACAGTTCCTTTAGTATTCAAACCGTTTGCTGAATTAACTCTAAATCAGTTCAGGAGCAAATTATTTGGTTGAAAAGTTACAAAATATGTGTCATAGGTTTCACCTGTATGTAATCAGTGATTTAGCTTAAAAAGTAAGCTCCCCCACTTATATAAGGAGATTTAAGGTGCAACAAACTTGGTCAACCAACAAGGCAAACATGAAGATGAAGGAGCTTTTCAAAGAAGTCAGACATGAAGTGGTGGAAGAGCAGCGTTCAGGAGAGGGTTATAAGAAGATCTCAAAGTCACTCATTATCCTTTTGAGTATGGTGAAATCCATCATGAAGAAGTGGAAGATGTATCATCCCACCCAGACTCTACCCAGATTAGGTCGCTCATCCAACCTCAGCATCCGTGCAAGCAGGAAACTGGTTTGGGATGTCACTGTAAATCCAACAATGACTTTGAAAGATATTCAAGGCTCTTTGTCCAAGATGGGGGTCAGTGTTCGTGAATCAACAATATCCCGTTCCCTTCACAAACCTGGCGTCTGGACAGGTGGCAATAAAGAAGCCATTACTGAAAAAGAAACACATAAAAGCTTGAATGAAGTTTGGAAAAAAAAAAAAGGATCTTAATGATACTGCAGGCATGTTGCGAAACGTTTGGTGGTCAGACAAGACAAAAATTGAACTTTTTGGTGTAAATTCAAAGCGTCTGCCATAATCCTTACACTGCGCATCACCCAGTCAACACCATCCCTACTGTTAAGCGTGGTGCTGGCAGCATCATGTTATGGGGCTGCTTTTCATCAGCATGGACTGGCAAGCTTGGCCGGATATAAGGGACAATAGATGGTGCAAAGTACAGGAGAATCCTTGATAAAAAACCTGCTCGAGTCAGCCATGAATCTGAAACTGGGTTGGAGATTTCCATATCGGAGAATAGGAGATTCAGCAGGACATTGATCCAAAGCACAAAGCTGAAGCCACACTGGAGTGGCTGAATAATAAAAAAAAAAATATTCTTCAGTTGCCCAGTCAAAGCCTTGACTTGAACCCATTCGAACATTTTTGGCGAGACTTGAAGATTGCAGTTCATCGACGCTCCCCATCAAACTTGGCAGAACGAGAGTAATTTTCAAGTTAAGAATGGCTGAAGATTTCACCATCTTACTGTACAAAGCTGGTGGAGACCTACCCAAAAAGACTCATAGCAGTCAATGCTGCAAAAAGGTGCTTCCACCAGGTACTGACCTGAGGAGCTGAATACTTTTGCAAGCAGTGAATTTTGATTTGTCCATGCTTTTTTTGCAGGTATTCCTGACATATAACCTCCTTCAACTATAACAGTGTTCAGTTTGATCTCTTGAGTTATGAATAAAAAAGTTCATTTGGAAAATTGTTTATACATAATTTGTAATTCATCCAAATGTGGCATTATTGGTAGGGGTGAATACCTTTGCAGGCCACTCTACCTAACAAAGTTATATTCTCTACAAAGTAAAAAAAATAGAGCACTGTCGCAAATATGAGGAACTTCAACCTGATGATCATGTGTTTTCATGCACGGATATTGTCTTATGGCAAACAATGCACTGGAAATGAAGCTCAATTCAACAACCAGCAACATGAATCAGGGTTAAAAAGTGAAGGATCAATACAACAAAAGTAAAGTAGATGTTTTAAAGATCCCACACTGTCTTTGGAGGCCTAGCACCATTTTTACTGCATTTTCAATGCCAACAATACATACTGGAGTGAAACCTAACGCAATGGTTTTAGTATTCATCCTTGAACATTTTGATTCATTGTGAGATGCCATATTTGATCCCACAATGACATCACCAACAGGTTTGTCATTGATCATTGTCCTTGTATTGAAAGATATGTTTATTCAAGCAAGCTTTTGAGAACATGAGACAATGTCATAAAGTGATATCAAATGCTCTATTGGAGTTCCATTGTGTTAAATTCAGTCACTTAATTAATTATCATTGGAAATTTAAGAATGAAGTGTGATCATTGCATGGGAAGGTATTAATGAAGTGTGCCAATGAAGCATTAGGATTGTCACAATTTTTTACATGCTCGTCAGGTGGTGTGTTGGTACAGTGTGAGGTTAATGATTGTGCACTTCAGATGCGATACAGAACGTATTGGTTATGAGTCCCCTGTCAGTTTCACCGGAGGGGACTATAGCTTTGCTCTCCGTCCGACCGTCCCACCAGTGGTTTTCCTGACTTTTTCCTCATATCCTTTAACATATTCAACTGAAACTTGATACATGACTTTATTATGATAAGTTACACAACAAGTTCGAGTTTCAGGGCATTTAGCCAATTTTTCAGAGTTATGCCCTTTTTAAACTGAGAAAACATCGCATATTATACATGGGTCAGTGTTCAGCGGCCCTGACTCTACCCCACTACTGTACACCCATTGGATGGACAGCTGGCCTGACTCCACCCCAATAAAATCATGCGCCACAATTGCATGAAGCAGCACAGATCGGCAGGGCTTAGGCCTAGGTGTTAGTCCATGGCCCAGTGCAATTGGAATGATCCCAGGTATATAACCACAATGTATTACATACAGTATGCACATAACCCGTATGCATGTTTTCGCATCATGGATGTACAACGGGTTATTTTTAATACGAAATTGGCAAAGCCTAGAAACTAACGAAACACGGTGGGTCAGAGTTTTTTTTCTTCTTTGTTTGGTTCCGGTATCAGCTCGAGCGTGTGTTAAAGCAAACTAATTTTTATCTCCAATTTGTTATCCTGGTTGTCTTTATTGGTTTCTAGTCTATAAAATACATCAGCAAATGAAAAATGTTTTTCCTTTTATTTTGCTGAATAGACCAAAACACTGTGGGTTAGAGAGTTTCTTCTTCTTCATTTTTGTTCCACGATCGGCTCGAGCATGTGTTAAATGCAAACATTTATCTCCGGTTTACTGTCCTAGTTTTTATTATTTTCGGGACTGAACGTGCCATTATACACCACCCAAATAAACGAACATTCTTTGGGACTGGTAGGTGATACGTATTGCAAAGCAATTCTCACTCTTTGTTATATCTGACTGTGTAATGTTTTTGGAGTGAGATGTGATTCCAAAAGGTGATTTTTGTATAAGAAGTTATAACTTTGAATTTGGTCTTTAACCTCTATGGAAAGATTGCCTTCAATATGTAGAATCAATCATAAACATGAGCGTTTGCAGAACGAGTGACGTTTGTCCATGCTCTCTATCCGAGGATATACATATATGCATATATATATATATATATATATATATATATATATATATATATATATATATATATAAACGGGAAGGAGACAGAAAGAAGAACAGCCAGTCTTGAGTTGCTTTGCTTTGCTTTGTGGTTTTGTATAATAAAATTACAATTGGAAGCTACTCGAGAGTCGCTATAAGTTAATCAAACTTCGGGTTTCATGACAAAGATGCTTGTTGTGAGCTGGCTTGTCACAGCACTCTTCTCTTCAAACCTAAGTCAAATTGTATGTCACACTTTATGTGAATGCTATTCTGTGCATAACCACATGACCATTTATTTCACTCTTATACACAGGCATGGATCCACTATTGAAGCGTCTGGTGCTATAATTCCAACACTATTTTGTAGAATATCCACATTATCATCCCCACCATACTTTTTGTGAAATTACGACACTATCCTGCACACACACACATGCGCGCACACACACACACACACACACACACACACACACACACACACACATCCCTCAAGAATGAAGTGAAAATGTCTTAATTTGAAGAACGCCAATATTGCACCGGTGATAACTGGATCTACAGGAATGATAAAGAAGAACCTCACAGAGACAGTAAAAACCATCCCTGGGAATAATACCACAAACTAAAGGGGGAGCACTCGGGAGAGTGCAAAACCTCCGCCGCCAATACTGCTGGGTCACTCAAGTGAACCTTAAATCTTATTCATTAAATATGATGTCAACAGTGCTGACAGTTATAGTTCTTTTCTCCAACATTTTTTTTTTGGTTGGGGGGGGGGGGGTTGGAATTCACTTAAAACATGTAGAAATGCAAAAAAAAAAATTCAAATATTTTTTCAAAATGGCCGTCATAGCGGCCATATTGGATTTTGGACCAAGCTGAAAAAATAAAAGCATGGTCCTTGGACCAGACCTAACCCCCCCCCCCCACCAAGTTTCGTCGAAATCCGTCGAGGAGTTTTTCCGCAATACTGTTCACAAACAAACAAACAGAAAGGGGTGAAAACAGTAACCTCCGATCTTTGATGGCAGAGGTTAATAAACTACAGTTGGAAGCTGTGTGGGTTCAGTAATGCTGCTTCCCAGAGTTCCTCCACAGCTGTAAAGACATTCACAAATTGTACATACATGAGAATCCCTTCTTCAGCTCGAAGAGTATGGGAAGAGTCGATTTTTATACGTATGTATATATATATATATATATATATATATATATATATATATATATATATATATATATATATATATATATATATATCTTCTTCTTCTTCTTCTTCTTTCGGCTGCTCCCGTTAGGGGTCGCCACAGCGGATCATCCGTATGATCCGCATAGTGATTTGGCACATGTTTTACGCCGGATGCCCTTCCTGACGCAACCCTGGTCGCCTCTTACGACACAGGGATATGGTACACCTATTTTAACCAGAGTATACACTGGCCCAGTATACTGGTACTCATTTCGCCGACCTCGGAAGGATGACAGGCTGAGTCAACCCCCTGGTGTATTAATTCAGTGGCTCAACGGGGCTTGAACTCAGGACCTCTTGGATCCCAAGCCGCTGCACTAACCACTGCGCCAACACCAGGCTATATATATATATATATATATATATATATATATATATATATATATATATATATATATATATATATATATATATATATATATATATATATATATATATATATATATATATATATATATATATATATATATATATATATATATATATATATATACATACATATACATACATACATACATGTGTACACTACCGGTCTAAAGTTTTAGAACACCCCCATTTTTCCAGTTTTTACTGAAATTTAAGCAGTTTAATGTTTCAATCTACTCCGAAATTAAAGCATAGAACAAATAAACAATTGCAGATAAAAAAAGAAATCATGGAATCGTTTTGTTGAACAAAATTTAATCTAAATTTTTGACTCATCAAAGTAGCCACCTTTTGCAGATATAACAGCTGAACATACTCATGGCATTCTTTCTACAATGGAAATCAAATATTGTTCGGAAAGTTCTTCCCAACACTGTTGCAGAAGTTCCCACAAATGTGTTGCACTTGTCGGTCGCTTTGCTTTCACCCTTCTGTCCAGTTCATCCCAAATCAGCTCGATGGGGTTTAAGTCTGGAGACTGTGCTGACCATTCCATGATTTGAAGCCTACCGTCTTGTTCTTTTCTTATAAGGTAGTTCTGACATAGCCTGGAGGTATGTTTTGGGTCGTTATCTTGCTGTAGGATGAACCCGTAACCAACGAGGCGTAGACCAGAGGGTATTGCATGGCGCTGCAAAATGCTGTGGTCGCCCTTTTGGTTCAGGGTGCCAGTCACTCTGTGCAAGTCGCCGACTCTGGATCCAGCAAAAGAGCCCCAGATCATCACGCTTCCTCCTCCATGTTTGACAGTTGGTGTCACACACTGAGGAAACATCCTTTTACCTACTCGATGGCGTACAAAAACCCTGCATGATGAACCGAAGATTTCAAATTTTGATTCATCAGTCCATAAGACCTTCTTCCAGTCCACTGGCGCTGCTTCATTGCCCAGGCAAGTCTCTTTTTCTTATTTTGCCATATTAGCAATGGCTTTCTTACTGCCACTTGACCTGTCAAACTTGCAGCTCGAAGTTTTCTCTTCACAGTTGAAACTGAGACTTCTTTACTTCGACCAGTGTTAAGCTGTGCTTGAAGCTACTGTCCTGTGAGCCGCCTATCACGCATCTGATTCTGATGCTGTCCTGTTGACTCTCATAAACTTATTTTGTCCAAATAATGCTTCAGAGGGTGTAGCAACAGTCTGTTCCAACACTTCTTTGATACAGACATCAACAAAAGTTAGGACCCCTGAAGGAATTGTTTGCATCAACTTGCAAGGCTTAATTTACCTTCATTGCAGCAGAACAGCTGCAGTTGCTAACCCATTACTTGCTCCCTGAAAAGGGCCTTTTTAACAACTCTGAAATTTACATTATTTTTCAGTTTTTGGTAACCTAATTTTTTTTTTTTTTCACCTCTGGCAACTTACCACTTTGCTTTGTACCATTTCAGGTTATTCACTGGACTTGAACTCCTTAAATTTCAGTAAAAACTGAAAAATGAGGGTGTTCTAAAACTTTTGACCGGCAGTATATATGTATATACACACATCAGACAAACCTCCTCACTGTTATGGTGAGCATCGCCGCAGATTATGTCTCACACGGTAAAACCGCATAATCCGTAAAGAACAACCATCCATCTGCCACCAAGACAATTGTTCCCGCTAATGCAACCCAATCAACGAGAAGGCATGTGATGTGATCGGCGGGTAAATCGAAACATGTGGAGTGTGACGAGCATTCCCGCGATCTCCATTGGACAAAGCCCTACACCAAAGCATCACCTTCAACTCAGTGCAGTTGGTCATACTGTCCCAGTCACGTACGAATTGCACTGTTCCAGTCGTACACCTGCTGCAGCAATAAACTCTTCTTCTTCTTTCTGCTGCTCCCATTAGGGGTCGCCACAGCAGATCAACAGTCTCCATTTCGCTCTATCCTCCACATCTTCCATTGACACTCCAACCGCCAGCATGTCCGCCTTCAACGCATCCATGAACCTCTTCTTTGGCTTTCCTCTTCTCCTCCTGCCTGGCGTCTCCATCTTCAGCATCCTTCTCCCGATATACTCCGTTTCCCTCCTGTGTACATGTCCAAACCATCTCAATCTCGCCTCTCTCACTTTGTCTCCAAACCATCCGACCTGCGCAGTCCCTCGAATATACTCATTCCTTATCCTGTCCATCCTCGTCATTCCCAATGAGAATCGCAGCATCTTTAACTCTGCCACCTCCAGCTCCGCTTCCTGTCTTTTTGTTAGCGTCACCGCCTCCAAACCATACAACATAGCTGGTCTCACTACCGTCTTGTATATTTTCCCCTGAACTCTTGCAGCTACCCTTCTGTCACAAATCACTCCTGCAACTCTTCTCCACCCACTCCATCCTGCCTGCACTCTCTTTTTCACTTCTCTCCCACACTCTCCGTTACTTTGGACAGTTGATCCCAAGTATTTAAACCCATCCACCTTCCCCACCTCAACTCCTTGCAACCGCACCATACCACCACCCTCCCTCTCATTTACGCACATGTACTCCGTCTTACTCCGACTCACTATCATTCCCCTTCTCTCCAGTGCGTACCTCCACCTCTCAAGGCTCGCCTCAGCCTGCTCCCTACTCTCCCTACAGATCATGATGTCATCCGCGAACATCATAGTCCATGGAGACTCCAGTCTGATCTCATCCGTCAACCTGTCCATCACCAATGCAAACAGGAAAGGGCTCAGAGTCGATGCTTGGTGCAATCCCACTTTTACCTTAAACCGGTCCGTCATTCCTACCGCACACCTCACCGCTGTCACACTGTCCTCATACATATCCTGCACAATCCTCACATACTTCTCCTCTACTCCCGACTTCCTCATACAATGCCACAACTCCTCTCTTGGCAACCTATCATAAGCTTTCTCTAAATCCACAAACACACAATGTAACTCCTTCTGGCCTTCCCTATACTTCTCCATCAACATTCTCAAAGCAAACATCGCATCAGTGGTGCTCTTTCCTGGAATAAACCCATATTGCTGCTCACAGATCGTCACCTCTCCTCTCAACCGAGCTTCCACTACTCTTTCCCACAACTTCATGGTGTGGCTTAACAACTTTATCCCTCTGGAATTTCCACAGCTCTGCACATCACCCTTGTTCTTGAAAATCGGAACCAGTACACTTAATCTCCACTCCTCCGGCATCCTCTCACTTTCCAAGACTTTATTAAACAATCTGGTTAACAAACCCACTGCCATCTCTCCTAAGCACTTCCATGCCTCCACTGGTATACCATCTGGGCCAACCGCCTTTCCACTCTTCATCCTCTTCATAGCAGTCCTCACTTCATCCTTACTGATTCACCCCACTTCCAGATTCACTATCTCCACCTCTTCCAATCTTCTCGCTCTCTCATTTTCTTTATTCATCAGCTCCTCAAAGTACTCCATCCACCTTCTCAACACACTCTCCTCGCTCGTCAGCACATTCCCATTTGCGTCCTTTATCACCCTAACCTGCAGCACATCCTTCCCAGCTCGGTCCCTCTGTCTTGCCAATCGGTATAAATCCTTTTCCCCTTCTTTTGTATCCAACTTCTCATACAGCTCGTCATATGCCTTTTCCTTGGCCTTTGCCACCTCTCTTTTTGCCTTTCGACGCCACTCCTTGTACTCCTGCCTACTTTCTTCATCTCTCTGACTATCCCACTTCTTTTTCGCCAACCTCTTCTTCCTTGTACTTTCCTGTACTTCCTCGTTCCACCACCAAGTCTCCTTATCTTCCTTCCTCTGTCTCGATGTCACACCAAGTACCTTCCTCGCTATCTCCCTCACAACTTCTGCTGTCGTTGCCCAATCATCCCACCCATCTTTGCCACCATCCAACGCCTGTCTCACCTCCTCCCTAAATTTCACGCAACAGTCTTCCTCCTTCAGCTTCCACCATCTGGTCCTTGGTTCAGCCCTCACTCTCTTCCTCAACCTCACCTCTATAGTCATCCTACAGACCACCAATCGATGGTGTCGAGCTACACTCTCCCCTGCCACCACATTACAGTCTCTGATCTCTTTCAGGTTGCACCGCCTGCTTAAGATGTAATCCACCTGTGTGCACTTTCCTCCACTCTTAGACGTCACCCTGTGTTCCTCCTTCTTCTTGAAATACGTATTTAACACTGCCATTTCCATTCTTTTTGCAAACTCTACCACCATTTGCCCTTCCACATTTCTCTTGTTGAGACCGTACCTCCCCATCACTTCCTCATCCTCTTTATTCCCTTCCCCAACATGTCCATTGAAATCTGCTCCAATCACCACTCTTTCATCCTTGGATAAACTCTCCACCACTTCATCTAACTCACTCCAGAAATCTTCTTTATACTCCATCTCACACCCCATATGTGGGGCATATGCACTGATGACATTCATCATCACTCCTTTGCTGCAGCAATAAACATGCGTCACCATATTGCATCTTCATTTTGTGATGGATTTCATTGGGATTCACACCCTCACTTCCCAAGAAACGAATGGCAGAACGTTGCTCCTCCCTGGTGCATGCTTTTAAGGGAGCTGCCATCTTGGAACCGCTCTACTGACGTCATGCACTCAACGTTCCCAGATCTAAAACAGGCAAAACATGACTCTTACCCATAGTTATAGCATATGTCGTCTACAACTACACACATTAGATTCTCGAATATATTTCACTATTTTAAGGTTACTGATTGACTGCCCCTCGTGTATATATATATATATATATATATATATATATATATATATATATATATATATATATATATATATATATATATATATATATATATGTACATATCATGGAATATACACCTTAAGAGCTTTCCTCGTATTACTTCATTTTCGTATTATCGTTAAAGATTTTATAACTTTCATTTATTTGCTTGAAAAACAATTTAATTCCCACCAAATATAACAAACACAGCCGTTTTAACAACTTCTGTTGGTGTGGGTGTTTTCGTCCCCCATCACAATTGAGTCCATTGAAGGATGACAGCGGAAACATGGTACATGGCGTAAGGCCTTATTCCAGCAGACAGCCAGTCCTATGGTGCACAAAGAGTGCCTTGGTAGTCACCACTGGAAAAGACCAACATGTATAAGAAAGCTGGTTATGACTGGAATTTGGATTTTTGCCAGGGTGTCACGACAATCACTTACTCCTTGCGAAAGACACCATATGGGATATTTTAATATCCATTAGCAACCAATGCTGGTAGATGACTCCCCGCCTTGATATCCCATCTGATGGACGATGCACTCATTGATGCAATGTCCTGCCTGCAAAACATCAGAGTGAGAGTTTATTGTCGGGTCGAGAATCAAATCCAGACGTGACCGCTCAAATGCACCTGTGCTACATCTGAGCTATCCCAGCAGCCTCTCGCTTTCTGTTTGATGGTGTGATCTCACCACTTCATTATTCTTACACAAATGTTGTGCTCTTCACATTGGTATGTCTTTCATTTCACAGTGTCCACCAAGATGTCTCCCCAAGATATATCAACCATGGCCACTAAAGACTAGTTACTGAACTTTTGAGAATCTCAGGTTGGAAATACATGGAGGTCTGTCATTTCTACTATAACAATGTGATATGGCATTTTGGGTGAGACATTCTGGAAATTGGTGTGTATTGGAATAAGTTAACCCCTGATTAGCCTCCCACCCTCTCCGATTTTTCAAACCTCCACCCCCTTTTCAATTTTAATTTCCCTGATCCATGCCTGCTTCAAGTGATGCTGTGCTGCTCACCGTCGTGATTAAAATGGCTCCGGATATTCAATAACAAGAGAAAGACTGAGTGTAGTTGGAGCACATCCAGTTCAGACAGAACATGTGGAATGTGCAAAGAGAGGGGGGGGGGGCAGTAGTACAATATATTGAAGTTTTTGTTTAAGGACTGCCTAATAATGACTGTCTGACGGGATAGCTCAGAGGTACAAGTATTCATTCAATTCTGATCTGTTTAGTCTGGGTTTGATTCCCATCGTGATCATAAACTGTCATCATATTGTTTTATATCACCAGGGCATTTCACAGGCAGCCTTAAGTTGCTGATGGATTCGAACTAAATTTTGTGGAGAGGTCGGGTGTGTGACAAGGATGAATTGATTAAGAGTTTGCTGAAGATCTGAATGCAGATGCAGATCCCAGAATTTTAAAAGTAATTCTTTACCATCGAATATTGGGGTGAAAAACGATATGCAGCACGATATCTCAAAAAGTAATGGATGGATTCTGCCGAAACTTGATGGCCAGCTTGGCAGTGTGACAAGGATGAATTGATTAGATTTTAGTGAACATCTGGATCCGGAAAAGAGAATTTTTTTCATTTTTAAAGTGATTCTTCACCATTGAGAGATGGGACCATCAACTATATATAGCACGATATTCCAAAAAGTTGGTGGATGAGTTGGTTAGGTGACAAGAACAAGCCGATTCGATTTTGTTTCAGGTCCGAATCCAGATCCAGCCTATCAGTGGGATTCAAAACGTAAACTGTTCAGCCTGGTGGAGGTAAGCGCTCTACAAAGTGCTGTTCTAGTTTACATTGTACTAAGATTCAGATGGTTGCATTGTCTGCTAGCATTGCTGGTAGACATTAAATATCCCATGAAATCTTTTGAAAACACTCGTCCATTGTGTGTTGGTACCCCAGCTGATGTACAAATTCCTGCACCTCCTAATCTATGCAAAGGAACATTCCTGAAATCGTTGTGTCCCAACAATACATATTCCATCAGTGGCACAGCCCTGCCTAAGTAATTATTATACAACCAGCATGGTGATTTCATGATTAGATCCGGATCAGATATGCATTCGCCAGAAAAAAAAAAGTAACGATGAAAATGATATTGTGTGTATTATCACCTTTTGCAAAAGATGAAACAACTCCTCCTTGGAGGGATCAATAGTAATAAATTTGCCTTGCTTGGTAAGTTGCAAAGTGGGAGCTCCACCTATAAGGACTGAATAAGTAGTCTCAAAAGTCAAAGCATTAGGAATGTGTTGAATTGTCAAAAAAAAACATCGCAAGAAGCAGCCACAGCTGCCGCACTAGGATCACAGATGAATGAGACAACCGGTTTTGCCACTTACGAGTGGCATCAGTTGGACCAGAACAAACCTGAGCCTCCTACGTGGTTTAAGTTATTAAAAAACTCCAGTAAACAAGTGAGTTATTTGCTGTGCCTGTCATCAGAGGAGAGGCAATGTAATATAAGGTAGCTGCCTTGTTTCATTTGTTTTTAAGTTTAATAATAATAATATGGGTTCTGTTGCAAGGAACTTCGATGCAGGAGGAAGCCATAAGACTCATTAAATCCTGCACTATTATTACCAACGTATGGTTGTTGGTCTGTGCTCTATCCTTTTTAAATACCGATCGTCAATGCAAAGAAGCAGTATGTAACATTTTATAATAATTGTTATAACTCGGCTAGAGTTCCAACTGCCGATCTCCGAGACTCACAACCATATTGATATCACGAGCCATCTTGATATTATAAAGGGTAGAAAGAGTAATTAAAGAATAGCTACCACAACTAACACTTCAAATAACACTAACTAACACTTCCTATATGATATTCAGGTTAGGTCAGGGTTGGGAGCATCCGCAGGAGCAGCGCGTCATGACATCCTGTACAAGTTGAAGATCCAGATCTGGCCTTTACAGTATGATATTACCAGCGACAAACTAACACTTCATATATCATATTACCAGCCACAAACCAACACTTCATATATGATATTACCAGCCACAAACTAGCACTTCATATATGATATTACCAGCGACAAACTAACACTTCATATATCATATTACCAGCCACAATCCAACACTTCATATATGATATTACCAGCCACAAACTAGCACTTCATATATGATATGACCAGCCACAAACTAGCACTTCATATATGATATTACCAGCCACAAACTAGCACTTCATATATGATATTACCAGCCACAAACTAGCACTTCATATATGATATTACCAGCCACAAACTAGCACTTCATATATGATATTACCAGCCACAAACTAGCACTTCATATATGATATTACCAGCCACAAACTAGCACTTCATATATGATATTACCAGCCACAAACCAACACTTCAACAACGTTCATCAGCCGTTTCATTCTGTCCCCTCATTCTTTTATTCATTTTGGAAATGGCAGTTCCAAACGCAATGCGTCATGTCCTCCAGTTTAACATCCCACCGATTAATGCTTCACCCTGCATGCCAAATGCCAAGGTGGTAGTTTATATCTGAGTTGGGATTCCAACCCTGGCAAGGTAGTTCAAAGCCGAATGTGCAATCCTTTGAGAGTCTAAGCTATCCTGGCAGGCCATAAAATAACAAATGCAATGCAGTTGATTGTTTGAAATAATACTTTATTTTTACTGTGCTTGAGATGTGTGACGTCATAATGTCGATGTCGTCCTGCTTCACACAGGAGCTTTATACTTGTGTGACTCCAGGATCAAAGAGTACCTATGACTTGCAACTTTTTATTGTGACTACATCTAAAGAATGAAACACTTTATTGTGACGACTGTCGAAAGAATACAGCTCAAATGGAAACGTCCATGGGAAAAAGTGTTGAGGACGGTGTATATGGGCATTACACCCTTCTATACGGCGTAAACATAAATTACTCTTTGCGTTCATGTGCAGCATACGTCGGGACATCTTTTAAAATGAAGATTTAAAATAAACTTCTTTAAAGTGTACATAACTTTTAAAATAAGAACTAAAAAATATCTCTCGGGAATTTTCCTTCCAATGTTTATTTATTTCACATAATATAATATGTAAATTACATGTGCATGTGAAATACAGTTTGTTTATAAATCCTGTACTTTAGGCCAGGGGATCTCGTGATAAACCAACCACAAATTGCAATAGAAACCATTCAAGTGTTTTTTTTCACTCTAAATATACTATAGAATAACATACTAAAAGTCACTGAAAATCCAAGTGGGGGTACATGTTTATTTTTCAAGATGGCCGCCAAAACTCATAATTTTAGAATCAGCCCTAGATCAGCAAGTAATAGTGCTAAAAATATATGTGAAACACTTAGGTACATGTTATTGGACATAATAAACCCATTTCTGACATTTATAAATGGTTCATGTACTTCAAATTAAAAATGGCCGCCAAAACTGACGGTTTTCGAATCAGCCCTATATCAGCAAATAATTGTACTAAAAATATTGTTATGGCTGTGGAAATTCGCAGAACACCATATAGGTCCTTAGTTCAGTTATGCCGATAAGTCCGTGTTCAGTTAGATTTCTCCACCGTTGTTTCATGGGAATTATTCGTGTCACCCGGACTGTGATCTTCAGTTAGCCGTTTTTCTTTCCTATCGTTATTTTGGACCAACCACCTTCTCCACGCCACCCACCAACCGCCTTAACCATGCCACCCACCAGCCACCCTGTCCACACCGCCTTCATAACGACGACATCTCCCCACCATCTCCTAAACCGCATCTCCCCCACCCAAATAACCACCTCACCTTCCTCCCTAAAGCAACGCCATCTTTGCACCAGCCGCGGCGAGTCCCCAGTGAACAGGGTCACTGCAAACCGACGCGGGGGGTTTTGCTGTGAGCGCAAGCGATGGTGATTCCACATATGTCCACTCTGTAAAAGCTTCGCCTCGGAAATCGGATCACAAGAGAAAAAGGGGCGGGGCCTGTGGGGGTCGAAGGTCGAAGATCGTCGATGATTTCAAACACGTCGGCTCGCTCTCGGAGAATCGGATCCAGAGGGTCGGTGATTTCAAACACGTCCGCTCGTTCTCCGAGAAGGGTCAGAGGTCAGAGGTCGGAGGGCGGAGGTCGGATCTCGTCTCACCAGCCCTATAAAAGGCCGTGCAGAGCGCCAGTTCAACCAGTCTGGAGGGCGTCTGGAGGAAGTTGTAGTCATCGGTGGAGTCTGGAGGCGGTCAGAGAAGTCTGAAGCCGGAAGAACACAGGCGGGGCGAAGTCCAGAGGAGCGGAGGACGCGCGAGGCAGAGAGTGTGGCTGAGCCTGCAGTGCCGGGCAGATCTGCGCGTTCGTGTGGGAAGAGCCGGAGAGAGCTCGCCAGCCAGCGCCAAACGGTCTGGTGTGATCGGGCTTCGGGACAGTCCGAGCGCCGCAGAGGAACGGACGGGTTCTTACAAAGACAATCAACTTTGAAAGAGCATCCAAACCCGTTTGTTCCTCTCAGCGCGTCGCCAGCTGAGGCCCAACACCCGGCCGCCTGGCAAGGCCTGGGCACAACCGCGGCTATGCTAGCTGCCGTGGGGAAAGAGCATTGCGGTCGCCCCATCGGGCACGAGGGTGGAGGTAACCTGCCACGGTCTCGTGGGACTCCTTCGGTCCGCCAAGTCCCACGTAATAAAGGCCTACGGGTCCAGTCTGACCCCCTTGTCTCTGAGGGGGTCTTTTCTTGATTTATTTGTGTGAATGTTGTGGTGCCATGTCCCGAAAGTAGAACTGTGTAAGTGCTTGTAAATAATAACCATAGACGGTTGTAGTGCTTTTACCTTGCTCGTGTCTTGTCCCCTTCCCCCATTCATTGCATATGTGCCTCCCTGTTTATGTGTTGTTTTATAAATAAATGTCCTTGTGTGAATGTTAACCCGTTCGTCATGTCCCTTTTCCCCGATTGAACTGCGATCTTGCTCTCGGAATAATAGCAGGCTTTTTAATAGCCAATAAAAGAATTGGGTCCAGCGAGGTCTCGCGATAATACACCGCTTGGTTATCCCAGAATGGAACAGAATGTGTCCAAGCAGACCTCGCTGAGGTACGGTCTCTCGGTAGTCTGCTTGCGCGAATACTTAGGACTTAGGTATATCGACAATTCGGCGATTGACCCTGTCGCGCGCGGATAGAGTGTTGACGAGGCCGTGGTGTGCGTTTGGAGAACACCCGTGACTGGTTTCCGGCGTTGTTCCGGAAGGTCGCAACTGAATTGTCCGTCCGGTGGGCGAGACGGCCGCCATTGGCAAAAGCGGCGGTTCGCATGCTGGGCGGGCAGGAATTCGTAACAATATTATGTGAAACACATAGGTATATGTTGCTGGACACAATAAATGTATTTCTGACATTTTTAAACTGGTCACACACTTCAAATTCAAAATGGCCACAAAAATGGCCTCCAAAACTCAAATTTAAAAATAGTAAAATATAAGCAAATATTTGCATATATAAATAACACACTTATTGTGGCCATCAATAAACTATTTTCAGGCATTTTTATGCCCTCATGCATCAAATTCAAGATGGTCACCAAAATGGCTGTCCAGTAGCCTTATATCGTTCATGTTTTTTATGATTTGTGACCGAGATTCATGTTGACATCTTGAAATCAGTATAGGCCCTAGTTGAAAATGGTACACTTTTAAAATAATACTAGTGTACAGAATACTAAACCTTTGTTGGATAAGCACATTACATATCATCAGTGTCATTTTCTGGATCAGGCAGAGTCACATTGGAGCAATGGAGTCCTTTGCATTCCATACATGCTGAAGAACATTGTAGCCCATACTTTACACTGCCGCATCTTCCTGTACAGTCTTGTCTTGCAGGAACAGTTGATTGCTTCCAGAAGATACTCAGGTGATGGCTTCAAGTTTATGTGAACAGGAAACATCTTCCCATCGCTGATCTTCCATCCCCAATCCTCAGCACACATATCGACCCCACTTCATTGTTGGACCTGATGATAAACGCGCTGGCTATGGTACTGAGCTGCTGATGATGTGGGAGGCAAGTTGCGAGGTTTTACAAAAGTTGTTCTGGATGAAACCTTCTGGTGGAAGCGTTGCAGTCGAAGGGCGTCCAGTCTATCGCTGGGCTTGAAAAATAAACATGTTCCCTTACTTGGATTTTCGGTGACTTTTAGTACGTCATTCTATAGCATACTTGGAGTGAAAAAAACACTTAAATGGTTTCTATTGCAATTTGTGGTGGATTTGGCGATATATTTTCATAGATTCCCTGGACTACTTGCACATGATTCAGCCTTGAAAACTCGTGCGAAAACCAAGTTTGTTTTTTTTATTAAAGACTTCACGATTTTCTTTCCTTTGCATGAATGAAAACATACACCATTATGTTGTTCTATCCTCCGCATCTGTGTGGGCATGGGGTTACCGAGCAGGTGCCATTCCGGGCGAGGATAGTTTTTGGCCCAGTCGGGCACGTTGTGTGATGAGTGATATTAAAGTTGATTTCAACCTCATCAAGATTGGCGTTTTGGCCGTGGTGCTCCGCTGGGGATTCCCAGTCACCTTTGTGGCGGTACTTTCTTAGGGGCGGTGTATAATCGACCGCTGCTGTGATCGCTGACATGCATTTCTTCATTTTCTTTGCATGAGTTAAAATCAAAATATACCTTTGCTTCTTCAAAAGGTAACTTTGATTTAAAAAAAAAGATAACTGCATGATAACTCCCCCTCCCCGTATTGCGTCAGACCAGAGATGCATTGACAATGCATATTAGAATGCATTTTTGTGCATAAATACCAATGTTTGTCCCATTTTCTCACCTTTTGCTGCAACTGAAACCAGAACCATCTTAACGACTGCAAAAAAATTAAATCAGGTGAATGAGAGTCAAGATATAGCTGTGAGGAAGTCTGAATGGACTTTATATTACAGGCCTCAATTTTACTTTAAATGCATTTTCGTCTAAAAACGCAAATTTTGTCCTGTTTTTTTTTTCAACTGAAATTTACACTATCTTAGTGACTACAAAAATGAAATCAGACATCGAATTGGAGTTAAGATATAGCCGTGAGAGTGTAAGAAAGTGTGAGCCTTACGAAAGAGGCTATATAATATGGAGCAAACAAAATGGCGGCAAATCGATTTTGAAGCCCCTCCCTGAATGTGGGAAGCCCCGCCCTGAACTGAGAAGCCCCTCCCCAAACGGATGGACAGCCATACAGACAAGCGCAGTTTATTATATATACTGTAAGACGAGCGTGGATCGGCTTGCTGCGCTCGCCTCTCCACACATCGTTGCAGAGATTGATGTTATACATTTGCTGTGTTGGCATGAATGACACCAATCATAATACAAACATTTCTTCTGTACAAATTTATTTGTAATGTTGGTGATATATTTATTTCAAATTAATTTGTGATATAAAATCGTCCAAGTGGTCGAAATGGTCGAGGGTCTAAGCTGTCTAATCTGTCTGAAGGGTGTAGGGGTCTTTTGGGTCTTTGGGGTATTCAGAGTCTTCTGGGTCTTTTGAGACTTTTGGGTCTTCATGGTCTTTTAGGTCTTCTGGGACTTTTGGGTCTTCAGGGTCTTTTGGGTATTTGGGGGTCTTCAGGTTCTTTGGGGTCTTTTGGGTATTTTGGGTCTTCAGTGACTTTTTGGTCTTCAGGGTCTTGGGTAATTAACATTCAAACAGGACGTGATTAATAAGCATATAGTCTTCACAGACTGACGGACGGTTTCACCCACTCACGGCTTCACCGCCTCACCAACCGTGCTTTTCGTTTTATATATACACCACATGGCCAAAAGTATGTGGACACCTGCTCATACAACATCTCATTCCAAAATCATGGGCATTAATATGGAGTTGGTCCCCCCCTTTGCTGCTACAATAGCATCCACTCTTCTGGGAAGGCTTTCCACTACATGTTGGAACATTGCTACGGGGATTTGCTTCCATTCAGCCACAAGAGCATTAGTGAGGTCGGATACTGATGTTGGACGATTAGGTCTGGCTCACAGTCGGCGTTCCAATTCAACTCAAAGGTGTTCGATGTGGTAAAGGTCAGGGTTCTGTGCAGGCCAGTCAAGTTCTTCCACACCTATATCGCCAAATCATTTCTGTATGGACCTCGCTTGGTGCAAGGGGGCATTGCATGCTGAAACAGGAAAATGCCTTTCCCAAACTGTTGCCACAAAGTTGGAAGCAGAGAATCATATAGAATGTCATTGTATGCTGTTGCGTTAAGATTTTCCTTCACTAGAACTAAGGGGCCTCACCTGAAGCATGAAAAACAGCCCCAGACCATGACTCCTCCTCCAACAAATTTTACAGTTGGCACTATGCATTTGGGCAGGTAGGGTTCTCCAAGCATCCATCAAACCCAGATTCATCCGTCAGATTGCCAGATGGTGAAGCGTGATTCATCATTCTAGAGAATGCATTTCCACTGCTCCAGAGTCCAATGGCGGTGAACTTTACACCACGCCAGCTGACACTTGGCATTGCACATGGTGATCAAAGGCTTGTGTGCGGCTGCTCGGCCATGGAAACCCATTTCATGAAGCTCTCGATGAGCAGTGTTTGTGCTGACATTGTTTCCAGAGGCAGTTTAGAACTCGGTTGTTAATGTTTCAAGCGACGACAGATGGCTTTTCCATGCTACGTGCTTCAGCACTCGGTGGTTCCATTCTGTGAGCTTGTGTGACCTACCACTTCGTGACTGAGCTGTTGTTGCTCCTAGACATTTCCACTTCATAATAACAGCACTTACAGTTGACCAGGACAACTCTAGCAGGGCAGAAATTTGATGAACTGACTTCTTGGAAAGGTGGCAACCGATGACGGCGCCACGTTGAAAGTCACCGAGTGCTTCAGTATGGCCCATTCTACTGCCAATGTTTGTCTATGGAGATTGCATGGCTGTGTGCTTGCTTTTATACACCTGTTAGTAATGGGTGTGGCTGAAATAGCCAAATCCACTAATTAGAACAGGTGTCCACTTACTTTCGGCCATGTCGTGTAAATAGATTGCCAGCCACAAATTTGCACTTCACCTTCAGTTTGTCCTCGAGCTGAAATGTCAGTGATAAACAGGTTCATGTTGCTCTTGAACTGATTTATAAAAGTTTTTGACAGATTGCAGATATTTTCTTGCCAAAAGTGTGGCTATAACTTCCAGCCCAGTGCATAGAGGAGAAAGCACCATTGTTGAAGAAGTACACAGTCCTCCAAAAGAAAGCGATCATCTTATCAATGTAATTTTGAGCAGTCAGCAATCTTTCAGATGGCCCCAGGACATCAGAAGACACAAATGCCAGACATCACACAATCGTGGCAGTGTACTGTACGTATTGTGAGTGTTGGATGCAAGGCCTAAACAACATAGCTTGATCTACCACCCTGGGAGCGAACGGCATCATCGTGAAAAAAGTGTACTACAATTGTGCTTGTTTATAATGAGTCAAAATTAAATAAGCAATTTTCAGAAACGAATGAAAATCATTTGCAATTTTCAGTTTTCCTGAAATATGATGAGTTTGCGTGAAATCTCGACAACGTGTTCAACAAAAGGAGATATATACCTTATATCGAAATATGGCTTGCAGTCGTTTTGGGTTAATTACGGGATGCTTTCAAATGCAAGAGATATGCTGCGTGTATCCTATCTCTCAATAGCCGATTGTATCCGATTTTAGCTTAAAATTTCAAAATCAAAAGTTACAAGCTGGGTATAAAATCAGCACTCGATCCTACACCATCGTCGTCAGTAAAGTAACATATTATTTATAGAGAGTTGATGCAACCGAAGCAGTCTTTTGGCAAGGGTTATACTGGGTAGTTCTTTGAAATAGTTGAGGGCAGGAATTTGTAATTTGTTCATGGTTCCAGCAATAGCTAGCCTACTCTTCACTAATGACACTGTGGGATCAGTAACACCCACCACCTAATGTTTGCAGACAGGACGTCCAGTTTATCGTCCATCCGAGGGACGGCACACACACACACTGATGAATCACCCAGCTGTGAAACACTGGAATGAGAGTTTATAGGAGGATTGGGATTCGAACCCAAGGTAGACAGTTCATAGGCGAGTATGCATATCTTTCAGGTTTCGGCTATCCTGCCAGACTTCTTTTCTTTATAATGCAAGCTCAACGTACGTATATGTTCCATCTCTTCATTTTGTCGTGCTTTGTAAGAAGGTTCATGGACACGACATAACCAAAGTGTGAATTTCCCAACATTGCTGACAGAAGTTACAGGATACCTATGACAGTATGAACTGGAACGAAACCCAGTAGAGCACGTACCTCGGCTTGGCTGAACAGTTTACGTTTTTTTTTCCAATGATAGGCCAGATCTGGATCCAGATCTGAGCCCAAATCTAATTAATTCGTCCTTGACACACACCAAACCTGTCCACCGAGATTCGTCTGAATCCGTCCAAAACTTTTTGAGATATCAATGCCATGTATCGTTTTTAGCCCTACCTTTCAATGGTGAAGAATCACTTTTAAAATTCTATTGTTCGGATCTTCACCCAAATGGAATCAGTTCGTCCTTGTCGCACACCCAAACTGTCCACCAAATTTCATCCGAATCCGGAAATAACTTTTTGAGATAACCTGCACACAAACAGACAGACGTGAAAATATAACGTCCGTCCATCTTCGGTGATGAGTATTTTTTTTTTTTTTAAGTGACACATTGAGAATAATTGGGACAAGTTTGAGAATGCATGGCATGTTTATAATAAATTATTGCTACTTCCTGAACTTGGTAGAGAAGCATCGAAGTTTGGGTAGTTGTTTATGGTGAAGTACACAGCAAGTGTAAACCATAGTTTAGTAGCGATCACTTGACTTCATTCGCCACAATCACTGCCAAAATAAAAAAATATATATATATATATATATATATACATTAAAATAATTTAATAATTAATGTCTACTTTCAGATTTGAGGATAATAATCATAATAATTATTACAATCATTTTTATCTTTAAATTCCTGACAATTGAACTCTGCTGTGTGTTGTGTGAAAGCGACCAGCTGGAATGCACCTCCTGCATGACGTCATTGATTCCTTAGGAATGATGCGTCAGAGTAGATTTTCATTCAAGTGTCCAACTCGGTCCCAAACAAATTGCGGTTGCTCAAGGACAACTAGTTTTTCAATACTGAATGGTTAATGAAATTCCTTAAAACAAACCAAAAGAAAAACAACCTCGCTGACGATTATACTGGAAAATAAGTAAAAGTAAACTTTAAAAAGTTTAATTCGTTCCACGTACATTTCATACCAAATTCGCACAAGGTGCAATTTGTTGACGATTGATGAAATTGTTAAGTTTGAAGGCCTTTCTCAAACTTATGCCGTCAAAGGAGTGACCTCTGAACCAAATTTTTTTTCTTCTATCTGACGGTACATAGACAACCGTTCCAGAACGTTGTGCATACGTTCAGGGAATGGGCCAGGCCATGGTTTAACTCAGCGCACCTTCCGACCGGCCATTCCTGCGGGCACACGGAATGGTTGATTGGTCTTGTAATTGGTCCCTAATTGGTTGCTATTCAGCACCTGAGCAAATAAGTCACAGCTGCAGCGAGTGAGCACACATATTGAGAAATTCGGTAAGTAATTAGAGTCCTCACCCTCGTCGCATCTACACGTGGCAGGAAGCGGTGAGGAGTTTGCAGTAGGTGTGTTGCCCCTTCTATCTACCATTGCTCGTTGCGTCACAGAGTGCACAATACGTCATCAGTTAACCACAACCAACCTGTTAAATTGTTCCTCCAGCAGATAATACTGCACCAGTGTACTTGTTTTACTAATTTTTTTTACTACAGCTATCCTGTACTGTATTGTGCGTTTCACCCTTAGAGTAGCATTTCGTAGATTTAAATGGTCGATGGTATTGCATCAATCGTCAAAGGTAGGCTTTGTTTTACAGTATGATGTGTACAATTAAATGTGTATAAAGTTATCAGACTACTTACCATTTGTGAGCAATAATTACCTCCGCCACCGAAGGTAGAAGGAGGTTATGTTTTCACCTCTGCCTGCCTATTTGTTTGTTTGTGTGTGTGCAGGACATCTCAACACGTTGTGCATGGATTCAGATGAAATTTGGTGGGCAGGTTGTTTATGACAAATTCAGATCCAGATATGAAAATTTTTTAATATTGAAAATGGTTCTTCATCATTGAGATCTGGCCAAAAACTATTTATGTAGCATGACATATCAAAAATGTATTTGGCCGATGTGTTCTGCTGGATCAGGCATTGTGTGGCGGAGGTATACACATTATTGAGTGTCAGAGTTTGATGAGGTATCGGTGAGAGGAGGAAAATTTTGGAGGCTAAATTAAAATAGTTGACAAATAATTGAAGACAAAGAAGAATAATCACAGAGAGAAATAAGGGGAGAGTATGAGGAGTGAAGGGAAATCAGTTTGGGAGGAGATAAGGAAAGGGAAAGTGCATTGCTAAAGAGTGGAGGGTTTTGGGGTGAGGGCAAAGGGAGGCAAAAGTTCACAATATTGAGGTACATAATAAATAGATCTCTCTTTGAAAAATGCCATCTGTCACATATACCAATTCGGCAGCAATATGACTCCCTGCTCCACCACTTCCCTCTATGCATCACGAAAAGCACCACTAACCGGTCCGAATCACCACCAATCGGTCCAAAGCACCTCCAAACAGTCCGAATCACCTTCAAGTGGTTCGAATCACCGCCAACTGGTCTGACTCACCACCAACCGGTCCGAATTACAAGCAACTGATCCAAAACACCTCCAATCGGTACAAAACACCACCTTCCCTCCTTCAATGAAGTCAACATTTGTTTTTGACTTGGAAGTTGTGAGTTATGACGTGTAAATAAAGGTGGAAAAAGTCTATTTATTGCAATTTAATTGCAGTCCATAAGGTAAGAAAAGGTGAAAATTTTGAAAGAGGGTGTAGACTTTCAAAAGGATATATGTGTGTATGTATATATATATATATATATATATATATATATATATATATATATATATATATATATATATATATATATATATATATCGATATATATATCGATATATCAATACTATAAGAGAGCCATTTGTCTCTCTGTGTGTCTGTGTCACCATTTTTCTAAGTGATGGCTGAATGGATATTTGAACCCACTAAGAACCATACCGGGCCATCCCACCTTTTTTGTGAAATCGAGTTATGAACGTCTTCAGGTGCACAAAACTGATACCTTTCAGGGCCAAAATGGGCCAACCCATCAGAATATATTATGATAAGGATAAAAGCAAAAAACCTCTCTGGCTCTGTTAATATGCATCTGACTTGCCAGAGCCTGAATGGGCCATCCCACATTTTTCCCATGATTCCATGTGGGACATGTGCTACCTGCTTAAATCATGTATAGATAAAATTCTGCATTACTTATTGTTATTTATCCCTAGGTATTTTTTTTTTATTGTCATTAGCTCATTGTGACACAGGAGACTGAGAACTTTGAGTCCCTTTTTCTCAAAAGTACACCAAGATGGGATGGCCCGGTATGGTTCTTAGGGGGCTCATTTGTCACATGGTGCATCGGTTCAGGGTTCATGCAAACATTATAACTTCATTTTAAAACGTCCATTTTTCACCAGATTTGCTTTGATTCCCTATAGAGCACCTCGTGAAACCTCCAAAAATATAGACACAGATTTGGCAGAAGATATGAATAGCAGTCCCTCTGGGGAACATGGTGCGATGTCTAGCAGTGAATGGATTAAATGAAATAGCTCAATGAAGCTGGTAAATTTTGGCACGTTCCTAAATTTTTGTTCACTCAATATAATTCTCCAAACAAGAGGAAAAGATAAGTTTAATGCTTTGGAAATATTACATTTTCTTGTGTATGCATGGAGGAGGGACAAAGCCTTGCTTGCTCAAAGTAAATACGTATATCGGCTTCGTTATCAGACTCATTTATTTCTTTAAATTATGAGATTTCACTCAAGATTTTGACACTTATTTAGCCTGGACGATAGCCGATCCTCAAAACCGAAATAATATTTAGATGATAGCGAACGCAGTGAGCTTCATACTTAACGCGTGCACATGAGAGAATAGGAAACAACAACAACAACAACAACAACAACACAATACCCCTGACTATTTGGAATCCGTGTCGTTAGCTATGACCTTTTGCTTCCGGTTGTTGTTAAACGCTGTGCGGTAAATAAACACGATTGGGTTTTATTTCTATCTTGTGAATATTACTGAACGCATGCACATGAGAGAATAGGAAACAATAAAAACAACACAATACCCTGGCAATTGTGAATCCGTGTCGTTGGCTATGACCATTTTGCTTCCGTTTTTGTTTTTGCTTCTGGGTTTTTTTTTGTTTCCGGTTTTTTTCATGGGGAATGATGCATGCCGGGAGATCATGTTCGGAAGTGTTTATTTATTCATTCAATTATTTTTTCCCAAAGTTCATTTTATTCTTCCGAAAGTGATTTTTTCACGACAGGAAGTGTTTATTTTGTATTCAACATTACCGGGAGTGATTTTGAAACTCTTTCCGGAACTTTTAATTTCTTTTATTCTTGACTAGAAGTGATCGTTTATTTATTTATTCAATTATTTTTTCCCAAAGTTAATTTTAATAAAGATATCTCCCGCATCATCAAAAAATAATTTTTTATCGTGATTTACATTATTTGATCACTGATCCCGAATTCAGGCCGAAGTAACCGGAAATTGCGTCAAAATCATCAGCTGTGCGGCGCTTACATGTCCCACGGTATAGTTGGCAAGTATACAGTTGTGAACAAGTTTTATGTAAAGTCAGAAGCGAATGCAAGAAGAATTCTACGTTCGCTTTTAGGCTTTGCTTATTCCATATTATAGCAAACGCAGTGAGCTTCATACTTAACGCATGCACGTGAGAGAATAGGAAACAACAACAACAACAACAACAACAACAGCAACAACAACAACAACACAATACCCCTGGCTATTTGGAATCCATGTCGTTGGCTATGACCTTTTGCTTCCGGTTGTTTTTAAACGCTGTGCGGTGTATAAACACGATTGGGTTTTATTTCTAACTTGTGAATATTACTTAACGCGTGCACATGAGAGAATAGGAAACAACAAAAACAACACAATACCCTGCCAATTGTGAATCCGTGTCGTTGCCTATGACCCTTTTGCTTCCGTCCCCCCCCCCCGTTTTTGTCATGGGGAATGATGCATGCCGGGAGATAAAGGCATCGTCGGAGGCATGAAAGACCCAAATAATATCAGACATGGTGTATATTTCCTCCACTGATTTGAATAAAGATATCTCCTGCATCATAAAAAAAATTTTTAATCGTGATTTACGATATTTGATCGCCGATTCCGAATCCAGGCCAAAGTAACCGGAAATTGCGTATGCAGTTGTGAACAAGTTATAGGTAAAGTCAGAAGCGAATGCAAGAAGAATACTACGTTCACTTCTAGTATTTATTTTTTTCGATGAGATCCTGTTCGAGGCGGTGTAGTTGTCGTTGTGAAGGTAATGTTGAAGTAATATTAATTTCTTTAAATGAGATTCTGTTCTAGGCGGTGTAGTTGTTGTTGTGAAGGTAATGTTGAGGTAATATTTATTTTTTCACAGCAAAAAGACTTTAATTTGATATATTTAAGAAGCGAATGTAAGAAGAATTCTACGTTCACTTCTCGGCTTTGCCTATTTCATATTATACTTTAATTAGTCCGTGAGAGTATATTGTGGAAAATCGTATCACATAATAATTTTTGAAAATTTTTTTTTTTCCCTAATTTGAAAACTATAGCACTTACAAAAGCGATGTATGCAGCAATTCTTAGCTGTTATGAACAGGCATTCGATAATGAGTGAGGAAAGAGAGAGAGAAAAAAACTTCATCGTTAAGAAATCGTTGCGGCCTGTTCCAAGTCAAGGCATGGTTGAGCAGGCCAAAAAACATGGCGGCTTCAGACCCCAGCGAGGTTACCTCAGATACACCGAAAGGCTCCATGTGGAGCAGTGACTGAGGAAGCGCCTGATAAAGGATATCATTAAATAAGGCCGTTAATTCTCTTCAAAAGGCACGTTTTAATTAACCCAAACACCCAATTTTTAGTCATGCACTTCCTTGGAGATTTCTTGATTTGCATGCACAGTTCCAGGCTGCTGTTTCATGGTTCTGGAGTTATGGAGGAAACGCACTGACACGCACACACACACACACACACACACACACACACACACACACACACACACACACACACACACACACACACACACACACACACACACACACACACACACACACACACACACACACACACACACACGTAGAGATACACTTCAAACCTCCAAATCAGTGGATTGCAGCTGTGAGTCATTCACTGAAAGGCCAGCAACTATGTTCTCATGTCTTTTCAACTTTTAAAATAAACACAAACTCAGCTATTAAAATAACACTAACCTGTGTCTCTCATAATATCTAAATGAAATTGCACATATGCTGAAGCATTCGAATTTCCGAAGCAGAATAGAGTTGTCTCTCTCAGTCGGGGAAGCACCATGTTTTATCATCAGATGTTTTAACAGATGTTTCCTGCAGATTATTCAAAGATGTTACAGAGGGCTGGCAACATAGCTTCGAGGTATGCACATTCGCCTTTGCTGGGGGGGGGGGCGGAAGGGTTGGAGGGGAGGGTGGGAAGGGTTGGAGGGGGGGGTCCAACCTTGGTTCGAATCCCGACCCGGCTATAAGCTGTCATGCTGGTGTTTTGTATGCGAGATGTCAATATGTTCACCCATCAAGCAGAGGGGCATTAAGCTGGAGGACCTGTCTACCAACATTGGTCGTTGATACATGTGAAAGATCCCAACGTCCTTTGTAAAGACTCAACGTGTTATCGCCAACATCCTGAACAGTTAATAAATTACTGGCAACTTTAGTCAAACAGGGCTGGTAGGATTGCCTCGAGGTATGCAAACTCGTCCTTGAGCTGTCTAGCCTGGGTTCGAATCCCGACACAGCAATAAACTGTTGTCCTTGTGTTTCACAAGCAGAGTGATTCATCAATGTGTATGCCGTTGTTTGGATGGATGTTAAACTGGTGTCCTGTCTGCCAGCATTGGTTAGTGAACTTTAAAGATCCCATGGTGTCCTTCTCGATTAGTTGGTGAACTTTAAAGATCCCACGGTGTCCTTCTTGGATTATAGGCGAGCTATCGCTGGCATCCTGAACAAATGTATGAGCTTATCACTTTCCTACAGCAGACAGGTCCATGGTGTCTCTGTCTTCTACTGCCTCCTTTCTGGTTTTGCAACCTCAGCTCTTTCCATGTTTTGTCCTCCCCTTCCACCCCATAAATTTCTGCAGGGTGCATGCTGTCCACCATCAACCCTCTTCTGCTGAAACTACCTAAATCCAGAATCACCACTCACCTCCATTCGTTCTTCTTTTTTTCCCCCCACCTGTCGAACCAACTTCCACATTCTCTTTAATCTCGTCATTCCGTCCAAGTCTTCAAGACAGCTGTTCATCACCATCTCAGATCATCCCACATTCAATACCATGATATTTTCTACCCCCGTTAACCTCCCACCCACCCCCAAGCCCACCCCCTTCCAAATGTCCACTTTTTCTATTCTGAGAGTTTTCTTCTGCATCCATATTGTCCACCCCATGCGTCCTCCTATACCCGTCATTCCTCCTTACACTGATTATTTTTTCAAGACTCCCTTTATTTTGTCCTTCAACCCTGCTGAAGACCTCAAAACAGCTGTCAGGGGCTACTTTTATGACCTCCAATCCTCAACATGGAAAAAGATGTCCAGAAGAACATGGAGAAAAATTCAAATTTGTGCAGAGAATGGAGGGAAGCATACAGACAAGCCGGTAGGCGGCGATGGGTCGCCGAGCATGGAAACTATAAGATATAGAGCAAAATGGATGTCATATAGCGGATAGGGAATCACCTTAAGATTATGCATATCAAATCTCATCCAGTTCCATCTCCTGATAACTACTCGGTATCCATTTGAATGAAAAGTACCGAAAATGCGGTTTGAAATCGGAAATCCCGAAAGTTCGAGGGGGTGCTGTGGGTGAACAAAGATCTGAATCGAAAATCCGGCTCGATTGTTTGTGCACAATGTATTCCAGACGATTAGTGTGAATTTATGACCATCCGACCATAACCCAAGGAGGCGGAGCATTTGGCGCGAAGGCACCTCCAGCTCTGGCATATTATCGATTTTTGCACTAATTGACCTTTGACCCCTGACCTAAGTGAAATCGGTCAATATGTCATGAGGCAAAGTTGTAGTACTCATTGAGTACAATGAACGTGCAAAGTTTCATTCGTATCGATGCACTCACCTGGTCGCTAGGGGGCCTTCAATTTTCACCAATTTTCGCGCATACCCTAATTGTAGGGGGCGCTGCGGGTAAAGTATTCCATACATCACAAAAACCGGAATATATTTGATAGAGCATCACCTGTAGATCATTCGTGCCAAATTTCATAACCCTACGTGGGATAATGGCTTTCGGAATTGATTTTGCCTGAACGGTACCGATTTTGAAGGTTTTTCGGTTGTTGCTAGGGAACCACAGCATCCCTAGCAACCATCACAATTACCAAAGCACTAGGTCATAAGATGTACCTACCACCCGAGTTTGGTCAAAATCCACCCAAGATTACTTCCAATTATGCTGATGACAAACGAACAAACATCCAAACAAACAGACAGAATTACTGACAATAAGGGTCACCTATTTTGGCGACCCAATAAATGGAGGGAACAGCTCTAACTAAATTCTAACGGCGTGCATAGGGAGTTTGTGGCCACTCTGTGCATAATTATTTATTTTCGATTCTGTATTCCCCTTTTCTTCCCCACCATTACCCGCCGTCATATCCCTCCACCAGTCAATCATCCCCGAGTTATTGTTTGTGTTTTGGGGAATAAACCCGTTGGTTTTAAAAGCTTTAAGGTTCTCGTGTTTCTCTTCACTCGTTGTCTGCCATTAATTCAGAATGTCTCCACAAGAGTTAAGCCGTTCAGAATTTTAACCTCCTGCCGCAACGAACTCAACGTGAGTTGAGCCGTTGATGCTGCAGTACTTTCTGATATAACAGCCAGAACGTCACATCATCTATTTAACTTCCAGCCTTCTGAGCTGTTGTGCAGATTGTAGAGTTTACAAATGAAGCTCTTGCATGCTTCTGCAGCACGACTACTCAGTTCTGGTCCTTCTCCATACTTGGGCATGTTGGTGTGAGCATGGGTTGCATAGTGCACAATATACTGTGCTAGTATCAGAACTCATCTTTCATCTGCGGAGTTGCTATATTCTAGTGATGATCGCTCATCTTCACCTTCCTTATCTAGTTAGGTGATAATCGAAGGTAGCAACCACTAAAGACCAGTTTTTGATTTTGTCAGAGTTAGATAATTGATATTAGGTTGCTGAACTGGCCTTGACATTCGGGCGATTTCTGACTTCATCAGTTTAGCATTGTGGTAAGGCAGCTTTACTCTGCGAGTTATCCATTGTAGCATTTGGGAGTTATTCCCGAGTTCCAGGAGCCTCTTTGGTAGCAGCCGCTTTATATTGGTAGGCAGAGTTTATGAAGTATTGAAGAGTGAGCTTGAGTGCAAGAGCTCCAATCTTGTACGGTCACCATCACATGGCTGATGGGAAACAATGTAATCTCCAAAGTGCTTCTTCAGTCACAGTTCTAGCCTTTGCCTGGTGTATCTTTCTGCTGCCACTCCTGTTGCTTGCAATAAAGTTTTGTTTCTGCTCAGTTACATTGACGTCTATCCATCCATTGGGACCACACTCCGTGCAGAGCATTGGTGCTGCCAAAGCAGTCTCCTTGGCTATTGGATACAATCCTGGATGGGTCGCCATGCCGACATAGGATACTAGCAAGCTGGCACTCATTTTTTATTTTATTTTTTTGTATACCTTGTCGAGGCTCGTATGAGAGCTAGCACACAACTCACAGCAAGGGGGCATGAGAAAAGAGGGGCGGGAGTGGAAGGGACAAAACAGTGGGGAACAGACACATTAGGTGAACTGTGGAAGGGAGAGGGATGGGGATGGGACGGGGAACATGGCGAAGAGAAGATGGACATTACAGGGACTTTCAGGAAGGAAAGCAGGGGAATTGAAGGAAGTGGGCTTGTGTGGATTATCGGGGGTAGAAAAGATTGAGGATTTGGATGGGGGAAGATAAGCGGTGGTGGTGAACAGCTGTTTTGAAAGCCTGGAGGGAAGAATGGGAAAGAATAGAGTGAGGAAGTTTATTCCAAAGGCGGGAAAAAAGAGGAATGAAAGAGTGAAGATGAGCAGTGATTCGTGATTTTGGTAGTTTTACCAGAAGGGGGTTGTTGGCGGACCTTGAGCATCCCTGTGGAAATGTGGTGGGGACAAATCGCAGAGAGAGCAGGGGGGGCAAGGCTGGAGAGGAGTTGGTAGAAGACAGAAAGACCACCGACCAACCTGCGGTGATTGAGTGAGAGGCCCAAAGACTCAGCTTCATTGCGGGAGATGCCGGTGATCTTAAATGCCCTGGTTTCGACAGCGTGAAGCCGAGAAAGGTGGGAGGCAGGAGCACCAGCCCAGAGGGGAGAGCAGTACTCCATCAGGCTATGGACAAAAGCTTTGTAAGTGGTCAGGAGCTCAAGAGGGCCGAGGAAGGACTTTGCACGATGGAGGATTCCCAGTCGGCGACTGGCTTTTGAGGCGAGGTTGGAAATGTGACTTTCCCAGGAAAGGTCATGGCAGATAGTGAGACCCAGAAGCTTGAAAGAAAAGACTTCTTCCAGAGGATTGTTGAGAAAGTGGATGGGGGGGGTTTTCGAAACGGTCCTTTCGAAGAGACATAGTGAGAGTGTGAGATTTGTCTGGATTGAAAGACATGTTCTACGTGTTGGACCAGTTTGTGATTTTATCCAGACCTGCAGTGAGCGAAGAAGCTGCTGCTTGCCGGTCTGAGGGATGACAGATGGTACGGCAGAGGGTGGAGTCGTTGGCAAAGAGAAATAGAGGATTTTCCAGAGAGTCGGAGAGATCATTGATGAAAACCAGAAATAGAACAGGGCCCAGAACGCTACCTTGAGGAACTCCAGCCTGGACAGGAAGGGGGGGGGGATGAAAGAACTCCATTTAGGGCCACACGTTGACTGTGACAGGAGAGGAAGTCTGCGAGCCATGAGTGGAGATGGCCTTGAATAGCATGGGAAGAGAGTTTGGCGAGTAGTGCAGGGTGCCAGACTGTGTCAAAAGCACGTGATGTGTCCAGGGATACGGCTCGGATTTCATGTCTGGCATTGAGGACCTCCATCCATTGATGGGAGAGCAGAAGCAGCATATCCAGGGTAGAGTGACCTGGTCTGAAACCAAATTGATGATCGGAAATCAAGCCATTGGAGAAGAAGAAGGATTTCATGTCTGAAGCGATGATGGATTCCATAACCTTGCTGATGATTGGGAGAAGGCTGATTGGTCTGTAGTTACAGGGATCTGTTTTTGCACATTTTTTATGCAGGGCAGTGAGGTTAGCAGATGACCTTGGGCAAATGAGAGGGTGAATAGAACAGAGAGAGGGTGAGCAAGAGCAGAAGAGCAGAAGAGCAGGCTTTGAGGACACGTGGGCTGATGCCGTCTGGACCGGTTGCCTTCATGAACCTTCAGACCGGTTCCTCATGAACCTCATGAACCTTCAGACCGGTTCTGTAGTTACAGGGATCTGTTTTTGCACATTTTTTATGCAGGGCAGTGAGGTTAGCAGATGACCTTGGGCAAATGAGAGGGTGAATAGAACAGAGAGAGGGTGAGCAAGAGCAGAAGAGCAGAAGAGCAGGCTTTGAGGACACGTGGGCTGATGCCGTCTGGACCGGTTGCCTTCATGAACCTTCAGACCGGTTCCTCATGAACCTCATGAACCTTCAGACCGGTTCATGTCTGAAGCGATGATGGATTCCATAACCTTGCTGATGATTGGGAGAAGGCTGATTGGTCTGTAGTTACAGGGATCTGTTTTTGCACATTTTTTATGCAGGGCAGTGAGGTTAGCAGATGACCTTGGGCAAATGAGAGGGTGAATAGAACAGAGAGAGGGTGAGCAAGAGCAGAAGAGCAGAAGAGCAGGCTTTGAGGACACGTGGGCTGATGCCGTCTGGACCGGTTGCAGAATCTGACTCGAGGTTTGAAAGCAAGCTCTCCACCTTGTCAGGAGAAAAGGACACAGAGCCCAGGGACAGTTGGGTGCGACTGGGTAAAGTGGGTAGAGATAGTGATGGGTTTGGGACACAAGATTTAGCTGCAAACACCGAGTTTAGACATTCAGCTTTATCACGTGTGGTATCAGCAGTGCGGCCATTTGAGGTAAGGGAAGGGATGGAGGGGGAACATACACCAGAAACAGATTTGATTAAACGCACCAGGATTTTGAGGAGGGAGAGAGGTTTGAGAGTTCAGACTTGAGATTAGAAAGATGTTGTTTTCTGGCTCTCCTGAGGGTAGATACACACTTGTTCCGAGCTTTGTGGAAGGAACTGAGATTGCCCTCAGTTGGGTTTGCTTTCCATGAGGCAAAGGCAAGTTGTTTCAGGACAACTGTCTTGCCACAAGCTTCAGTAAACCAAGGGCGGGAGGAAGGGTAAGACAACTGAACACGAGAGGGGATAAATCTGTGCATGAGGGAGAACAAGTTTCTTTGAAAGAATTCCCAGGATGAGTTGATGTTTGAGAAAGTAGTGATAGGAGACCAGTCTGTAAGTTTGAGGGCTGCTTGGAGACCCTGCCAGTCGGCTTAAGTGAAATGCCAGACTAGACGGCGGTGAGGTGGTTCTCTGATAACAGCCAGAGAGATGTCCACTTTGACAAGGACGTGGTCAGAAGAACCGATTGGAGCGGGGGAAGAGCAGCAGATATTGTCAGGGAAATATGTCAAAATCAGATCCAGAAGAGATGGAGTACCATTGGTTGAGATCCGCGTCGGGAAGTTGACCGATTGAGTCAGTCCTAATGAGTCACAGAAAGCTTTTGCTGAGGTGCCTTGACAGGTGAGAGAGGTACCCACACCTAGCCAACTGGCGTGATGACAATTTAAGTCACCACATAAGAGGAAGAGAGAGTTTTGCCAACCTCAGAAGGATGACAGGCAGAATAAACCCCACCTGGTATTAATTCAACAGCCAAGCAGGATTTGAACTCAGGATCCTAGGATCCCAAGCCCACCACCCTATACATGAAGCCAACACCAGGCATAACATTGACATGTTAAATGCTTTTCCATCCTACAGGTTAGTTGTGATCTCGTCAGCGAATACGGGACTTTCAAAATGACATATGAATGCTAACGAGGCCTTTTGCGCATGCGCTGTGTATGTTTTCAGTTACTCGCGGGTACTTGTAATCTGCCATTGTAAGTTTGCAATTCAAATCAAAATCAAAATCAAGTTTACCTCCCTGTCTTTGCTAGCCATGACATTCACTGCCATTGACCATTGCCACTCCTACACCACGGTAACTAAGGCACCGATCGATCGCCATCGTAACCAACACGGCACGTGACGTCATCGTCGGCCGGCTGCGCACCGGCCTACGCGAAGTTAAGTCCTCACTGTCCGGAAGTTCACATATCGCAGTTACGATTATTCGCAATTTAGTTTTAATGGCCAATTATTCAATTAGCGCCAACGTATTTTGCCTTTTCGCAATGTCATCGCAAGGAAAAACACGAAGAGAAGAGAAGAGAAGAAAAAAAAAGTACGTGTAAAAAACTAAAAATAAATTTCAAACACACAGTCTGTTCCTTCGCTCTCGTAAACGACGACTGGATTGGGACATTGTGTTTATCTATAAATGCGCATAAGAAATCGAGAAATTATTAGAATACACGAAGTCATCACTATCCGGAAGCCCGTACGTTGTAACCCATAATGGCGAACGCGGCTGCGGTTCTCTTTCCCATCGGCCACGCCTACGCAGCAACACGTCTTGTCATTGGTTGGTAAATAAATGGCCATAACTTGGGAAGCACTTGCCGATTAATATCAAACCTTGAAAAGGCACATCCTCAGGGCCCCAGCAATATACCTGGCAAGTTTCAATTAGATCGGACCAGTGGTTGGTGAGAAACAGCGGTCACGCAAACACAATCACAACCACAACCACACACACACACACATTGCTGGATTCTAGATAGATAATTCACAGACCAGTGTTTGTTTTTGTCACACTACTCCTCCTCCAGTTCTGAGCCAATTACTGAACATTCAGGCTTGTTACAAAGATGAGCATGACCCCAATTAGTGTCTAGGGGTGTTTTCATCTTTGCCGGTGGTCTTGGGGGGGGGGGGAGGGGGGTGTGAGGAAGGGGATGCAAATTATCTCTGTAAATGTGTACCCTGTAGCGCCGCCTCCAGGTGGGGGAGGGTATTACACGTCTCTACCATTTACAGTACAGTATTCCTGTCCCCACTTTTTCCAGTGCAGTGAGGTGTTTTGAATTATAAGCAGTAGGTATATTTTTGCTGCATACACATAACCTGGATTATTTGTTTTGTGTATACAGAGCTGTGAGTTACCTATACACCACCCAACTAGAGATGCATCAGAAGAATGTATTGCATGTTTGGAACAAGATCACCCATAGGGCGGGTACACTGCTCGTAACGTAAAATTCACCGATCATGAAGCAAGCCTAAATTACATTGCACGTAGAATAATTGCACACCAGTGGTCCAGCTTGGATTTTAGAGGCATGGAAAGCAATTGAAAATTGGGGCACATTTAGCAGGTGGGAAACATTCTCGGTACACTTTTCCCCAATTAAGATTTTTAAAAATTCCAATAACTTTGCTCCACATTATCCGATTAATGTCAAAAAATTCATCCAATTGGCACAACATGGCACCACACTCATCTGGCCGAACTGGCCCACCGTATACTGACTGTACATGTACATATTGTTGTAAGAAACAGATAAATATAATTACTGAAGGATAATAATTTGAAACAGAAATATTTTCTACCATCCCCAGAAATAGAAACAACAAAAAAATATTCATGTAGTACCAATATATACCACTTAAGAGCAGAATAAGTGAAATAAAAAGAACAAATACAGGACCTTCGGTGACCTGTTGCCTTCCAATCAGGTCAGAATGTAGCAAGTGAATCAATTCTGTTCAAATTCTGATGAATAATTGTTACATGAATCCGTTGGTGCCTCAATGTTGAAAATTGGTTGAGTCTGCACAAAGGTCATCACATTTATGTTGCCCCTTATTTGCTTGTGGCCGTTGTACCCACCCCATCGCGTGCATAGTAGTAGCCTGTAACTTCAAAGCAAGACCACAATTTGAAATGACATACGATCTGGAATTGTTACAGAGGGTCTCTTATGCAAAAAAAATATCATAGCAAACCAATGCTGTAAGGGGTGTTGGACGAATTTCTTTTTTTTTTTGGTTCGTATGATCAGGATAGGATGCTTTCCAAACTTCATCCGTATGGTGGCTTCTCGAGAGAAAAAGATAATTAAAAAACGAGAAGGGCACTCGGTAGAGTGCATTTCTCTGTCACACAATGCCTGATCCAGTAAAACATATCGGGCCAAGTAAATTTTTGAGATATCGTGCTATATCGTTTTTGGCTCCCATCTCTCAATGGTGAAGAATCACTTTAAATATTAAAAAAATTAAAAAAACCGTATCTGGATCTGGATTTGGATTTTCACCAAAATCGAATCAATTCGTCCTTGTCACATACCCAACATGTGCACCAAATTTCATCCGAATCCGTCCTCAACGTTTTGAGATATCCTGCACACAAAGAAACAAGCAGTCATAGACTGGTACTTACGAAATCGTCAACTTGACCTCTGACCTTGTCTAACAAAAGCTGTCTCTAGAGAAGGTAGCGACGCAAACCAGAAGTTTCTACGATGATTCTGTACCAAACCATCAAAAATCGAATGTTTGACCTCACCGTGACCTTGACCTTTGACCGATTTTGACCAAAATCTAATCAGCGCTAGCCATCACGCTCATGAATCACGTGGTGTAATTTGACATTGGTAACTTCTTCCGTTCTCGAGTTATCGTGCCTACAAACAAACAAACACACAAACAGATGACGGAAGTCATCAATATATTTACGAAATCTTAGTAACTAACAGAAAAAAAACCAGACAGATAGGGGTGAAAACAAAACCCCCATCCACCTTCGGTGGCGGAGGTAATATGTTTACGGAAGATGCAATTCTTCATGGAAGATGAAAAATGTAAGATGGAAACAAACAGGGTGAATATTCAGTTGATGCAGAGTTAAGCAATTATTCTAATTCTGTGGATGACTTTGCAACGATGCAACCACCCAGGGCCATTAAGTAATGGCTCCTGCGTTGCAGGAAAGGAAGCAAGAAAGTACACAGACCTGCAAGACATCGACAATAAATTGTCTTTTTTTTTTAAAAAAAACCACACTATTATCCTTAATTACTCTACAAAAATACAACTGTGCATCATATACTTTATCAAATGTGTGAAAAAGAGAAAGAGATTCTTTAAAATAATCACCCATGACTGGGAGCTGAGGAAATAGGGTATATTGTGAAATGTGTTCTGTTATGGTTTCTCTTCACAGCCGAAGATGTCCAACGACACGTGAGCTGTGAACACCTGGGAGCGCGAATTTATTTCTTGTGTGGGAGCTTTTGTGCCCGCACAGGAACCACAGTCTGGGATAGCAAGTAGTGTCAAGGAATACCCAGAAAGACCAGACCAATTATTTTACCTCCAGTCCAGGTGTAATTTGTTCAGAGTGCTGAGAATAACTCTCCTACTCTGATGCGAGATCTTTAACGTCCCACAGCTAATGCTACCACCAGATGGGACACCCGGCTTAAGGTCACTTTGTGATGCAACACCCTGCCTTGAAAGACCAATCTGACAGTTTCCATTTATGGTCCGGGTTGAGAATTATCGAACCCAGACGAGAAATCTCAAAGTTACGTGCGCTACCTCCGCATGCTTTCTGTTGGACAAAATGACTATTATAAAATCAAGAAACGTTTTGTGTCTCAACTCACTACTCTCTTTGATTGCTGTATTCAAATGACAATAAATTGTTTTGTTTTTCAAAGAAAACTTGAACAACCACCATGCTATTTGGCTGGGTGTCAGCTTTGCAAAAATCAACCATGGGATTGCAGCAAATCCCTTCTGCGACTCTGTGGGTCTGACCAAAGAACCACGAGATAGAATTGTGAGGAGGCTAAGATCTGGGGAAGGGTATAAAACAATTTCTAGAGTGTTGAAAGTTCCCAAGAGCACAGTGAGCTCCATCATTTGGAAATGGAGAGAATATGGAACTACCCAGACTCTTCCTCGAGCTGTCCGTCCGACCAAACTGAGCAAGAAGGACCTTGGTCAGGGAGGTGACAAATAACCCAATGACCACTCTGACAGAACTACAGAGATCCTTTGTTGAGATGGGAGAAACTGCTGGAAGGACAACAATCTCTGCAGCACTTCACAACACTCAGCTTGAAGGGAGAGTGGTCAGACAGAAGATACTCCTGAGAAAAAGGCACATGACAGCACAGCTGGAGTTTGCAAAAAGGCACCTGAAAGATTCTGAGAGCATGAGGCAAAATATTTTGTGGTCTCAGACGAAAATTGAACTCTTTGGCCTGATTGAGCAACATCTGGTGGAAACCGAGCACAGCTCATCATGCATGTTACAACATCCCTGCTATGAAGCATGGTGGTGGCAGCATCATACTATAGGGATGGTTTTCAGCAGCAGGAACTGGGAGACTTGTAAGGATAGAGGGAACAATGAATGGAGCCAAATACAGGCAAATCCTTGAGGGGAACCTGCTTCAGAGTACAAAAAAACCTGAGACTGCGGTGAAGATTTACGTTCCAACAGGACAATAACCCCAAGGATACAGCCAAAGCAACACTGGAACGGCTTCAGAAAAAAGAACGTGAAAGTCCTTGAGTGGCCCAGCCAAAGCCCAGACTTGAATCCCATTGAGAATCTGTGGAAAGACTTGAAGATTGCTGTTCACCGACACTCCCCATCCAACTTGACAGAGTTTGAGCAAATCTGCAAGGAAGAATGGGAGAAAATCCCCCAAATCCAAATATGCAAAGCTGATATTGGCATACCCAAGAAGACTCAAAGCTGTAATCACTGCCAAAGGCACTTCTACGAAGTATTGAATACCTATTGATGCAAGACATTTTGGCTTTCATAATTTGTAAAAAAATTCTGAAAACATATTTTCACTTTGTCATTATGGGGTATCTTGTGTAGATCAGTGACAAAAATTTAAAATTCAATCATTTTAAATTCAGGCTGTAATATCAAAATGTGAAAAAGTCAAGGGGTGTGAATATTTCTGAAGGCACTGTAACAAAATGTACAGAACAGAGTGGAGGTCATATTGACCACTTGGTTTAAGTATTGGAACTTGAGGATTGTACAAATATTTCACATTGAAAAAATTATTTCATATCTGTCGCTGGTGTCAAGTTACCATTTTTTTGTTTTATTTGCCTTTTTT
>NC_140967.1:44067175-44129675 GCF_056783735.1 Eptatretus burgeri
ATGGTGGCAGAGGCCTTTAATAATGGGCTCCAGCTCAGAGGGCAGGTGAGCTGAAACCCAGAGCCTATCTCGAACCTCTCCACCTCGTGTGGTCTTCAAGTTGTTTGGACCCGGGCTCCAGCGAGAGCGATCTGGACCCAATTGCCGTGAGCCGCGATCCTTCCCGAGCTCCCGCGAATCCTCCCGCGCTTCTCAACACATGCTGGTGAGACGAGGCGCCGATCCTTTCCGTCGTTGCGTCGCTTCCCCGAGGAATCACATCCAAGAAGAGGCCGATGAGTCGCACCAAGCCGGGAACCAAACGGAGAACAAAGAGCTCCACGAACCAAGAAGAAGAAGAAGCCACCATTTGCAGCTCGAGCCGAGCAACTGGCTCAACTTCCTTCCAAAACAAAGCAGCTCGAAGCAAAAAGCTCTCCCGAGCCAAGCAGAAGCCAAAGGCCCACTGAACCACCAAAGCAAAAAGCCTCCAAAAAGCCTCCTCCCGAGCCAGACCTCAGCCGAAGCAAAAAGCTTCCCAAGGCCTCAACCCTAACCCAAGCCAAACAGGACCCGAAGGTCTGCTGAACGACTACTCTATACTCCCTTCTCCAACTCCAAACACGAACCAAGAAAGGATCTCCTCTTTATCCCTCTCCGCCCCCCCTCCCCCGCGCCCGGCGTGACTCATGCCCTCGTGCTCCATCCCCCGCTCAACCCTGGGTGGGAGGGAGTTGTTGACTTCATGAATCACGGGATGGCAGGTTTCTTCTTCCTCTTCGCAGAAGAGGGGGAGGGACGTCTCCATTATGTTGGGATCGCTCTTTAACCATTAAATTAAATCACGCAGCACATCCAATCGATTTCTAAACATTTAAACAATGGAAGGTGAGCTATCTCAGGAACAAGCACTTATCGACATAGCTGACTCAAGGAACCTGTATGTTGTGTGCAATCGAATTCCAAATTTGAAACAATATATATCGCACAGAATCGAGGTGTAACTTTACACATATGACCTCCTATCCATGAGGAACAAAAGAGTCAAACATATGATGTCATAAATCACATGGTTTGGCAGACATTTTGCATTTACCAAAAAACCTATAAAAATACACCACTCAAAAGAAGTCCTGGTGAGGGTTTGCAATCTCTGATTACTCTTTTTCTTGTTTGTATTTTTTTGGGGTTTTTAGCTTTAATACTACTACTTCAATTGCTTATAAAAATGTAATATCACAAATAAATGTTTTTATTCTAATTGGTGTAAATCATGACAACACGGCAACTTGCGTACTTGTCCTCAATTAAGTAATCGATGTGAAACTTCACATTTATGATCTCGTAGTGATGGGGAATTTTGTGTTTTAAAATTTCAACTTAACCAGACGCACGTCTGGCAGCCAGAATTATTTAATTTTTTGATATTGGTTCTTTTTTTTTGTTTGTTTGTTTTTTTGAATAAGGTTCACTTGGCTGTGTCTGGATGGGTTTGAGGGTGGAGGAGTAGCAGCTGATATGTGAATCCTATGCAGGTTCTTCCTGATAACTTCATCTTTGCTTTTTGTTTGTTTGGGTTCCTTTGGGTTACTCCAATGAAGGACGGTACCTATTTGGTCTTCCATTTGATTTGAATTGAATCCCATTCTGAATTCAATTGAATAATCAATAATAATTTTTTTTTTTTAATGCCATGGGTCAGGGTCAGGTGTCCAATCAAAGCGGGACATCTTGGTACCCGGTCATCACTGCCAGAAGTTGTAAAGTGGCAGTTCTAATTATGTCTCTTCTTAATTAAGTAACACACCAGTGCACAAATAACACACAAAATACACCAGTGCACAAAAGCAGTCTTGGTGTGGGTCTGCAATCTTTGATTGCTCCTTTTCTTGTTACGTACTGTTTGAATGTCGATTGTGGGCTGCACGCACATCTATTAATTAATATATTAATTAATATATTAATTAATATATTAATTACATACTATTGAAATGCTCCATTCACAGTAAAGCTGTGTGACCGTATGTATATTAAGTACATGCGGTTTGAACTTTGGTTGCACCCTGACTTCTCACGCATACGTCTATTAATTACATACTTTTGGAATGCACTTTTTGATGCTTTACACTGCTGAGACCCCTTTGATCATTAAAGACACTTTAAGACCCCCATGACCCTTAAGACATGAAGGACCCAAAAGTTCCAGAGTCCCCAAAAGATCCCAAATACCCAAAAGACCCAAAAGTTCCTGAAGATCCAAAAGCCACAGAGGACCTAAAAGTCCCAGAGGATCCACATGACCCCGAAGACCAAAAAGGCCCAAAAGATCCCCAAAATACCCTTTAGACCCCTTAGACCTCAACACCATTTACACCCCTAACACCCATCAGACAGATTAGACAGCTTAAACCCTTGACCATTTCGATGACTTGGACCTTTCATATTGCAAATATAATATCACCAATATTACAAATAAATTTATGCAAAATAAATGTTTATATGATAAATAGTGTAAGTAATGATAACAGTAAATCTGACACAAATCTCTGCAACGACGTGTGGAGAGGTGACCATAGCGAGCCGATCCATGCTAATATACATATATATATATATATATATATATATATATATATATATATATATATATATATATATATATATATATATATAGTACACACACACATACACACAACACGAGGGGTCATCGACTTGATTCGACCTCACAGTCATCCTCGAACATTAATGCAATAAATATGTCAATTGCAAACTCCCAATTGCCTGTTCTATCATCCTTGCTGCATCCACACTGACCCTCGCACAATAAACATGACGTTGAAAATCGAATATTGACCCTCAAAAGGTTTCTAGGCAGATGAAATATGGCTTAACTTTCTTGTTATTTACTCCTACAGAAGGGCCATAATACTCTTTTTAGGTGCTGGTGAGACTTTTAAATCCCATTTAATGACTGCAAGGCCAAAACAACATGATAACTTTATATGATGGAGGTCCCGTGCTTTGGTGAGCGGTTCGGCAGTTTGCAAGTGTATACGGAGTCCAATTTTGGAGTCTGACAGCGATATTATTTTGTTTGACTTGGCGAATGTGAGGATACAAAATTACACGTTTGAGGTTGGACAACACGAACAGTCAATAATTGTACAGTTCAACGCTCGGTTGAGTTGGACTCTTCCTGAGACGAGAGGTAATAGGTTTTTCATCTTGACTAAGAGATTCTAAGGTGGTTTGAATTGAAAACAAACCATTGCAGTAATAAAAATTCCTGTTAGTGCACATTTCAATTTATTGCGTTCAAACTCAGGATGAGCAAATTATTCTTATGTAACTGATAACAGCAATCCCGTGTTTGGAATCAATCTTAAACGCTGAGTGGATCGCTCAAACGTGGAGCACACCGACTGACCATCGAGGTGTCTAGGAACGGTTCAATTCCCAGCCCCACGTAAAGTTTGCAATTCCCCGTTAAAAGTTGACTCTCTTAGTATGACGTCATCAAGCCCTCACGCGAGGAGTTACGTGGCGTCAAGTGACGTTGCAAAATCTCACGCAGCAATAACCCATTGGTCACATTGTTGTAAAACAACCGAAAAATTGTTTACAAATCTGCCAAAGTCCAAAATTATATATATATATAGATTCAAACACTGGAACTGGGTGTCCTGTCGTTCAGCATTAGTTGGTGGATGTAAAAGATCCAATGTTTTCCTCCACGAAGAGTAGGTGAACTATCACCGGCACCATGAACAAATTCCAAATTCCTGCCCTGACTAACTGCTATTAATGCAATGGCAAACAAGGCAGCATAACCCTTGTCAAGAAACTGCATCAGCAGCACGAACTCTGTTAATGGTATATTACAATATATATATATATATATATATATATATATATATATATATATATATATATATATATATATATATATATATATATATATATATTTCAAATTGAAATGAGGGTGAGTTCTGTAAATTGATGATGAAGGCAGTTACTGTCACTTGTAAATGTCAATATATTTCAATTAAATGTGTGTGAGTGTGAGTGTGAGTGTGTGGTTGTTCACAACCCTTTCCCCTGCCTCCCATTCCAACCTAAAATGTTAATTTGTTTGGTGGGTTATGATGAACAATGTTATGTTCGTGTAGATTCCTGTTATGGAAATGTTTGTGGTTTTTTTTTCTCACGATAATTTGTGTTTATCTGACGGATGGAAACATAACCGCTAATTGTTGCTCTTCCTTCCCCTGCACTGCTTGTTCAAAATAAGCACTGAATTGCGTGCAGTTTCTGGTGGGGAACTTGCAGTAAACTCGGGTCTGTCGTGAGTGGAAGGGTGGCGCGGGATCGGGTGGGTGAGGGTGGGGGTGGCGTCTCGGTGAGACTGGTTCGATGTGCTCCTGATCCAGACAAAAACAAAGACAATGTTTGCTCCTCTGTGCGTGCTGTGTTTGATTCCACGCTTCCCAGTGTAATCGAGGAAATGAAACCCAGATACAGGAAGGGTGTGTTCGAGCCATTGCGTCTGAATCATCAAGTACCATCCTCTTTCGACAACCTAAGGCAACCTTATTGTCCGTACAAAGTGGCAATGTGACCTTATTTCATGCACCTATCTATCATCTACAGTATATTCAGATAATTCTCATTTCTGGTAAACAATTAAAGGATTGTCCCACAGAAGAATTGATGATGTTATCAGTGGCTAAAACTTGAAATGCAGCATAAAGAGTAAGCCTGGGCCATCTTTACGTTTTGAACTCTAAAGTAGGTGTCATGCCATCAATGCTCACATGAGGTTTGCAGGGTGAAATAGACTTTTGTTTCTCTCATTCAAACAGGTTGTACTTCGTTAATGACACAGTGGTTATCATCATCCAATTCAGTATGGGGACAACTGATTGACGTGAAATATCAAACCTATTCATCCATTAGATAACACAGTAGATTCTCGTGTACTCACTGCAATATTAATTGCTCACATCTTTTCCACCCGTCTGTCTCAGTCAAGCTCATATCATTAGTGGTATGTACGAGTATCTAAATCTATTTGCATGGATTTTTGTGGTCTGCTGAAGGTTTGCACTGGATTCACAAGACTTATGTGGTGTGCTGTTGTCAAATTGATGCATCTTCTCCCGAGTAAAGTTGTAGCCATGAGCCTGATTATCCTTGTAGTAGTAAGAAGTCAAAAAATTTAGAATATTCTCTCGGGTGATTCTGAATACGATTGCAATTTACTGTGGGTCATGAGATGTTCCAAGTCACTTGGTAGTATATAGAGGAGATGCAGAGGTAGGTCACATTCACTTTGCATCGTAGGGAGTCAGAAGGGTGCACATTAACTTACAAGAGTTATGATAGTGGGACCTTTTATATCTCATCTAGCCCTCAAGTAAGTGGCTCAGCTGATGAAGATGTCCATTGAGATAGTTTAACAGGTCCTTCTGCAATAGGATACATTATCAGAAGCCATCAGAAAGGAGAACTTTGCAAACAACTGAAATCATGAAATGCTCAACCATGGGCGATATTGCAACACATCCACAAGGACACTGTGCTGACAATTGAAAACTATAGCATTTCTGTCTGGTACCTCCTTTGTGGGGTGGGCTGGCAGGATGGCCGAGACATACGCACACTCACCTCTAAGCTGTCTAGTCTGGGTTTGAATCCTGAAACAGCTATAAACTGTTATCCCAGCATTTCACAGGCAAGGTGATTCATCGATGTGCGTGTCATCCTCCGGATGGATGTAAAACGGTCTCCCAGTCTGCCGGCATTAGTTGGTGGATGTTAAATATCCCAAGGTGTACTTCGCAAAGCGCAGACAAGCTATCACCGGCACCCTGAACAAATTACAAATTCCTGCCCCATCCTGAGTCTAACGCCAGGCCTGGCCAGCCGGTTCGTGAAAGACTTGGGCCAAGCTTCCCTCCGGCTGACCCCTACAATAATGTGGGAATACTTGTGGCTGTAACATAAGAAGAAGTAGTATCCCTTTGTGGGCTGCTAACGACTTCCTTGGGTGCTGAAAATGCTTGCAGCTCTGTGTGTATATATATATATATATATATATATATATATATATATATATATATATATATATATATATATATATATATATATATATATATATATATATACACACATACACACACACATACACACACACAAACACACTCACACACACACACACACACACACACACACACACACACACACACACACACACACACACACACACACACACACACACACACACACACACACACGAGGCGCCACGAGGAGGAGTGATGTAAGGGCCACATTGGCCATTTTGGAGTTAATGCCATATCGCACTATTTTAACCCTTCCCCTATCATCCGAGCCTATCATCATCATATCATTAAAAAATGTCGCTTACATCACTCCTCCTCGAGGGGCTATATATATATATATTGTTACTGGCAGCCTGGTGTTGGCGCAGTGGTTAGGGCAGCGGCTTGGGATCCAAAAGGTCCTGAGTTCAAGCCCCGTTCGGCCACTGAATTAATACACCAGGGGGTTCACTCAGCCTGTCATCCTTCCGAGGTTGGCGAAGTGAGCACCAGTATACTGGGCCGGTGTATACCCCGGTTAAAATAGGTGTACCATATCCCTGTGTTGTAAGAGGCGACCAGGGTTGCGTCAGGAAGGGCATCCGGCATAAAACATGTGCCAAATCACTGTGCGGATCATACGGATGATCCGCTGTGGCGACCCCTAACAGGACCAGCCGAAAGAAGAAGAAGAAGAAGATATATATTGTTACTGGTCGGGATCGGCCGCCAACCGACCGCTCTGACGGAGCCGCAAGTCGAGTCGGCCTGACCGATCGCCCGGAATATAGATCGCCGCCCGGATAACTCCGAGTCAACGGGTCCTTGTTCAAGAACTGAAATAGGCCAATCGGCAGACCACGTGGGGTATGGTCGATTGCCAATCTTCAATGTACCAAAATACCCACGTGATCCAACTACCGGGGTATTCCACCCTCGACGGAACAAACTGCCGAGGTGAGCTTGTCCGTGCGCGATTTCGAGAACCGTCGGTCTAAATGTCCCCCTATTACGGTAAACCAACGGCTTTCTAACTCCCAACACACGAAATGCTCAATCAATGGAAGAATCGACGCGACGAGCTAAAAACATTTAACAATTGGGGTATTTATTAAAAATAATGGGGAACTAGGGAAGCACGTAAGAGCAGAACGAGCCCAACTATACGAAATGCGATGCAATCATTTACAGCACACAAAGCACTTAACAGTTTCCGACTTATTAGACGGGCCCACGCACACGCACACACGCACACGCACACGCACACGCACACACACACACACACACACACACACACACACACACACACACACACACACACACGCACATGCACACGCGCACACGCACACGCACACACGCACACGCACACGCACACGCACACACACACACACACACACACACACACACACACACACACACACACACGCACATGCACACGCACACGCAGGTCAGGTCAGGTATGGGAGCATGTGCCAGAACAGCGCGTCGCTGCGTCCACTTTCCGCCGGTACTCCAGGGGCCTCCGTCTGGCCATCCCCCAGGCAGATGCCAGGCCCATCCCCATCTGCTTGAGATGATGGTCAACCTGCTGCAACCATGAGGCACGTGGTCGGCCCACTCGCCTCCTCCACCCATGAGACTCCCTCGCTGAGAGAATCTGGTCAGCAGGATCAGCGTCAGGAAAACGAGCCACATGTCCATACAGCCGCAACTGACGCTCACGGACTATGCAGGTAACAAATCTCATCCGAGTCTCTCTCAGCAACCGCTCGTTGGACACAAAATCCGACCAGCGATAGCCAAGGATTCTCCGAATACACCTGGTACCAAAGGAATTAAGTCTCCGTCTCAGATCCTTGGTCAGAGTCCAAGTCTCGCACCCATAGAGCAAGACTGGAAGTACCAAGGACCTGAAGACTCGGACTTTCGTCCTCCCGCACAGGTACCGGCAGCGCCACACCCCATGATCCAGTGAATCCATGACTCCCCAGGCCCGACCCAGACGTCTATTGACCTCTGACTCGCAGCCAGCCGAGACATGAATATCACTGCCAAGGTAAGTGAATCTATCCACGACCTCAACATCCTCACCACAAACAGACACAGACAGGACAGCAGCATCCAAGATGTCACCGAAAGCCTGGATCTTAGTTTTGACCCAAGAAACCCGTAATCCCAGCGGCTCCGACTCCTCATTCAGCACTTCGAGGGCCCCCAAGAGGATGTCTAAAGTCTCCGCAAAGATGACTGCATCGTCTGCAAAATCAAGATCCGAGATCTTGACATTCCTAAACGATGCACCGCAACTTGATCTCTCCGACATCCTCCCTAAAATCCAGTCCATACAAGTGCTGAAAAGTGTGGGGGCAAGTACACATCCCTGACGAACTCCAGTAACAACTGGAAATAAGTCAGAGATGGTACCACCACACTTCACAGCACTCTCAGTACCAGAGTAGAGTTCAGACATCAGATCGATCAGTTTTGGTGCACCCCACGAAGACCAAGAATCCTCCAGAGGACATCCCGATTCACTGAATCAAATGCTTTACAGAGATCAACATAGGCTGCAAGCAGCCCCTGCCGAAACTCTCGTCTGCGTTCGGTGAGGACACGAAGGGCAAGGATACGGTCAATCATTGACCTCTTTGGTGTAAAGCCTGACTGCTCTGGACGCTGGTGCTCAAGCAGATGGTGGCGAACCCTATCAAGAATTATCCGAGCAAAAACCTTGCCCGGCACTGAGAGCAGCGTCACTCCTCGGTAGTTGTTGCAGTCTTGGCGATCACCCTTCCCTTTCCAGAGAGGGACAACAAGGCCCCTCTTCCAGTCAGTTGGGATGATGCCTGTGTTCCAGGCAGAGCACAAAACTGCATGCAACGACACGAGTGCAGCATTTCCACCAGCCTTGAGATGTTCAGCATGGATGCCACAGATCCCTGGAGCTTTGCCCCGTTTCAACTGGTTCACCGCAGCCCGTGTTTCCACAAGCGAAGGTGGACCACAGTTGATTCGAGGGTCAGCAACAGGGATTGTAACACCCTTGACGTCCAACTCGACAGCTGGGGGATCAGCCTGGTACAACCGCTCAAAGTAACCGGCCCAGCGGGCCTTCACTTCAGACTCCTCTGTCAAGAGCCTACCACTCTCTGCTCGAACTGCAGTGCTCCGAGGGATGGGCTTGGATGAACGTAATGCGCGAATTCCCCTGTAAGCGGGACGAGAATCACCTGTCCACAGGTGATGCTCTACCCCCTTACAGATTCCTCGCACATAGGCCTCCTTGTCCACCCTCAGTGCACGTACAGTTTTACGCCTCAGCTCCCTGAACAGCTCAGCTCTGCCATTCAGCCTGGCCCTGCGACTCTGGTCAATGGTATCCAGTGTCCCTTGAGAGACAAAATTCTTCTTTGCCCTGCGGTGAACTCCAAGGCATCCACCGGCAACATCAAGGACGGTGGTCTTGAAGGCGCTCCACAACTCTTCAGGACCCCCAAAGCACCCAGACCCCCAAGTGTCCACTCAGCCTGTTCGCAAACTCCTCAGCTACTCTCTCATCCCTGAGCTTGGCAACATCCAGCCTAGGCTGGGATGGTACCATTCTCCAGGATTTAAGGTGCAGCTTTAGAGTTGCTACAACAAGCCTGTGGTCAGTATTGAGGAACTGAGCACTCCGGTAGACCCTGCAGTTCTGGATCATCCTCCAACGACCGTCAATGAGGACATGGTCAATCTCCTTTGCCACACCGCCAGCGTTGGAATACCAAGTCCAGCGATGAGCTTGCGGGCGCTGAAACCATGAACCAGCCACCCTAAGTCCATGACTTCTTGCAAAGTCAAGGAACTTAGTGCTATTCTGGTTCATAGTTCCTGACCCATGGGGACCAACACACACCTCATAACCATCCCTATCAGTTCCAGTCGATGCAGTGAAATCCCCCAAGACTAGAAGTGTATCTCGTCTGGGGCACTGATCAACCACAGACTCGAGTGTGGCGTAGAATGCATCCTTCACGGTGAGATCACTCGCCTCAGTCGGAGCATAAACAGAGACCAGGAAAATGACACCTAAGGAGTGACGAATCCTTAATCTCATAATACGCTCGTTGACCGGTGTTACCTCAATTATCATTGGGGTCAGCTTATTGGACACAGCGACAGCAACTCCTTGGGTATGGTAACCATCAAAGCGACCAGACCAATAGTAGGTGTAACCACCCACCATTATCTCACCGCAATCCGGTCTCCGAACCTCAGAGAGTGCTGCAATACCGATGTCCAAACGCTTGAGCTCAGATGATAACAGAGACAGGTGATCATCCTCTCTTAGGGATAGGACATTCCAGGCACCCACCCTAAGGGACCGCCTCAGGTTAACCCAAGGAGACCGCCGTCTGGTGGACGACACCTCAGCACCACTCCGACACACTCTCCCGCAATCTGACCCAGGGATGTTACCCCGTGGTTTCCCTCCTATCAAAGATTGGGGGTCCCAAAGGCTTTGCCCCAATCCCGTCATCCGGTGAGCTGCCCTGCGAAGGGAAGCTGCACATGAGGTACTCCCACGGAGTGGGTTTTCAGATTTTTTTGCGTTTTTGCGGTTTTCGGAATGAAGGGTTTTACGGCGGCCGGAGTGCAAATCCTGCCACCAACCTCCAAATAAGAAGAAGTAACCCAACTGCAGGAGGACGTCTGCAGACACAGTTGGGCACTAGATATGGATGGCCGTTGGCTCACAAGGAGCTCTTCCGCCCTTTGACAGGTTTTGTTTTTAATCCTGCTGGGTTCCATATCCAAACACCCAATAAATGGAGGCTGATGCCTTTAATAACGGACTCCAGCACGGAGGACAGATGAGCTGAAACCCAGAACCTATCTTGAACCTCTCCACCTCGTGTGGTCTTCAAGCTGTTCGGACCCGGGCTCAAGCGAGAGCGAGCTGGATCCAATCGCCGTGAGCCGCGATCCTTCCCAAGCTCCAGCGAATCCTCTCGCGCTTCCGAACACGTGCTGGTGAGACGAGGCGTCGATCCTTCCCGTCGATGCGTCGCTATCTCGAAGAACCACCTCTAAGATGAGGCTGATGAGTTGCACCAAACGGGAACCAAGCGGAGAATATAGAGCTCCACGAACTAAGAACTCCGAGCCGAGCAACCAGCTCAACTCTCTTCAGATGAACAAAGCCTCTCACAACACGAAGCAAGAACTCCGAGCTGAGCAGAACCCAAAGGCCTGCTAAAAGCCAAGCCGAAGCAAAAAGCCTTCAAAAAGCCTTCTCCCGAACCCAAGCCAAGCACAACCCGAAGTCCTCCTGAACAACCAGCAGAGAATCTCTTTTCTTATCCTCCTCTGCCCCCTCCCCCTCCCCCGCTCCCGGCGTGACTCATGCCCTCGTGCTCCATACCCCGCTCAACCACGGGTGGGAGGGAGTTGTTGACGTCATGAATCACGGGATGCGAGGGCTCTTCTTCCTTTTCACAGAAGAGGGGGAGGGGCGTCTCCATTGTTTAATGATCGTTCCCTATCTATTAAATTGACTCTCGCAGCGCACTTAATCGATTTCTGCCCATTAAACAATGCAAGGTAGAACTATCTAGGGAACAAGCACTCATCGACATAACTGACTAAAGGAACCTGAATGTTGTGTGCAATCGAATTCCCAAATTCGTAAATATATATATATATATATATATATATATATATATATATATATATATATATATATATATATATATATATATATATATATATATATATATATATATATATATATATATACGGTATATATCATCTCTATTATGTACAGAATTTACAGCATGTTCTGAATTCAGTGTTTTAGAAATATGGAAGGATTAATGTATGGCAAAACTCCATTATTAATGGACCTCAAATGCATGATGTCAAAATGTTAAGTTTCTTGAAAAAGGGTCATGGTCTTGGGAATATTCAGGTTCCCATTGCAAGGTCTAGTGACATCGTGGGACTATCTATATGAATTGTTATTGATCAAGTTCATGCTTTCAAGATGTTCATGGAACCAGATAATGCTGTGAGAGAAACCATTTGAGCAATATGAGAAGATCTTCAACTACATTTACAACTCAGGGCCAGAAGCGGATAAACATTTTTTTGGGGGGTCCTGGGCACAAAAAATATGTTGGCCTAAAATTCCCCCCCAAAAAGAGCACTCCTTATTTTTTGTCACCGAAAAAAAAAGAGGACTCCGTGTTATTTTCACCCAAAAAAGAGGACTCCGTGTTATTTTCACTCAAAAAGAGGCCTCCGTGTTATTTTCGCCACAAAAAGCGGACTCCGTGATATTTTCGGCCAAAAACGAGGCCTCCCTGTTATTTTCACCCAATAAGAGGCCTCCGTGTTATTTTTGCTCCCAAAAAGCAGTCTCCATGTTATTTTCGCCCCAAAAAGTGGCCTCCGAGTTATTTTTTCCCCCAAAAGCGGACTCCATGATATTTTTGGCCAAAAAAGAGGCCACCGTGTTATTTTCACCCAAGAAAGAGGACTCCATGTTATTTTCACCACAAAAGGCCTCCATGTTATTTTTGCCCCAAAAAGCGGCCTCCATGATATTTTTGCCCAAACAAGGACTCCGTGTTATTTTTGCTACAGAAAAAGGCCTCCATATTAGTTTCGCCCCAAAAAACAGCCTCAGTGTTATTTTTGCCCAAAAAACGGACTCCCTGATGTTTTTGCCCAAAAAAGTGGACTCCGTGATATTTTTGCCCAAAAAAGTGGACTCTGTGATATTTTTGCCCAAAAAAGAGGATTCTGTTATTTTCACCCCAAAAGAGGATTCCGTGTTATTTTCGCCCCAAAAGAGCAGCCTCCATGTAATTTTTGCCCCAAAAAGCAGCCTCCGAGTTGTTTTCGCCCCCAAAAAGCGGACTCCATGATATTTTTGCCCAAAAAAGAGGACTCCGTGTTATTTTCACCCAAAAAAGGCCTCCATGTTATTTTCACCCAAAAAGCAGCCTCCGAGTTGTTTTCGCCCCCAAAAAGCAGCCTCCGAGTTATTTTTTCCCAAAAAAGTGGCCTCCGTGATATTTCCCCCCCCCCAAAAAGAGGCCTCCGTGTTATTTTCACCCAAAAAAAAAGGACTCCGTGTTATTTTCACCCAAAAAAAGAGGACTCCGTGTTATTTTCACCCAAAAAGTGGCCTCCGTGTTATTTTTGCCCAAAAAAGAGGTCTCCGTGTTATTTTCACCCCAAAAAGAGGCCTCCGTGTTATTTTCACACAAAAAGAGGCCTCCGTGTTATTTTCACACAAAAAAGAGGACTCCGTGTTATTTTCGCCCAAAAAAGTGGCCTCCGTGTTATTTTCACCCCAAAAAAGAAGACTCCATGTTATTTTCACCCAAAAAAGAGGACTCCGTGTTATTTTCACCCAAAAAAAGGCCTCCGAGTTATTTTCACCCAAAAAAGAGGACTCCGTGTTATTTTCACCCCAAAAAGAGGCCTCCGTGTTATTTTCACCCAAAAAAAGAGGCCTCCGTGTTATTTTCACCCAAAAAAGAGGACTCCGTGTTATTTTCACCCCCAAAAAAGCGCACTCCATGTTATGTTCGCACAAAAAGTTGTACTCAGTTATTTTTACCCCCAAAAAAGCAGACTCCATGTTGTTTTTGTCCAAATAAAAGAGGTCTCTATGTAATTTTCGTGCTCGCTTCACCTATTACTTTAGACTTGACGACAAAAAAAACCAGAAGAAATCTCATATTTTATTGCCATTTTCCCCCTTGGAAAAAAAATGCCATGTTAAGGTGTTCCATAACCAATCATTACCAATGGCCACCCGCCATTCCTTATCAACCATTTCATTGGAGTGAGTGCTAAAGCCACTTGGCAAGCGCTCTCCAAGCTGATTGGTAATGGAACACACCCCAGCACTAACTTGCAGGGGTGTGGTCGGTTTATTTTTCTTATTTATTACTTACGAAATCTAAAGATTTCGTAAGTATATTGATGACTTCCGTCCTCTGTTTGTGTGTTTGTTTGTTTGTTTGTTTGTGTGTTTGTGTGTTTGTTTGTGTGTTTGTTTGTAGGCACGATAACTCGAGAACGGAAGAAGCTACCAATGTCAAATTACACCACGTGATTCAGGAGGGTGATGGCTAGCGCTGATTAGATTTTGGTCAAAATCGGTCAAAGGTCAAGGTCACAGTGAGGTCAGACATTCGATTTTTGATGGTTTTGTACAGAATCATCGTAGAAACTTCTGGTTTGCGTCGCTACGTTCTCGAGAGACAGCTTTTATTAGACAAGGTCAGAGGTCAAGTTGACGATTTCGTAAGTACCAGTCTATGACTGCTTGTTTTCTTATTTTTTTTGTTTACATAGACAAGGCTCATGGAAGAGCAGAAAATTTACTGTGAAGTGCTCGCCAAGTTAGTGTCTTAATCACTCAGGCAAGCAGTCCATCAGAAGTTGAGAAGGAACCGCTGGCTTAGCAAGCTGATTGGTAATAGGACACACCCAAATGTGCTTCAGACCGAAGACCCTTTTCTGGTTCTGCCGTATTTGTGGAACGAAAAAAAGTTAACTTCAGTTGATTTTCAACACTTTTCACCTTTTGTTGAGGTATTCTTTGCTTTTCAGGATCGCTGGGGTAGTTTTGTTTCATCTTTGGAACAGGTGCTCTGACTTTAAAACCGCAACATTCTACCATGCGTATGGGTTAGTCCAATTACTAATGAGGGCTGTTTTGTGATCGTACAAGAAATTTTAGTGTGGACGAGATGACCCGTGAACCCGTTGGGTTCCCGTTATGATAGCGGTTGATAAAAAAAATCATTTCAATAAAAAAGATAGCTCCAGCGAACTATACCGCTGAGGTTGTTTGCATTAATCAAATTCTCCCGAAGAGAACTTGACTGAATCGGGAATTGATTTTTTAAATAATTTTTTCTTTGCCCGATTTGAACGAAACTTGATACTGCATAGCGCAGGCGAATGGTGAGTAAGGTGGCCCTAAATTTTTTGCGCTATCGTGTACCGTTTTGGCTGTATTTCGGGAACATACATACAAACATACAAGATGAGAGTTTTCGTAATATATAGATTTGCTAACCAATGTCAATAAGTATTAATATGAGGAATAATACAAATTTTATTGTGATTATTGGAGCATTTGTATACATTAACCATAGTTATTATTCCACTGAACCTGCTTTCTCTCCAAACATCAACCCCTAATTTTGTAATCGTCCTGGCTTGTCAAACATCAGGAGAAATATATATTTTAAACTGATTCATTACTTCACAGTGCTTTCTTTCCTTTAGCTGGTGTGGAGCATTCCCTTTGTGCTGTGTTTATCACCACTCACAAGTTGATATGTTTTGTCAGCAAAGTGAGACTCCACACTTGGGGGGGGGGGAGGGAGGGCATCTTGAAAGATTGTGAACCACGATCAGTCGTGTGGGGCCACGTGTTTTCTGGGGGCCCCATGCAATTGCATGGGTTGCATGGCCCTCACGCCGCCTCTGCCTGAGGCCCACGTTGAGTTCGGGGCTCTTGGGCACGGGCCCTATGTGCCGATGCATTAAACCACGTTAATCCACCACTGCCCAGGGCCATAGTCTAAAATTAAACATGATGTGAGTTCAGACAGTAGTAAGATCGGAGTTTTTCAGTCAGAGAGTAGTGAATGCATGGAATGGCCTCCCTAAAGAGGTAGTTGCAGCAGAAAGTTGTTCGGTTTACCCAAAGAGTAGTTCGGAACCCAGATAGAGGGGTACAGGGATATTGGCAGATGGGTGATGGTTTCTGTGGTTGGTGCAGTGGAGGCATGATGGGCTGAATGACTTCCTCCTGTGTCAAAGTTCCTTGAATATCTTTGTGTTTGCTCTGGCTACCAACATTCTCTGGGTGGCTTTGTGATATGTTAGGCTGTAGCATGAGCATGCACCTACAAGTGCATTGAAGTGACTATCTTTATAAGGACAGAGGCAAGTGTAATTATAAAATTTTGTATTCTGCTGGGAAAACCTCCACAAGAGATTCATCAGCATGTAATGGAGCCTTTGGGAGACCATTCCCATTTGTGTGAAACCACACGGAGGCCGGTGAACCCATAAAGAATAGTTGTGAAGACGTCGAAGGTGCCACACATGAAAGCTGACCAACCACTGCAACTGATGAGGAATACGTTCAACAGTTTACTCCATTTTGCAGTGAGACCTTTAGCATTGCCTGAACTGGAAATTCATAAGATACAGTGTAATCTTATGATACAGTCTCAGCATATACTGATCAAAAATAACAGTGAAGAGGAAGGTAGCCCATGTGCAAAAATGGGTTACCTTTCATGTTGACATGCATGACGCATCTGCAGCACTGACAACACGATGGTGATAAATTGTTCCTGGGGCAATTTTTACAGTGGATGAAACGTCAGTGCATTCATTTTATACTAAAAATGGTCACCGCATTCACACACACACACAGAGAATTAATCGCTCATTACAGTCAGGGAGCACTGAAGACGATGCACACCATGTTCTTCTCCCCACTGTGGCTTTGTACTTGATTAGCCCATATTCCAGGATGAGACTAAATAGGGCATTTTATGCTCAGACACTATAAAGTGGTACTGTATAGGGTAAATGGGGTCCAGCACTCCATCGTAAACAAGCTGCATTGTTTCAGGACAGCATGATTCACCCCCCTTTTCAAGACAACGCAGCACCTCATTGTCAGCATGATGTGCAGTGTTTGCTGCAGAAGTGAGGTTTGCAATCTGTTCCATGTCCTTCCTATTCACCTGACCAGTGACAATGCCATTAGTTCCTGTAGCTGATGCAGGCCTCTCTAGGCTCATTTATATGACATGTAAGTTTCCAAAGAGCTTGTCCATTCTGGATTGGTTAGATTAGTTGCTAACATTGTCCTATAAACATGCTATCTGCACACTCTGAATGCTGTCAAATACCATCCGGCCATCTTTCACTCACCACACCGTTGGGAAAGGGTGGATACATCCAAAAATGTAGAGTACTGATTTGATCTCCTTCAGTATTAATTTTTACCTCCGCCACCAAAGCTGGATAGAGGTTATGTTTTCCCCCCTGTCTGTTTCTTTGTGTGCAGGATATCTCAAAAAGTTATGGACAGATTCGGACAGGTTGGGTGTGTGACAAGGACAAATTGATTCGATTTCGGTGAAGATCCGGATCCGGATACGAGAAATTTATTTCAATTTTTAAGTGATTCTTCACCATTGAGAGATGGTGATATATAGCATGATACTTCAAAAATTTATTTGGTCCAATATGTTGTGATAAAACTAGGTGAACGAATTGGTTAGATATGACCCTCACAGTAGGTTTTATTGACAATTGAAGGTCTGAGATAGCTGGATTGGGTCGGCTGTGTAGGTCAGAGGCAGAAGCACATCGGTGGAGAGGGGAAAAAATACATCATTCTTTGTTGCACCTCAATTCAAAAATTACAACTTCCTTTAAAATCTATTTCAATGTGTTTTTTCTCCAAGGATTATGGCCAGAGATGTCCAGGTACTCAACGGATTACAGCTCTCCCCTTTGGCCTGGAGGCCCAACATCACATCTGTCTCTCCTGGATTCTGTGGAATCTAAAGCTCTCACTATTATTGGAATCTGCCATGACAAAGTTGAAGCACAAGGCCTGTTGCTCTCACATCATAGGCAGGTCAGTAGCCTCTGTTTTTTTTTCTTTACCGACTCTCCTCCAGTCTAACTCTCTCTGAGCTCTCTCAGCCCTGAGACCCTCCGCAGCTCCTTCAGAATGCATGCATTCTTTCAGTAAGCCCCTTCTGGTATTTCACTGCCAAAATCCAGGCTTTACTACCCACCTATCTCCGCTTTTTTTTGCTGTTGTGTAAATGCCTTTGAGAGACTGTTCAATCACATTATTCTCTCCAGGCATTCAAGCAAGTGATGTACAACCATCTCATGTCATCCCCCATTTATACTCATTATCTTTTCTACCCCAAGTCACCCTACCTAACCCAACCCTCTAATTTGCAGGTTACTGTTTTCTCCCCTGTTCTCTCTCTTTTCCTGTTCATTATTTTCCTTGCCTATGTCTAACTGTGGCTCCACTATCAGTACATTGCCATTTTATGCTCTCCCCACTCCTCTCTGAGTCTACAATTTCTAAACAAATATACACTGTATGTATGTGTATATGTATACGTGTATGTATATATATATATATATATATATATATATATATATATATATATATATATATATATATATATATATATTTATATTTATATAATACTTGTTCGTTCGTCTGTGAAACGCTCATTTTCACCCAACAGCTGGCCGGACTCCACCCACATTTGTAACCTGAAAAATCATACAGCCATCATTTTGGTGATACGTGAAGCCAAAGACATCTTTACAACTGTGATATTCACAATTGCCATGCCTTCCCTATAAGTTTTCCGTTCAGTGTAAAACAACCAAAGCGACTTAAAAAGATCATCAAATATCGAAATGTTGGAGCTGATATGGGCCTTGTGAAGGCCAGAGTATAAATAGGCCTTAGGCCTCTGTCAGTCTATGTGCCAGTGCAATCGGAATCTATCTGAGCTAAATAACCATGATGCATTATATAAGCACATCAGCAGTGGGCATGTTTTTGCTACAAACCTGGGCTTTTTAATAGTTATTTTCAGGAGCAATTGAGGTCGTGGTCTGTTGCTTATACACCGCCCAAATAACTATATGTGGCATTATCTCGAGGAAAGGCTTTTACCACGGAGGTTCCAAGGGTCCCTACTAGTATATATGAATGTCTTTGTCTTTTTGGGTATAAATGTGTAGCGAGTGTGTGGAAATTGTCTCATGCCACCTAAGTAATGAATATATGGAATAAACATGATGGATCAAGTTGCCTTTCCTCTCCATGCATTTCATTCTCTAGGCGAAATTGCTCAATCCTCAATTTTTTTTAAAGCGTAAAAATTGTTCCCGTTAAATCAACCTGGCAGCTGTGGTTACGGATCAAGTTATTTTGGAAAAGCTGCAGAGCTTGAGTATTCACTTACAAAGACGTCTCATTCTCCAAATCTTCCGAACTAATGACTGAAATCACTTTAATCCGTGCAAATGTGGAAGGAAAACACTCAATGGATAGCAAATTCAAAAGGTATATTTTACAAAATGGTGCGTCCATGCGCACAACACGACGCCATGTGATTCAGTGTGCATTCAATGTAATTGCAACGTTAGAACTACAGAAATGAAAACCCCCTTTTCAGCAGTTTACTTAAAGTGGAACTATCACCAAAGTATAAAAATATAATCCTTCCATACATGGCGTGCGGCTGTACAGATTCCACAAGGTATAAAAGTATCATTTTAAACCCGAATGTCATCTATTTACACGACCAATGAAATGGATCCATAAATTACTATCTAAAAACTGCCACATAATAAAAATAAAATAAACACATCATGGAGTAAATATACATCATTGCTAAAACAACTGTCATGTTTCATGTTTGAACGAACAACAGATGATTGTGAAGAGATTGAACAAGTGGATAATGAAGCTGTTATACTGTACAATGTAATAACATACATTTTTCTATTCTAAAATGCAATCGATTTCGAAAAACTGAGGAACAGCCTTTTTCTGGAACAATCTCAAAAACAAAAACGTCCCTTATTTTAAATATTGTAAAGGATTACTTAGGAAAGGGACAGGGGTGGGGAGCTATTTGAATGTTATTTTTTCCACTCTTCAATTATCCAGGTGATTAAAAAAAAATTCCATCCCTTTAGAAAACCAAAAGCCATATTATTACAATAATACTGTCAGCTTTTCTTGATAATAAATCAGATGAAATTCACAATTGTTTTCATGACGTGAAGTGAAGTGTGTTCGAGGCGAATTGAATGTGCACAGTTGTGGTATGTTACACTCGGCCTCGACACTCACTGGCCACTGTGATTGGAACACAGGCTACTTCATAAAACGGCAATGGTGCCGTTCAATTATGACGTCATTAAGAATTTTTCAAAACCTGTCTCCTCCCCATCATCACAGGCTTAGCCCAACTGCTAATAGTCAGGTATGATTTGAGGAATTATGCCCTCTTCCCCTTATGCCCATTATTTCCCATCAGAACTGGTCTCCTGTAATTAAACTCCACCTTAAACATTCCAAAACCTTCACGAGTGTGTGCCCATCCAATTGTATCGTTACTCACAATGTTGCATTCAAATGGATGAATAACATTTAACAATGGCAATAGCCCAAAGGTAAGGTTTTGTCCCCTTGTAGTATTTCGTTAATTTTGGCAAGTGACTTAAAACAAATCTCTATCTGCCATTGATGTACTCGCATACACAGTATCATAGTAGTAACACACAGGCTATGCCAGAAGCTTTGTTATTTTACAGTAACCGTACCTCAACACCCATAATACTGGACTCGCCTTGTCAGGTTACACACAGACATTAGGCACACTTTGCATATTTAAGTCCAATGTTGTGAAACACTGAATGAATGTTTTAATAAACATCAAAGCTCAGGCATTTCATGAGGTAGAATGTAATGTTTACACGTGGCTTATACATTATTTGTATGCTGGTACACCCTGGCCAAATTACCGTGTGGGTGGACCTGCCGTGGAATCAGAATATAAATTTAGTGCTTCCTAAGTGCCTGCAAGTTACATGTACCACCCTGCAATCAGGAAATATACGTTGTACGGTTGTACAATTGTGTGAGCAGTTTAAGTAAGCGGAAGGTATATTTCCAACATTGTTACACACTTGTCTAAAATACACTTGGTCATTATGCTTTGATAGAAAGTGACCGACTGCTGTTTATGACTGTTTGTGACTACGTTGTAAAAGCATATAACCCAACTCAACCTAAAATCGGATAATTCTGTTGTGGCAGTTTATCATTTGTGAACAATTTTGTTCGTTCAAAGAGTGTTCCATGGACCATAAAGCATAATCAACTGCACTCTTCTGTCAAATGCAAGTGTTCTTTGATTATCACGATAATAATATAACAATTCTGTGATCCTTTGCAGTGCAACGGTCGCAGGCCAATGGTACGTTTAACTTTAACTCCAACGATTAGACAAAATAAAAATAATAAAAATAATAATAATAATAATTCTCTGTTTGCAGTGCAATGGCAACAGGCCGGTGGTACACCCACACCTTTTACTCGACTTGGATAAAAGCACGATACATCTCTGATTGGAAACAATTAAAAAGCTAAAACAAAGGTTAAAACTTCAAAATAAGAGTAACCATGTAATCGACCTGCATATTATCCTCAGATTCTCTTCACATCAATATTCGAGAAATCTCACCAGTCAGCCATAAGTATAAAACTTGGAAGATAGGATTTAAAATCGCCGAGTCCATATATTTTGCCCGCATTGCGATTGTGAGATTAGCTACACACACACACACACACACACACACACACACACACACACACACACACACACACACACACACACACACACACACACACACACACACACACACACACACACGACTGCCTTTTAGGGGCTTTTTCCCTTCTAATTGCTTAACAATCCAGCTGCCGGTTTGCAAGATAATATTACATATTGCAAGATTTTAACAAGCATTTATATTTACACCATTAAATAGCCTCACATGATGTTAAACTTCTGTACAGAATGGCAAACATTGTGAGTGCAGAGGTACTTTCAACATTCGCTCCGAGTTTCATAAGAGCACAAGTCAACGTGGAATAAACTGATGATGTGAGTGACGGTTCAGGCTGATTACGTGACTTGATTAGTCCATTACGATTGCGGGAGGTTCAAACACAGGCGCACGGCATGGATTTCTCTGATATTAAAAGGAACGCCATCTTCAAATTGTATTTATGGCTCACTGGTGGGATTTAAATTCGAATGACGTGAAGTGAAGTTGAACACAACAAGCTCCTGCGATTGATTCTCCGTTTTTGGAATAAAACTTTTGTTTCAGCTTATCATGATTTCCGAAAGTCTTGGCCAGGTCACTTAGCTCATTGAAACAATGCTTGATCAGTGCGGAAAACCCTTAATTACGTGCTTTGCACCTACTGCAGTCACTGAAAGAAAGCTGAAACGGCTCGCCGAGGTGGACTCGAAGATTAAATGGACAGGAATAAGGGAAAATAAACAGCAAAATTAAAAAGTCAAACATTACATTTCATACTGCACCGATTTTGGTATTTCAGTGTTGTAACTTGCAAATACTGTAATTTCATTGAAACATCTGTAACCCATCGAAATCAATCGTCTGACAAGTCACAGACAAAAACATCTATGCCAGCATGGTTGGGTGTCATCAGTTATATCTTTTTTTTTTTGTAATAATTTGGCATAGACAAGGCCAAAAGTATGTCTGTTTGGATAAAACTGCATTCGCATTGCGATCACTTGAGTAACCAGATTGCTTCGATAACTGCTCACCGCTGTGAAGCAGCGCCACTAAAATCATACTTTGTAAGGAGTTACCAAGTAATTGGCCCGTAGGACGGGTCTTTGCACTGACTATAATAAATTGGTCTGCTCTTGAGGCTGTCGGGTTCGAAAGCCGCAGGAAATGCACAAGCTGAATTATTTCTTTTTTTTTTACGATGTTCTTTCTGCTAATAGCTCGATGTCGACAGAAAGGGCCTGCGTGAATGGCTTTAACGCATAACGAATCCCGGATGTCTTACGAGCAAAGAAATAATACAGGAAAAGCTGACTTCATATCTGCTTCTTGTACACAGCACGTGGTTTGTTTTTTGTTGTTTTTGTTTTTTTTTTTAAACTCAAGTGAAGATTGCATTAAAAATAGCAAACTTTAAATTGCACGCAACGTAAACAGGAACCAGCACATCCTGAGTAGTTAGCGAATCCAATTTTTGTTACTCCCAGATCCTCATTACCCAATCCAAGAACAAAGGAATGGATTCTTCTTTTTTTTCACTTTCAGGAAGGCGTGGCTAATCTGATGCAAATGTAGGAAACCACACTTCAGTTCTTTTCACAAAGCTAGCTTATTATAATCTGGTGTCCAACACAATTGCCATTGCTCTCTTTCTTTGTTTTAACATTGTACAGGGCTTTTTTTGTTTAACCAAAAAAAAACCCCCCAAAAAAAAAACCACACACAATCAAGTAAATGTTTGTTTTTGAAACAATTCATAAATTCACGAAACAAATTCCTCAACACATATGTTGCTCAGCTTCTACTTGTTCTCATGTCCGCAGCCAGTCAGTCCTGTGATGAGGTCCTTTGTGAGTTAGTGTAAATTTACCCCAACAGTCTTTCTGGTTTTTGAGCACAGATGAACTTGTCAACATACAGATGAATGCTTAAAATATTGTCAGTACTTTATGTGAGCGAATCTGCTTTCCCGTGATCCCCTGGGATTATAGGTATTTGCTTTTCTCCATCAACGTAACAGGGTAAGTTGTGGTTCTGGCCATTTGATAGGCCATCGTAGGTGGATGTAACACTTTCAGTTGTGGAAGGTACCTGATGACCCCCAAAACCTCTCAGTAATGGGTTGCTGTTGTTACCACCCTCTGAATGAGGTTCAGAGCTTGTAGTTGGAGGCAGAGTGCCATTTTGGATGACCGAGATAGCGTTGGCCTTGGGCTGCCCGGCAACAGCAGGGACAAAATGTGGAGGCCAAAATGTAGCACTGGGACTCGCGATCATGTCAGTTATTTCTGACGATGCAGTGAAGGCTTCTGGGAACTTGGTAAGGTCAGTGGAGAGCAGGTGGTCTATAGAAAGGCGGCGACCCCGGCGGGCTGGGTTTGCGTTCCACATATGTGTTCCCATGTGCACCTGGCAAAGAAAATCACATACATTAACAAATAGTACATACTTAATAAAAACAATTTCAAAAGTTTCCACAAGATCTACTTTGAAAAAAATTGCCATCCTGACCTTGAGGTTGCCCTTCGTGGTGAAAGCACGACCACAGATGGTGCAGCCAAAAGGCTTTTCTCCAGTGTGAGTCCGTTTATGAATCTGGAGAGCACTAGAGGAAGAGAAAACCTTCTCACATGTGCTGCAGGTATGCTGCTTGGGGAGTCTTCGAGAGGCCTGGACATTAACCTGGCTTGTTGCAGCAGTAGAAGCAGTTACACCACTGTGAAAATCTGTAGTCATGCAGGTGGAGTCTGACTCCTTTGGATTGGACATGATTGTCATGCTGCAGCTGGATGGAAGCTGGCCAATCAAATTTGCTGATGAGCTTGCTAGCAACTGTCCTGTAATCTCTGCTTGGTGAGTTGCCATGTGCTGCTTCAGGTTGCTTCTCGTTGAGCAATGGCGACTACAAACGGGGCAAACAAATGGTCTTTCCTTGATTTGTCTACAGAAATGAACCTCCGCAGCACTCATGCTGCTGAACACTTTGCCACATATATCACAAGACAGATTTGGCAGATGTCCTTCCACGTCTATTCTGCTTGGGTTAACATCATTAAATCGTGTATCGTTTAAATCTCCATATGTCAAAGTAACATCATAAGGTGTATTGTGTAGAATAAATTGCCCTGAATTGGAAGTGTTGGAGGTACAGTTTTGCTTATCCTCAACATCTTTGTGCTCCATATTGCTTGGAGAGTTTACACTGGAATGGTCAGAATTCCTAGTGTTGGGCGGAGAGATTTGACTAGGAGAGATAGATCTTGAAACCTCTGGACTGCCAAAAGAAAGTAAGTCTGTAGCCAATATTGTATCAGTGTTTATTTGGTCTTTTATTTCTGAAACTTGTTCAGTGGACAAAATCCCACTCTGTGACTGATGCATTAAGCCAGCATCAAGCAGCTTCATTGGATTATCGTTGAACATAAAAGTTCCGATTGAAGATGCTGCAGATGATGACGCTGCAGATGAAGATGCAGTAATAGGCTGGCCTGCTTCATCTCGCTCAGACAGACTGACTTTCATCTCCTTAATCTCTTCAGGAGGTGCTTGTTCTGTCAGCTCCATCGCAGCTGACTCTGAGCTGTTCTCGTCCATACAACTACCATCAGACTCAGCCATGCTCGCATCGTCTCCAGGCATCACTGTGTTTGGAATGAGGCCACCAAGATGCATACGGATGTGCTGCTGTAAGACCACAGCATTGGTGAAACCTCTTTGGCATATGGGACAAGAGTGGTGGATACGAAGAGGCGGTTTGGAGCGATGCACACCAAAGTGCGTTTTAAGGTTTCCCTTGGTGGTGAAGGCTCGTCCACAATCTTTGCACCTGTATGGGCGCTCACCTGTGTGCGTCCGATAGTGCATCTTGAGTGCACTCTGGCAGCTCAGGATCCGGTGGCACATCGCACACTCATTTGGATCCGCTGGATTCTGATCAATGCTTTCTACCAGCTGCTGCAGTTTTGATGTTTCTGAGGTTGGCAGTGAGTCCAGCAAGCTGATTGAAAACTTAGCTTTGAGTTTTTCAGCTATGACAGGCAACAATGGTTTTTGGAGGTTCCCAGTTTCTATAATTGGAGAACTAATCATTTTGTTGTCATTGTGTTGGCTTATAGTAGCATTGGAATGATCAACCTGATCTGCTATCTTGGAAACAATTATGTCATTACCTGGAGTGCTGTTGCACTGTGTGGGACCTGGATTGCTCAATGCCATTGAACAGCCCTTTGTGGAACTTGGTGAGAGGGTAGCAGACTCCCTTGGGAAGGGTAAGAGGGGTTGGCTAGCACTGTAGGTAATAGTCCCAGTGACTGTTGAAGGCAGAGGCAGAGTAGTCGACGATGTCGGTGCAGGTGAAAATACAGGTTCAGTCTTGCCCACTGCTGCAAATGAGGCAAAGCTTGGAACAGCATCCTGTATCGGTAATTTGTCCAGTAGCTCGGGCACATTATGGACACTCATTTCAAGGTGTGGATACCTTTCCCGGTGTCGTTGGAAATGTACTTTTAGGTTTCCTTTAGTTGAGAAGCGGTTTCCACAAACAGTACACTTGAATGGTCGCTCTCCAGTGTGAGACCTTAGGTGAATCTGCAGAGCACTGTCACTGCCAAACACCTTTGAGCAGAAACGGCATTTATGTTTGGTGAAGGGTTCACCTGGCTGGACCTTTGTATCACCTCCACTCTTGGTGCTTAGTAACTGCCTGGAAAGACCAACATAGGGGTCCAATGCTTCAGTGGATGCAGCAATGCTTACAAGTGGACTTGGGAGCACTGGCGAACTGGATGACACAGACTGAAACCATAATGGACTAGAACAGTTTGTTATGTTGGGCAATCCACTCCCATTCGCAACTGAATGGGAAGGAATGTGTGACTGCATTCCTTTCTCCTGTAAAAGAAGGAATTTTTCAGGATTGGTGTTGCTAGCTTGGTCAACAGTACTTATTTGTCTTTGAGGTCCTGTGCCCGATATCAACCTGTTTTGGTTTAACTGAGGTAGATGTTCTTGCTTGAGCTGTGGGAACTGGACCAATGGTAAAGATGAGTCCAATAAGACACCTGTGGTTCCATGCACTGTTGTCGTTGAACTGCTTTGCTGGTGGAGTGGGGAGCATGAAGCCCAAAGCAAAAGCTGTCCACGGATCTGGTCTACTAGCTTTAGTTGGTGAAGTTGCTGCTGCTGCAGCGTTGTAAGCTGGTCCATTATGACGGGCAGAGCTGACGGGGTGACATTCAAGAGTTCATTACCTCGAGCATCCATTTCACCAGGCAACTGATGACCTTGGTTTATGTCTGTTTCCCTGTACTGCAATGTGTGCTCCTCATCATTGCCTGGGATGGTTGTTTTCAAAGACAACATCTCATATTCACCTTGGTCTTTACTATCTTTTCCAAGGTTATGTCTCTCAAGAGTGTCCAAGCTACAACTTCCTGTTGACTCACTTATCATATTGGTTTCGTTCTCGTGAATCCTTCTCACTTTGGCTGAGTACATCAGGTCTTCCACATCTTTAACGGTATTTTCATGCTGGTCCATAGATTTCTCATCGATCAATGTACCACTATAACTATTATGCCCAACCATTCTGTCCTTGTCCTGCACAATGCAAGGTGAAGTTCCCTGTGAACAACTCTCCGAGTGCTCCAGCGAGTCGGTGGTTTGCAGGTACTGTGTTCTGCAGCTGTCTCTTGAGGATCTGCTGCCGTCATGTTGGCTGCACTCTGGGATGGCGGTTTCTGTACAATGAAAATACCACACAAAAGTAAAATCATTTTTAACGAAATGAACGTTTCATGTTTATTATATTCTGATTTGCAACATCAAGGAGGGTACAACTGATCTACTAATTGATTGAACAAACCCTCACAGTAAATACTCACCTGTTTACGGTTCGACCATAAAAAAGACATCCAACAAAACTTGTTTTCCTAAAGTGTACATTTTACAATTTTGGGCTGAAAAAAGGCAGTCCAAAAAAGTAATTTTACAATATCGACTTTAAAACACATTCGCAACAAAATATAGTGGAGTAAATTTTGTTGCTATAAATCCTTCGCTGACCTTAACGTCCTTACAAATTAAAGGCAAAGTTTGGCAGAAATGGAAGCAAATTTATTCTGTGGTGCATTATCAGGATATTATCATCGCTAAATTAAACAAATGAACCCCCCCCCCCCCAAAAAAAAAATAATCATATTTTGCTGGTAAATAAGAAATCCCCAGTATTTGTACCAATATTGCATAGCGGCATGCTGAAAATATTATTAGCACAGGCTTTACACAGTCAAAGGCAAGGTGGTTTATATTATCACACACCAGGAATAGCAGGGATGTCCCGAGATAATAAATCATGCTGCGCTACTTCTGTTTGTGATACGTCTGTATGAGATGGTGATGACATATTAGCAAAGAAATTTTTACCCCTTTGCTTTAAAAGGACCGATATGTGACTGCGGCACCCACCGCATTTAACTCGGGGAGGTATATTTAAATGGCAAAACCTATATATGCCAGTCACTGCATTCCGACACACAGAAACTGCAAGATATGACAAGCTTTTTCCCATTTGGAAATTCTCAGCTGTTGCTCCGTAACAAGAAGCGGTGCATTTAAATGTCCCTGCAAATGCACGTCCAGATTTGCAGTACCATCTTACCAGACTCACGGTGGCGGTTAGAGCGTTCGCTCTGAGTCTGGGAGGTCAGCGCTTTGAGCCCCGGTTGAGTCGTACAAAGACTCTAAAAATGGTACATGCTACTTCATTGCTTGATGCTCAGCATTTAAAAAGAATATAGCATGGACAACCAACCATATGTTGACAACTATAGTGCAGTGCTTTGAGGGGTTCCTTGTAAGGGAACATTATTATATAATCATATTATTAGTCCCCTACCGGTTTCACTAGAAGGGACTCTCTAGGTGTGCTCTCCGTCTGTCCGTCCCACCTGTGGTTTTTCAGATATTTTTTCCCCCCATACCCTTGAACATATTCAACAGAAACTTGGTACTTGGCTTTATTATGATAAGCTATCGAACAAGTTTGAGTTTCAGGGCATTTCGTCAATTTTTCACAGAGTATTGCCCTTTTTGGACTTGGAAAATATCAGATTAGTAGGGGACATGTATTGCAAAGCAAATCTCACTCTTGTTATCTTTGTGAGGGTAACAGCCAGCAATGGAGTGCATGTAGATCCTGATGATAATGTCATTTTTTAATTTCCTCAGAAACATCACTTTATGTGATGCAAAGGAACACTGTGGCCTAGTTCTTAAATCCATTGACTTCTTGTGTTTTCTTCAAGCCGAATAAAAGAACTCAAAAGTTATATTGGGTTATACCTGACTCGTCATCAACATGTTTGCGTTTGTCATCGGGTGGTGATGTCACCTCTATGATAAAACCTTAAAATATAAGCCAATGGTACACTGGGACCACCACATGCATAAGAAAAGGTTGGTGCAACAGCCTTATAAAGCAGTTAGCTTGCTTGCATTCTGAAACACACTTTCATTTCCATATATTGACAATGCTGACATTACGCCTTACTATACGTAGATAATATATTTGTCTTTCATTCCGTTTTGGGTAAACTGAATGACATGAAACTTAAAATCGCTTAAATAAAAAATTATAGCTTTTTTGTTTGTTTTTTGTTTGTTTATTTAATTTATTAAATAATATTATGGTACACAGTAATGTCATCAGGAATGGGAAAACAAATATCCTCGCGGTAGCAAGCAAAATGCCAAAGCATTCCACCTCCATAATACATGACTTACACAGAAGTGCGGGTAATATATTGTATCCTCCATGTTTGTGCCATTCATTCGCTATGATTTAACATCCTGAGAACACAGGTTAGCTGGATTTGAAAGAAAATTTCAGCATCACTCAATTTCGCAGTGCTATCAACGACGGGATTAGTGATTCTCTGGCACACGGAGCGTATATTTTTAGCGAAGGGTTGTAACACTTCATTGATGCTTTAAATTCACAGAGTGCAAACAAGGATGAAGAACCAAAAATAAAGCATTAGGCAGAAAAGTATGCCCACGAACACACAAGACCACACCAACATGCAATGTGATGATGAAAGGTTGGGTCTCATCATCTCCATAAGGCAGTCATGTGATGCCCACTCCCCCTTTGGAAGGGGACTTAATACCTGACAGACAATGCCTGCACAGAGCCATATGAAGACCACGAGGTGTTCGAAACATCGGACTTGAGCCTTACTTAATGGGCTGTTGTACTCGGTGGTGGTCCACGGTGTTTTCTTTGTTTTTTGTATTCCTGATTGAGGCTCCTGGAAGAGCTCGAACAGAATGGAAGGGAACAATATGGAAAGAAAGGGGGAAACACCAACTGCAGAGTAGAAGTGAGAGTTAGATCAAGGGGAGAGGGAGAAGGGCACGTGGGGTGAACAAACTGCACACAAGCTGAAAGAAACAGCGAGAAGAGGAAGGGGAAAGTGGGGATAAAACAGAAAATAAACAAACCAACCAAGAACTAATAAACAAAAACAGGTGAGGGAGAGGGAGATAAATCTCAATAACCTGGAAATAGGGAATGCTTGGGAATGGAGTAATTTGAGGTTGAAAAGATCATGAGTATGGTTGGGGGATGACCTGAGGTAGTGGTGAACAGCCGTCTTGAAGACCTGGAGGGAAGAATGGGATTGAACAGACTGGGGAAGTTGGTTCCACAGAGGAGCGAAAACAGGAACAATTGAGTGGAGGTGAGCAGTGAGGCTGGATTTTGGGAGTTTAAAAAGAAGAGGGCTACGAGAAAAACAAGAAGAGATTCCTGCTCAACAATGTCCCGAATGAGGATATTTTAGAAGCCATACCTTATCTTTCATTTTTAACCTCCGCCATCGAAGATGGACGGAGGTTACTGTTTTCACCCCTGTCTGTTTGTTTGTTTGTTTGTGAACAGTATTACGGAAAAACTCCTGGACGGATTTCGACGAAACTTGGTGGGGGGGATTAGGTATGGTCCAAGGATCATGCCATTAGATTTTTGACTTGGTCCAAAGTCCAATATGGCCGCTATGGCGGCCATTTTGAAAAAACATTTGAAATTTTTGTTTTTGCATTTCTACGTTTTAAGTGATTTCCAACCAAAAATAATAAATTTGTTAGAGAAAAAAAAAATTTGCAACTTTTTTTCAAAAAAATTTCATTTAAAAAATATTTGAATTTTTTTTTTTTGCATTTCTACATGTTTTAAGTGATTTCCAACCCCCACCCCCCAAAACAATTTTTGTTAGAGAAAAAAAAAATTTGCACCTTTTTTTTCAAAAAAATTTCGATTTTTTTGGCATTTCTACATGCGTGTCAATCTAGTTTAGTTTATTCAATCGTGGTTCAGTAGAGTCTGATCCGTTTTGACCTACAATGAATAGGATATCAGGTTCACTTAAGTGACCCAGCAGGATTGGCGGCGGAGGTTTTGCACTCTACCGAGTGCTCCCCCTCTAGTTTGTTTGTTTGTTTGTTTGTGAACAGTATTATGGAAAAACTCCTGGACAGATTTTGACAAAACTTGGTGGGGGGATTAGGTATGGTCCAAGGATCATGCCATTAGATTTTGGACTTGGTCCAAAGTCCAATATGGCCGCTATGGTGGCCATTTTGAAAAAAGATTTGAAATTTTTGTTTTTGCATTTCTACATGTTTTAAGTGATTTCCAACCAAAAATAAATAAATTTGTTAGAGAAAAAAAAATTTGCAACTTTTTAAAAAAAAATTTCGATTTTATTTGAAAAATATTTGAATTTATTTTTTTGCATTTCTACATGTTTTAAGTGATTTCCAACCCCCTCCCTCCAAAAAAAATTGTTAGAGAAAAAAAACAAATTTTGCACCTTTTTTTTCAAAAAAAATTCGATTTTTTTTGGCATTTCTACATGCGCGTCAATCTCGTTTAGTTTATTCAATCGTGGTTCAGTAGAGTCTGATCCGTTTTGACCTACAATGAATAGGATATCAGGTTCACTTAAGTGACCCAGCAGTATTGGCGGCGGAGGTTTTGCACTCTACCGAGTGCTCCCCCTCTAGTTTTTCAATGTGAGACCCAACCAAGATCCAAAAGTGAGAGGTCCATAAAAATCATGTGATCCATAAGATCATACATATGTGGTTTGTGAATACACCTTCCTAGTACTGTTCGATTCCACATTTCCCTCCAGGGATTCAAGAAGGCCGTGCAGTACCACCTCATAGATCCCCCATTCCTATCCATAATCTTTTTCTACCCCCATGAACCATCTCTAACCCAACCCTCTCATTTGCAAGTCACTGTCTTTTCTCTCTTCCTCTCTCTTCTCTTTTCCTGTCATTCATCCTCTTGCTTAATCATTGTGTCCAACTGTTGCCCCCATCATCCCGCTGTGAGTTTGTTGCCTTTTTACCCTTCTTAACTCGCTCTTCCATGAGCCTTGATCTTGTTGTGGACTTTTTGCCTAATTAAATGTAAAAATAATATACGAGTTCCCTTACAAGGATAAGTTCCTATCTCCAGGAACTTTGGCATTTTAATGAAAACACAATAACAATACTTAATACGTGAAACTTTGTATATTTCCAAAAAGTTTCAATATTACCATTAGAGAATGAGTGAATGACACACGAGGAAGCCATTAGGACCATAAAAGCCTGGGCTATGGTTGCCAACATAATATTGTTTGTCTATGCTCTGAGCATCAAGCAAGGAAGCAGCATGTACCAGTTTTAAAGTCTTTGCTATGACTGAGCCAGGGTTCAAACTGCTGACCTCCCAGACTCAGAGCGGATGCTCTAATATCTAACAATTATGCCACGAAGTATGATAATACATTGTTATATTTAAATAATCTGGTAATACAGTACTGTATATTGATTGCTTTTTCTTTAGTAATTGGGTTAAAATGATGGACTTCACATGAATGAATTCTTGTTGTTATTACAGTTCTAAAAAGTGCGGAACACCAACTTGCCAAACAAACAAAGCTGTGACCTTCCAGGGTGGCTGTTTTGGATCTGCTTTAAACGTGGCCGTACAATGGAGCAACTCTATGATAATCATAACAAATCGTGCATTGATCCTGCTCTCTTTAGCTCTTGTGTGCCAGAAGCACTTTGCTCTAATCGTGACTTTATATGGCCAGCGAACAGGTACGGCAAAGCATTTTCTGTACACAATCGGAAAGTTTATGACCGTGTTTTCTGGGTTACTGTATGCTCGTCCTGCTTAGTTCATCATTTTTGAACTGCCCTGGATTCCGATGCATTAACAAACACCAGCACTTATTACTGGCGCGGCTTGAGCACCGCGAGTGAAACCGCTTTGAGTACAAAGCACGCAGCACGGATTTTGGGCAGCAACATAGTCAGCATTACATCTCATGTTTGCATTTAGTCATACAAATAGGATTCATCAATTGTGAATCCGAAACTATGCATGTTGCCTTTTTGGAACTTGAATTTTGTTCGTCGTCACTCAGCGGAGGACAGTGGCGGGCAGCAAAGATATGACTAATCATTCGACCTCTCGTTCCGAAGGCCAACTCCTGTACGCTGATGGTTATCAGCAGCTGTGCTTAAAAAAAAAATTTGCACAAAGCAGTGAACATTCGATAATTATTATTTGCACAAAACACACAAATGTTTGTAATGCAGATATTCTTTCACATCCCCATTAATGTATAACCTTCGGTGGCCCCAGAAGACTGCAGGACGGTTATGGAACTGATAAATACCACAGTTACTGATAGAACATTCCTCAATCATGTCTGAGAAACTGAATTATTTCAAAATATTTCTTCATGGGATGTGTAAAGTCGAGAATAGCACTGGCAAAATTCCACAGTAGTGAAAGAAGTCGACCATATCGAGTTAGCACACTTGCTCAAGGATTCACAAATTCTCAATAAAGCGTCACAATGAGTTATTATTACTATTGCTATTATTCTGTTACAATACTAGTACAAAGTTATAATATTAGTCCAAATAAAAGTAGTAAGAGTAGTTTTGTTCAATCACTTTCACATTGCATGGAGAAAGTTGAAAGAAAATCAACAGGAAGTTTGTCATTTTAATAAAAGGCAATAACTATACTTAATACGTGAACTTTGTTTATTTCCAAAAAGTTTCAATATTACTATGAGAGAATGAATGAATGAGTGATAGCTTTGCAAGCGGCATGTTGAGCGTGCCTTATTGAGGATGATCTATTATCCTGGTCTGTGATACAACATGGTTTTATTTGCATGTCCAATTCTGGTCTGTGCTTTGGTTACAAATCATTTATTCATCCTAGTCGGTTTTCATTAGAACAATTGCCTGGTTAGTGTTAAGGTTTCCCACAGGGTGAAAACACAGACAGCTACCCAATGTGGGAAGTGTCAAAATAATCACCTGAATTTGTAAAATACTTCTCAAGATAATTCTTGCATAGTGTCAGCCTAATTAATGCCAAGACGAGAAGATTGATTCAAAACTCATGCAAAAAGTCCAGCTGGAACAGTGACATACACAATAATGGCAAAAATATTACTATTTATTTAACGACCTAAATGAATCCCACATTGTGGGATTGGCCCAAGTCTTTCATGAGCCGGCTGGCCAGGTATGACAGTCAACAGTAGGCAGCAGAAAATTGTATAATTATTTTCAGGGCGCCGTCGATAACTCGCCGACGCTTCACGGAAGATACCGTGGGATCTTCAACATCCACCAAATAATGTTAGCAGATGTGATGACCGGCTTAACGTCCATTTCAGGTATGGAGTACGTGGTGATGCAAGGCCCTGCCTTCAAAACACCAATCTCAGAGTTTATAGTCTGGCTGAGAATAGACCCCAGATGAGACAGCTCGATGGTAAGTGCGTTACTTCCGCGCCATCATGTTGGACTCGAAAATTGCAAAGAATATATTGCACAAATACCTTTACTGAAAAATAACAAAGACCAAGCTAAAGGTAGAAATAAAAGTAGAAAAAGGAAGTGAAAGTGGGAAAAGAAGGTAAATCTCATTCCTCATTCCAGGTCTTCAAGACAGCTCTTCACCGCCATCTGAAATCATCCCCCATCCAAAACCATGATCTTTTCTATCCTCGTTAATCCCTCCCCCCACCCCGCCCTTTTCACCGATCTCAATTCCAACTTCTTCCAAATTTCCAGTGTTCCCTTCTGTATCTATCTTGCCCACCCCATGCATCCTGTCCTGCCCCCATTCCTCCCCACACCCATTGTTTGTCCACCTTCCCCTCTCTTGGCTTTCGGCTCTGCTGTTGGTATTTTCCCCCCTCTCTCTCTCTACTGTTCCTTGATCCGTTCAGTGTACTAGTTAGTACCAGCTCTTCCACAAGCCTCGACTATGCATTAAAAAAAAACGAAGAGAGAAATAGAGGGAGAAAGAAAGAAAAATAATGCCAAGCAAGCAAAAGATAAAGATAAATGCATTTTACGGGCCTTGTCTATCATACTCATTGGAGGTGAAGGGACGTACCATCAAAGCTAGCCATAAGGCCTTTACCCAAGTATCTTCTGATCTATTTGTATAAATAACATGACTGACCAGGTTTTCCATCTTCTCTCTCACCGCCAAACGCATCATCGCCAAACTTTGCAGGTTGAATGAAAATGTCTCACAATCCTGCTTCAGACCTCTAAAATTAATCTACACCCTTCCTTCATTCGGTTCGGCCCAGTCAAAAATAGACTTGTGTCAATGTGTTCGCCATGTCTGATCACAGCATTCCGATGAGCGGCGGCGCTTCAAGGCGAACCATCACGGGATTGTTGTTGTTGGCTTCATTAATTCCGTTCATCACGGGATTGTTGTTGCACTTCGATGGCCCTCCCATATGATTGAATGTAATTTCATCCCATCACCCGTACTTGATGATATAGATATTCGAGAGTGAGAAATAAGAGATTCGGTCGAGATCTCGATGAGTTTGTAGTATGAATCAATAAAATAATAGACTAACTCCACAGTGAAAATCAGTAGAATAATAAATTCCATTTTCTGAGACATCTATTAACTATGTTCCTTATATGATCTGTAATATTAAATGTCAGTGTGTGTGTGTGTGTGTGTGTGTGTGTGTGTGTGTGTGTGTGTGTGTGTGTGTGTGTGTGTGTGTGTGTGTGTGTGTGTGTGTGTGTGTGTGTCCTCCATAACTTCAAAACCATGAAACCTAGCAGCCTGAAACTTTGCATGCATACTAAGAAAAGTCCAAGGGAGTGCATGAGTGAAAATTGGGTGTTTGGGTTAATTAAAACACCCCTTTTGAAGATAATTAACGGCATTGTTTAATTACTTCCTTTTTTTTTCAGGCACATCCTTGGTCACGTCCATGCATCCTCGACACCTCGCTCTCTCTCCCTCAAAGGGGTCTCGATTCACCATTTTGAAGCAGAATTCGCTAAGTGTTGGATGGTTTACCCACGAACAGGGAATGTGAGCTCGGTTTAGACCGTCATCGTGAGACAACTGCGAAGAGCTTCCGCAGTTGTTATGAGTGAATGTTTGGAAAGACAATGATGTCCTGAGAAGAAGGAAAGTTGTGTTTTTATCATTTGTAATTATCGAGTTGTTGATGTTTTAAAATTGGGTCGAGCCGAGTGAGGCCTCAGTTAGATGCGAGACCATGCCGGTTTTTTGCTAATAAAAGTGTCAAAATGAATTTTTGCACACAAGTTATTATGCCTGATGTTCTAAGCTTTTAGATTATAGAAGGATTAGCCTGGTGTTGGCTTCGTGGTTGGGGTGGCTGGCTTAGGATCTTCGGGTTCTGAGTTTGAGCCCTGTTGGCTGCTGAATTAAAACCAGGTGGGGTTTACTCAGCCTGTCATCCTTCCGAGGTTGGTGAAATGAGTACCAATGCACCGGTAGAGGGGCACTGCATCAGTGGCATAACTGTGCTTCCAATAAATGATCGGTACCCCAGCAGCCAAGCTGCCATATGTAAGAACAGAACGGGTAGAAGGATTGTACAAGGATGCTTTAAAAATCGTGTTTTATGATATTGGAAAGGATTTCTCTTGAGAATGGAGGTTTTTTTTTTTTCCTTGAAATGGCCTCGTGCATTTGGTTGAACTTTAATTCAATTTGTGTTTTCACGTTTCACAGTCGCTAAGGTAGCTTTACACTCGATTGCAGCAAGGCTTGTGAAAATCGGGTGCTTTTTGGCATTTTAAGCAATGTGACGAACTTCCATATGCTTCTATATGGCCTCATGCCTTTATATTAAGTTTTATTTGATTTCCGTTTTCACTTTTGGGATTTGCTAATATACATGTTCAGACTCGGTGAAAACAATTTCCATGAAAATAATTTGAAAATTTATGAATTTAGGTCGAGTAGAGATTTTGGATGGAGCATGTAAGGCTTCTCGAATGTTCTAAGCAGCCTCATGACCTTACTTAACTCTGATTTGGTTTCTATTAACACTTTTTTTTTTTAGTTGCTGACATAGATTCAAACTCGACTGCAACAAATTGTTTGAAAATCCGACCAAAAATGCCTTTTTCAGAAGGAAAATGCATTCAATTTCAAATAACTGAGGCGGACGTCAAAGGAACACTCTATGGTATGCATTCACTGCTTGACCTCACGCCCTGTCCCCAAGAGGGAATGCTTATCCAGATCTGTGTTTATATTTTCGGAGGTTTGGTGAGGTGCTCTACAGGGAATCAAAGCAAATCTGGTGAAAAACGGACGTTTTAAAATAAAGTTTAAAAAAATAAAGTTGTAACGTTTGTGCAGACTGCAAGACCATGTGTTACGGGACGACATGTACAGACCTGCAGGCAGGGTGGCGGCTTATCTGGAATGTTTACTTCATGAGTGATTAAACTTTTTGATGTCATGAGGGTTCTTCTATGTTCAACAGCAACTCTTTTGTGAACAAAGTCATTATCGAAACAAATTCATCTAATTTATCTAACTACGTGGGTACGGGCCAAGATCGGCTTTAAAGAGATCCTTTATGGTATGCGTTCACGGCCTGCCGATGCATTAGGTTTGTGCGGGGGACTGCTTGCTCACAGGAGCTATACAACTTTTGTTTACCTTTTCGGGGGTTTCACGAGGTACTCGACAGGCATTGAAAACAAATTTGGCGAAAAAAGGATGCTTTCAAATAAAGTTATAATGGTTACACGTACTCCGAGCCAATGCACCAAGTCATGCATGCACAGACAAGCTGGAAAAGTGGCAGATTATCTGTACAGCATTGCTTTGTTTAACCTTTGTGTACAATCTGCTTTCATTGTTCAGTCACTTCGACATCGATAATAATAATAGTCAGTATGTGTCTGGCCGTCAGTCTGTCCGTCCGTCTCCTCCATAACTCCAAAACCATGAAACGTCGTGGCCGCAAACTTTGCATGCATACTAAGGGAACTCCAAGGTGGTGCATGAATGAAAACTTGGTGTTTGCATTAATTTGAACACCCATTTTGAAGATAATTTAGGGAGTGATCATCACGAAAAACCAAAATAAGCCTTACCAATATGGTGGTGCGGCATCTTGGTCATCCCTGTGTCAGCTTGCATGAGTCTGAAGCCACCATTTTTTTGGCCTGCTCAACAATTCCTTGACTTGGAACAGGCTGCAATGGTTTCTTAACAAGAAAGTGTTTTTTCTTTCACTTTCCTCACATTTCGTCGATTGCCTGATCATCATCCCTACAAATCATTGGATACATTGCAATGTTTATAAACGCCCGGAGATGCCAGCGTTCGTGGCTTTATTTACTTTCTGCACATTCCATAGCCTATCAAATCTCTTAATCTCAGACGAATTTCAAATATTTAACTTCTTTATTGACTTCAGCAGTTGTTCCGACTGCCAAAAACAAAAAAGTGTTCACATGTCCAATTCAGACATCACTCGACATTCCAGGTGTTAATGGGAGCAAGGTGTTTATATATCCAATCGGTGATAACTAATTGCTTGTCAAGGCAGCCATTCCTTATCAACCGTTTCGTTGGGGTGCTTGCTTGCATGCTTAAGCCACGTGGTGAGAGCTCTACAACATTCATACTGTCACTGAATATATTGATCGACTTGAACAAAGTTCAGGGCCCACCCACCTGCATTTGGATGTGCGTTGCCTCGTGCGGTGAGTCGGTCAGTGGTTCGCTCGCAGAAAATGTGCAATTATATTTCACACCACGTTGCCCCTTTTTGTACGATCTTCTTTCATTATACGACCCATCACTTTGGCACAGATAGATACATATACAAAACTACAAGGGCACTCGGTAGAGCGCATAGCTCCGCCGCATAATGCCTGCTCCACGAGAACATATCGGGACCAATGCATTTTTGAAATATCATGCGATATTTCGTTTTTGGCCCCATCTCTCAATGGTGAAGAATCACTTTAAAAATGAAGTAATTCTCGTATCCAGATCCGGATTCGGATATTCACCAAAATTGAAGCAATTCTTTTTTGTCACACACCCAATGGGTCCACCAAGTTTCATCAAAATCCGTCCACAACGTTTTGAGATATCGTGCTATATATTAGTTTAGCCCGATCTCTCAATGGTGAAGAATCACTTTAAAAATTCTAGTAGTCGGATCCGGATCCAGATGTTCACCAAAATCTAATCAGTTCGTCCATGTCACACACCCAACATGCCCACCAAATTTCATCCAGATCCGTCCAAAACTTTTTGACATATTCTACACACAGATAGACAAACAGTCAAACAAGCCGGTAGGCGGACATGGGTAGTCGATTAAGTCGAATTTAGTCGTTTTTCAGCCGTTACTAGCCAACAAAAGCGTCCATAGCAACGGTTCTTTCTCACACATAACTAGGACATACCGCGAACCTACCATACCAGTTTCATGTATATCTGACTCAGTCTCTGAGATATAATGAACTTTGTTTTTTTGTTGTTTTCGACCAGGGTTCATTCAAAGTCTATCTTCTCCGACAGTTTTCATAAGATCCGGCTGGAAATTTTTGACAATATGGCTGAATGTACTGCCCACAGTCACTCGTGGCCCGATTTTTGATTTTCGAAATAATTAATTTTTGAGATTTTTTTGAAAATTTCAAAGGTCTGTTGCTAGGCAACGGTGGTGTCCATAGCAACGGTTCTCATTTGCACACAACTAGGTCATGGTATGAACCTACCAACCAAGTTTCATCGAAATCGCCATTGTATTAACGGAGCACTGGACCGAACAGACATACATACAGACAGACAGACAGACAGACAGAGAGACAGACAAACATATCAACGGAAATACCGAGAATAAGGGTAGAAAAAAGAAATCTTAAATTTTTTTTTTTTTCGACAAAATCTACGACCCAACAGACAGAGGGGTGAAAACATAACCTCCTTCACCTTCAGTAGCAGAGGTAATTTAAACATTTGGTTTTAAAAGTTTCTTCAACCGTTTTGCTGGAGTGCTTGCTTGAGTGGAGTGATTATAACATATCTGGAGTTGGGAAGGCAAAATATATTAGATAATTACAATGAGTAAAAAATATTTTCAGTGGTTACAACAACAAAGCAATGAATCGCCACATCACGGCAGGATAGCCGCGCAGTATGCACGCTCGCTCTAACTCTAGTAAGCAGTCTAGCCTGGGTTTGAATCCCAGCCCAGCGATAAGCTGTCATCCCGGTGTTTCACAGGCAGGGAGGATTCAATGTGTTTGCAGTCCCTCAGATAGACATTAAACTGGACGTCACATCTGCTGGAATCTCCCCCTCCTCTGCTCCTCCCCTCTCCCCCCTCCACCACTTCCCTCTCTCACCCCTCTCCCATCTATATCTCCCACCCTCTCCCTTTCTTTCCCAATCCTCACCCTGGCACCCATATCCCCCTCTCTCTCTCCTGCTCCCCCACCCCACACTCTCTATTAAGGGACTGTTAAGGACTGATGGTTTCGTTTTCAATTTACCAGGTAGATAGTGTGGGTTTTAAATGCTCCCGCCCAGTTTTACATATAACCCAGCAATTAAAAAGAAAATGTTGCTGTTTGGACACGTTTTATCATCGCTCCCTTCCCCTTCCCCTCACACTACCGTATCTTACTTTCCCCTCATGCTGCCTTCTCTCCCTCTCCCCTCATGCTTACCTACTCCCAAACCCCCTCCCCTCTCTACCCCCCCCGGACATCTCCGGGCAGTCTTCATGTGCTGTATTAACATGCTGCTTTACGTACCCCATTTTGTTCAATCCTGTACAACCCACCACCACCCCTTTTCCCACAAGTCCCACAGGCAGACACGAGTCAAAAACACCTCCCCTCATGCTTACCTCCTACCAAAACCAACTCCCCCTTCCCACGTCCCCCTTTCTCTTTTTCTCTCTCTCCCTCTCCCCCCTCTCCCTCTCTCCCACTGCTCCCACCCCCCCCCTCTGCAAAAGAGACTGTTAGGGACTGACGGTTTAGTTTTCAATTTACCAGGTAGATAGCATGGGTTTCAAATGCTCCCGGCAGTCAAAAAGAAAATGTTTCTGTTTGGGCGCATGTTATCACCCTTCCCTTCGCCTCCCCTCACACTACCTTCCCTTCCCTTCACACTGCTTTGCCCTCCCCTTGTGCTGCCTTCCCCTTGCGCTGCCTTCCCCTCCCCTATGGTCACAAATAGATGAAACCAGGGATGTTGATCCAGATTTTGCCCTTGTTGTGTGCACATCAGGACAACATACTGCTAATCGTTTATTTGTGACCATATTAAGCTCATTAATATGAATCGAAACCCCTAACTTGATGAGACAGCAGGGCACAGATGGAGTCCCATCACGGCAATTGCTGCACGACCTGTCAGCAACAAGCGTCGCTTGCCACGTGAGCACATCGTCTTTGTGATCATTGGCTTTAATCTCAGTCTGCAAAGGCTTGAGGACCATGTGGATGCCTCTGATTTGGAGGTTATGTGTTGGTTTAATTTATGCACATGACGTCATCGTCGTGTCATAGTTAGCGCGCTTTCATTGAATTTAATGTTCCTGGCTGCAAACCTCCTGACTGGTGGTCAGCAGGACAGAGATGACGTGCTTGCATTGGCAGGCGACACTTGTTGCTGACAGGTCGTGCAGCAATTGCCGTGATGGGACTCGATCTGTGCCCTGCTGCCTCATCAGGTTCGGTGGGTTTGATTCAGTTATATACACTGTACCAATCAAAAGTTTGGACACACCTACTCATTCAAGGGTTTTTCTTTATTTTTTACTATTTTCTCCATTGTAGAATACAGGTGAAGACATCAAAATTATGAAATAACACATATGGAATTATGTAGTAACCAAAAAAAAAATCAAAATATATTTTAGATTTTAGATTCTTCATAGTAGCCACCCTTTGCCTTGATGACAGCTTTGCACATTCTTGGCTGGCATTCTCTCAACCAGCTTCATGAGTAGTCACCTGGAATGCTTTTCTCATTAGCAGGTGTGCCTTGTTTAAAGTTAATTTGTGGAATTTCTTTCCTTATTAATGCGTTTGAGCCAATCAGTTGTGTTGTTACAAGGTAGGGTTGGTATACAGTAAATAGCCCTATTTGGTAAAAGACCATTATTTTGTCTGTATTGCAGACGTCCATATTATGGCAAGAGCAACTCAACAAAGCAAAGAGAAACGACAGTCCATCATTACTTTAAGATATGAAGGTCAGTCAATCAGGAAAATTTCAAGAACTTTGAAAGTTTCTTCAAGTGCAGTCGCAAAAACCATCAAGTGCTATGATGAAACTGGCTCCCATGAAGACCGCCACATGAAACGAAGACCCAGAGTTGCCTCTACTGCAGAGGATAAGCTTATTAGAGTTACCAGCCTCAGAAATTGCCAATTAGCTGCACCTCAGATTGCAGCCCAAGTAAATGCTTCACAGAGTTCAAGTAACAGACACATCTCAACATCAACTGTTCAGAGGAGACTACGTGAATCAGGCCTTCATGGTCGAATTGCTGCAAAGAAACCACGACTAAAGGAGACAAATAAGAAGAAGAGACTTGCTTGGGCCAAGAAACACGAGCAACGGACATTAGACCGGTGGACATCTGTCCTTTGGTCTGACGAGTCCAAATTTGAGATTTTTGGTTCCAACCGCCGTTTCTTTGTGAGACGCAGAGAAGGTGAACGGATGATCTGTGCATGTGTGGTTCCCACCGTGAAGCATTGAGGAGGTGTGATGGTGTGGGGATGCTTTGCTGGTGACACTGTCGGCAATTTATTTAGAATTCAAGGCACACTTAACCAGCATGGCTACCACAGCATTCTGCAGCGATACACCATCCCATCTGGTTTGCGCTTAGTGGGACGATCATTTGTTTTTCAACAGGACAATGACCCAAAACACACCTCCAGGCTGTGTGAGGGCTATTTGACCAATAAGGAGAGTGATAGAGTGCTGCATCAGATGACCTGGCCTCCACAATCACCCGACCTAAACCCAATTGACATGGTTTGGGATGAGTCGGACCGCAGAGCGAAGGAAAAGCAGCCAACAAGTGCTCAGCACATGTGGAAACTCCTTCAAGACTGTTGGAAAACTGTTCAACAAAACTGGAACAAGACTGTTCAAGACAAGACACGTTATATATATATATATATATATATATATATATATATATATATATATATATATATATATATATATATATATATATATATATATATATATATATATATATATATATATATATATATATATATATACACACATACACCTCACAGACATGTGGATATCCTCTCAGAGAAATGGTGCTGGTCATGAAACTGCAACAACATCATTAACATGTAAGTGATTCAACACCACTAAATAAATGATAAATCATGAATCGCAAGCAACAACAAATGAGTGCACAGTGGTGTCCTGTCAGTGATGGCGCTGTAATACTATCGCAGAGGCTGTCCGTTAAAATCCAGAGCTGAAGTTAGCAATATTAAAGATTGGATAATTATCTTCATGAAATCAAACAAGTGTCAAGAGAGTTGCCATGTGATGGATTTGGTTGAAAAAAAAACCAAGATCGCCCATGAATAACCTTCATCTGCCTGCACCATCTGGTCTGGTTAAAATGTAAAGCTGGTGTACTCATTGTACTTCACTTCACCCTTGCTCTTCTTCGCTCATTAATCTTAAATAAATAACGCAATTCAAGAAGTTCAGAGAATTTGTGAAAATATTAGCAGATTAAACGAGCCTCACATTGATGCGCACTGTTTGGAAAACAATCAAAGACCAAATGTAGCATTGGAGCCGTCAGCAGAAACCTGAATAGACAAAGATGAAGTCATTAGGAGGAACGTGGATAGGATTCAGTTTTGGCTGCTGCTCCTCAACCCTCAAACCCACCCAGGCGCCATAGAGTGAGGTTTCCAAAAACAATTTGCAAGAGTTCACCTCTCTGTAGATACATAGAAAAAGAAAAAGAGTGAAAAAAAGAGAGGAAAAGAGAGAAAGAAAGAAAAATATTAAGAGTAAAAGACAAACTGAAACACTCAAGACACCAAGCCACAGTTGTAGGTCAGAGGTAAGGGAGGACATATATAGTGTCAAAATATGGTATTGGAAGCTTTTTCTCTGGAATGCAGAACATCAATGTGAAGGAATGCAGCTGTGCTGCCAAAGCAATGGCCCATGTAAGTTGACAGACATTTTAAGAACTTGCAGATATACCTGTCAAAGATGGATGATGAGATTTTGATAGGATGGGAGGGCCATATAACATCAACGATGTGATGATTAAACAGAACAAGAAGGGTACTCGGTAGAGCGCATACCTCCGGATCCGGATCTGGATCTTCACCAAAATTGAATCAATTTGTCCTCGTCACACACCCGTGTCCACCAAGTTTCACCCGAATCCATTCACAACTTTTTGAGATATCGTGCTATATATAGTTTTTGGCCCTATCTCTCAATGGTGAATAATCTATTAAAAAAATTCTCGTGGTCGGATCCGGATCTAGATCTTCACCAAAATCTAAACAGTTCATCCTTGTCACACACCGAACATGTCCACAAAATTTCATCCGAATCCGTCGACAGCTTTTTGAGATATCCTGTACACAAACAGACAAACAAACAAACAAACAGACAGAAAAGGGTGAAAACATAACCTCCTTCACCTTCGATGGCGGAGACTGTGGTTCGATGCAGAAAATAAGTGGAGACAAGAACAACAAGCCGGTAGGCGACATGGCTGCTCGCTCTAGATGGAAAGCTGGCCAACGCAACTAGCCGATATTCATGTACATGCTATCAATCAATTCAGCACAATAAATATGATTATCACAGCCCTCTTAGTTTGCGCCCAGAAACCCACCTTGTGAAATTTCAGGCATGTTTCCAAAGAGGCTCTAACAAATGGCAGCCCTGGTAATTCCATTTATCTATTCGCTAAAGATTTTATTTTTTTATATGATGCTGCAAGACATTCTCCTTGGGCACAAAAAAACAGGTCCCTCGGAGGTCCAGTTTCGGAGGTATTGATTTTTTTGTACAGTCCACAATAAGTGTACGATGTACGATAAAGTATTTTAGCTGTTGCTAAGGCCTAAGTCGCATTTGCCACGGCGGCCGTGGGGTCTCCAAAATCTACGGCCATTAGCAATTATACGGCGGCCGCAGTATTTCCACGGTCACACAATGTAGCAGTCACATATGTTTTTATTTTTCGGGGAGCCGCACGGGGTATTTAGAAATTGTGGAGATCGAAAACGTGGGGGTGCCGTACGGTCTTTGATTTGATGTCGCACGGTGACCTTAGGGCGTTCCTGCAGCGGTCATAGAATTTTCAAGGCAGACGCAAGGTGCCCGCAAGGCAACCACAGGGGGGCCCTAAGGCGAACGTGCGGCCAGACGGACGGTAACGAGTGGGTTTTTTTATTTTATTTTTTTTACACCAGTTCTTTTGTTTTGGCTTGTCGAATTGCTACGGCGAACGTAGAAATGAAAAAAGTTATAACTCCGCGCTATAATTCCACGGCGACCCTACGGCCTGTAAAATATAGCCATACGGCGGAGGGCCACCCTGAGGCCACCTCAGAAACTCTGCGGCCACCGCACGTTTCTGTCAATTCAGAGGGCGTACGGCCGCCGTAGAGCAAATGTGACTTAGGCCTAAGCAACGGAGGTGTGCATAGCAACCATTCATTTTTGTGTACATTAAGCCACATTGTACACATTTCACCCACGTTTCATCAAAATCAGACTCTTTCTCTTAGAGATATTCGCAATTAACCGTTTCTGAAATGTTCGACATGTACTCGCCCAAAACCTATCTCCTCCTACAAATATTTTTTTGTTAGGGCTGCAAATTGGCATGAAGGGAGCGAGATAGATTGCGCACAGAACTCTAAGCTTCGATTTTTTTGTTGATTTTTTTCGATTTTTTGACCACTTTAAAGGGCCGTTGCTAGGGCCCGGGGTCCCATATTCGAAAGCGCAAGATTCCCAGAAATATTGGTCCTACCTACCAAATTTCATTGGAATCGGTTGAGTGGTTTATCCCCTCGCTTGACCAAAGTTTCATGGACAGACAGACAGATGGAAATGTCCAGAACAAGGGTGCTCTAAGAGCAGCCAATAAGTAGAGTTCATAGAACAGCTTACCCCATTCAGTGTTCAACTACTGTATATAATTCAATTGAAATAAAATAGAGATTTTGAAGGTTGTAGAAAAAATTTCCAGAAGTTTACCACGATACATGCAGTTTATTTAACATTATTTAATGCGTTACATTAGTTCTTCGTGCCTGTGGTTTGTGTCCTTTATGATGTCCTGAAAAACAGCAAGTTACCTGTTTGGAATGATTGTCAATTTTGTTTGACTGCCAGACAGGCAGACAGAGTTAAAGTATTATCTCACTCCTCTCTCCACATGCACAATCAGAACCAATTCAGAGCCAAAGTCCTGATAAACTACAGGTTTGTTTTCCGATTTGGGTTAAAAAAATATAACATTCAATTTAAATGAAGTTGTTCCTCAATTATAAAATGACGTTTGTGGATGGACGGATGGACAGACAGACAGAAGTGAACCAATTGCTCAACCCGCTTTTCACTTCGCATGCGTGGGGTAATAATCCCCTGAAGGTTGGGCTGAACGCCGCCAGAGCATCGCGACATTATCGCGCATTGCACACGCTCTGAGAAAAGTTTGCTTTTACTTTTGACTGGCTGAATAGAATAAATGTAGGAGTTGTAATTAAATATAGAGGCCACAAGCACAATCGTAAAGTTCTTAATTATGCCAACAGTTTGAGGACAATGTGTGAAGTGGTGAGAGAGGAGATAGGAAACTATATAGACAATAGGATGAACACCATCCTTTTATTTAAAAAGATATGGCCAGGATGTGATGATAACTTGCCTACTTTTCGTTGAAAGACAATGTGGGATCTCTTTAATGTTCACCAGCAGATGGGTCCCCAGCATAACGTTAATCCAAGGGATGGCACACTTTGTGATGCAACACAATGTCTGCAAAGCACCAACAGTTATTTGATGGGCCGACGATAAAACTCAGACTAGACAGTTCGCAAGTAACCTTCTTGTTTCGTATGCAACACAAGGCTGCGGGGATAGCATCATTGGCTGAGAGTGCGGCTGTGCCACTGATGCAATACCCTCTGTAGGTTAGGGCAGGAATTTGGGAATTTATTCAGGGTGTCGGCTGGAGCTCACAGACTCTTCACGAAGGACACCATGGGATCTTTAACATCCACCCACTAATGCAGGCAGACAGGACGCCTGTTTAATGTCCATCCGAGGGATGGCACACACAATGATGAATCACCCTGTCTGTGAAACACGGGGATGACAGTATACAGCTGTGTCAGGATTCAAACCCAGGCTATACAGCCGAGAAGTGAGAGTGCGTACCTCCAGGCCATCCTGTTAGCCCCTTAGCAAGTAGTACAGAATAATAATAATAATAATAATAATAATAATAATAATAATAAATAGTACCACTGGATCTGAAGCTTATCTGGGCCCTGGCCTGATGTTGTAACCCAAATTTGGTGGCATTCTGACTGGTGGGAGTGGAGAAGATGTTTGAAGGAATTTATGCGTTGTTCCAAAAAAATTGACTAAGCCAGCCTTTTGACCACACTTCCGGTCATGTGATTGGCATGACCTCCTCAATTTAACACCTCTGCCCTGGCCTAATGTTGTAACCCAAATTTGGTAGCATTCTGGTGGGTCTAGAGATGTTTGAAGAAATTTATTAAGTTGGCCATTTTGACCTACTTAAAGTCATGTGACTAAAACGAGCTTTGCTTTCCCCATTACCAGTCAGGAGTGGGATGTTGCTGCCAAATTTCAGCTGGATCGGCCTAGTGGTTTGGCCAGAGAAGTCGAAATAGGGGACGGATGGACAGATAAAGGTGCACGATGACACGATGATATAATGATAGATCTGTACATGTTTAGCCTGGGTAGGTATGTAAAATTATAGGTAGGTAGGTAGGTAAGTAGGTAGGTATTATATGGTATAAAATAAAAAATGATCGTGTTTACAGCCATTTTTCCCTGCTGTGCAGGGGTTTGGCTTTTTCTTGAGGCAATGTTTTATGGCCGGATGCCCTTCCTGACGCCAACCCTGGTCGCCTCTTACGACACACAGGGATATGGTACACCTATTCTAACCGGGGCATACACCGGGACCAGTACACTGGCACTCATTTCGCCGACCTCGGAAGGATGACAGGCTGAGTCAACCCCCTGGTGTTAATTCAGCAGCCAACGGGGCTTGAACTCAGGACCCTTGGATCCCAAGCCGCCACCCTAACCACTAAGCCAACACCAGGCTTAGGTATTATATGGTATGTAAAACAAAAAACCAAAATGTTTCATTTGTCATTCAAATGTCATGATTTCCCCCGGCAAGTAACTCCCCTTTCAGTTAGGATTCTTTTAACGTTAATGACTCTTCGATGTTGATAGTTTACACCATCAGACGCTACATCAGTAATTGAAGTGTGGCATGAGCAATGAATATAGGGTGCACGTATGACATCATAACTTGTATGTAAGTACATTGTGTACACTATATGTGAGAGTGAATATGCAAACATGACCGAAAGTGTCTTCAATTTTTCCCCTTCTCAAATAAATCATGCCACCCTTGCCCTTCGATCGCTCTGGCATCCCTGACTTAAAAAAGCAGAGTAAAGATATGGAAACAGCCTTCCAAACAGGTCTTTAAACAAGTGTATAAAAAGGAAAAAGGATAACTAAGGAATGGCTGTTGTTTTGCTTGCACAGCGAGAGTAAGTGTGCAGTGTGGTAAGAAGAATCAGGCACCTTAGTTATAACAGAAATTCAGAACATGTTTTCGTCAATGCTTATTTTCTCTGTATAGTGGGGCAACTAAGCATAACAATTGTGCATTTTGTGAGGAAAGCACCAAATTTGGCACACTGGTAGCCTAACATATTATGAACAGATTTGGATATTGGGCCATTTCAAATTCAGCCGCTGATGGCTGTGGCAGCCATTTTCCACTGCCATCAAAAAATTTGAGATGGCCCAATATCCAAATCTGTTCATAATATTGTTGTGGTTACCAGATTCGCAAACCACCATTCAGGTCCCTTAGGTGAGGTATCTCGGTAAGTACATGTGTAGTTAGGCCCAAACCCGTTGTCTAGTGGGAATACATGTCATTTATACGTGCTGCGACTCTTCAGGATAGCCGTTTTTCTTTTACTATCTTTATTTTGGACCAATCGCCACCATCACAACCACAACAACAACCACCAACCACAACGCCGCTTCACCACAACCGCCATGACCTTTACCGTCGCAACTCGCCACCATCGCATCACCGTCATCTCGCGCCACTCATGGGCACCGATGCTGGACTCGTGTAGGGCGCACGTTGAACAGCGTGTACAAAATCACGGATTTTCTGCTTCAAAAACGGATCCAAAACGACACACGCCCACTTTTTGCCGTCCAATCGGTGAGCGAGGGGCGAATTGGCCCCGCCCCCAGGGCGATCGATATATGCAAATTTGTGGATCAAAAAGCCTTCACGCCCACTTTTTCTCGGGCCAATGGGGAGCGAGTTGAAAGGTCAAAGGGAGGGGGTCAAAGGCGAAGTTGGGCGGGGAAAAAAAGGACGGTGTTCGTCAGTAAAAGGAGTAGTAAGAAGTCGGAACGAGGAAGAAGGGAGTCGTAAAGGTCGGAACGAGGCGAAGGAGAGTCGGAACGGAGGGGACGAGCTGTGGAGAGGCGGCGAGTCGGACGAAGGGTGCTCGCGTCGTGCAAGGAGCTGCGCGCCCGAGGGAGGCCGGCAGCGCGACCTGGCTGAGGTGGAGACGCTCGTCGCACATAGTAAAGATCCTCTATACCCCGAGCATCAGCAACCACCCTCCTGTTTCCCCCCGCGCTGAGATAGTGCGACCAAGGGGCCCCGTTCCCACCCCCTGCCAGGCACTGTCCACGAGGCCCGCGGGTTGCGGGGCCATCGCCGCTCCGCGTCTCATCACCAGACGGGTAGGCCCGACCAGGTCTCGGCCCCAGGCCTACCTCATTCTTGAGGGTATTTTCTTTCCTTGGTTTTGGGTATGTGTTGTCGGCGCCGTCTGTGAAGTAGAATTGTATAAGTGTTGCCGTGTGCTCGGTAGTCGGAATTAGCTCTGCACTGTGTTTTCACTTTTATGTTTGTTTTTTGTGTAAATGGAATTGTGTTTTCTTTTTTGTGTGCATTTGGTGGAATTGTATTTGTGTGCTTTCCGTTCGTCGCGAATAAATGTGCTTTATTGTTGAACTGTTCTCCCGCTTCGCTTCGTCATTTCTCCCATTGAATCCCCATCTTGCTTCACGTAAAGGGTTGGTAGTGGGCTGAATACGCCCGATAATTAATCGAACCGTCGAGGTCGACGATAACACCGCTCGGTTATTCTGATAGTACGGAACGGGTCGCTATGGCCCGTGTCCGGAAGTCGACCTGCGGCGAGGTGCGATCGCCCGGTCTACCCTCCGCGTGGGTACTTAGGTAGTCTCGAATTTGGCGAGCAACCCTATCCCACGCGGGGGCTGATTGGCTCGATCGCGGTGAGACCGAAGGTCCACCCGTGACTGGTTCCCGGCGTTAGTCCGAGAGGGTCACGACTGGATTGTCCGTCCGTGGGCGACGCGCCGCGATTCGAGTTACGTGGCCATCGCACGCCGGCGGGCGCGAAGACCGCAACACTGGTGTCAGGAGTGGGATACAAATCCATCGTTTCTCCTCGCGGCACTGGTATTGGAGAGCGGGACAACAGGCTCTCCTGTCTCCAGCGAAATTCACGGGAATCGGTCCAGGGGTGAGAGAAGCGACCCCCGATTCCCTCCAAATTACGAGCGAGCGAAATTAACCCTTCACGAGAAGCAAGATGGCGTCTCAAGGCGAGCGGGAGCCGGGGGTATTAGAAATGTATATGTGTAATAATGTAGAGTCCATGGTCCAGGATGGAATCCCCGAGCAGGAAATGTTGATTGTGCAGGAACACGGACTCGCCCAACTGAACCCAGGGCCCGAGGCGGCAGCGGCCGCGGTGTATGACACCTCCCCCCCCCCTCTCCACCAAGACCCTTCCCCAACCCTTGCCGAAACGGCTCAGCTGAGTGCATCCAACATGGCCCAGCTTACAGCCATGCTGGCGGCAATGAACAAACAAATGAATGAAGTGAAAACGACGATGGATACAAATACAAATGAAATAAAAAACGAAATGAAAGGCATGAACGAAACGATGGATGCGAATACACAGCAAATGAGGGAAGAGATGAAAGAGCTACGGGGTGAGACGCAGAACATGGGCCGAAGCCTGCAGGCGGGCATGAAGGCCGTGAGCAGGGAACTTAAAATGGCGACTCCACGTGTCGGAACAAACGAGCTGGAAGGGGGTGCAACGGCTGACAGGCCCGCGGTGGAGGCGGGTGAAAAAATAATTCGTGGAACGTGTTGGGCGAGGGTCGTGACTATGACCGAAAGGGAAAAATTAAATGGGGAGACCAAAACGTGTGAGACGAGACACGAGGTGACGACAACGGAAATAATAGTTGAGACAAGGGAGGTAAAGGGTGAAGAGTTGGCAGAGACACGGGAGATGGGAACGATAGAGGGAAGACTACACGATGAAGACGGGGTAAGTGACGCGCACGCACACACGGAGTGTAGTGGAGGACAATGGGGTGGCTCGCGGAGCGTGTGGGGACCCGGTGCGAGCAGCGGGATGGCCTCCTCCAGGAACGAGGGGAGGGAGTATGCCCCTTGAGGCGAGTCACGACCAGGTGAGTTCGGTCGTGTTTTGCGAGGTTGAGGGGACGAGTGCTGTGGACGGGTGCACGGAGAGCTTGGGGGTGTAGAGGCCCCGGAGACCCTTGTGGGGACACAAATCCCCAGTGTGGTTGTCCCTGTGTGTGTGGTGCAAGGCGTGAGTGCGTCCCCGTGTGTGGAAGCGACCCCGTGTGTGAGTGGTGTGGTGGCGATGGTGCTGGAGTGCGTGCTTCCCAGCACGCCGTGTTTGGATGAGGCACCGTGTGTGGATGAGGAACCGTAGGGGAAGAGGCCGTGTGTGTGAGTGAAACGGCCAGTATGAGTGAGGAACCGCGGGTGAGTGCCCCCGCGTGTGTGGATGAGGCACCGCGGTTAAGTGCCCCCGCGTGTATGAGTGAGGCACGGTGTGTGGATGAGGCACCGCGGTTGAGTGCCCCGCGTGCGAGTGAGGGATGTTGTGTGGAAGAGACCGCGTGTGTGAGTGTCGCCGTGTGTATGAGTGAGGTACCGCGGGTGAGTGCCCCCGCGTGTATGAGTGAGGCACGGTGTGTGGATGAGGCACAGCGGTTGAGTGCCCTCGCGTTTGTGGGTGAGGCACCGCGGGTGAGTGCCCCCGCGCGAGTGAATGGAGCACCACGTGTGAGTAGTATGGTTGGTGTGAGTAGTGAGGCACGCGTGAGTGAACGGCCGTGTGCAAGGTCGCTGTGTGCAAGGGAGACCGTGTGTGTGAGAGAGCGGTATGAGAGGGAGATGTCGGTTGGCATGCGGGAGCACGCAGCCGCGTCTCCCCGTGTGAATGTGATGGTGTGGACTGTGTAAGGCCGTGGACACGCAGGTATGCGTGTGTGGAATGGCGACGGAGACGGCGACAGAGGAGAGAAAGCCGAGTAGCGGCTGTAGTTGTTTCGGGGACCGTGCCGGGTTCGCCCAGCAGTGAGCACGCGGTTCGTGCTGTGCAACGCACGAGACCGCCACGTGCTCGCTTGCGAGAGTGAAGTCCCGGTCCGGAAACGCACGCGGTGGATTTGCCGATCCCGCGGACGGACAAAGTTAGGCAGGTAAATGGATTTGGACCGGACGGGTTCTCAACGCGATCGTGTGTGTTAAGCTCCAACGGGCAAAGCACATGTGTTCGCGTGGGGAACCCCTCGAGACGTGTGGCTTGTGTTTTTTTTTTTTATGCGCACGGTGACGCCATGGCTGCACGTGGGGTTGGAATCCGGCAGGAGGGGTATCTCTGCCGGATGGTCCCGTCCAAGGAGGGACGAGGAACACGTGCAGCTGCATGACGTCACGGGCAGGTGCAAAGTGCGCGAGCTCTGAGTTGCCGCGCAGGTGCTGCGCATGGGAAAAAAAAAAAAAAAAAAAAAGGAACAAGCCTCACTTTCGGGTACACAGGATTCCTGGGCAAGGGGTGGAAGACCTCCTTACCCTGGGCACAGGATGGAAACTAGTTAGGGGGAAGGGTTAGCTTAGTTAGACCGACTTCATGGGGCAGGGGTAAGTCCTCATGGAGTCCGTGGAATGGATTAGTTAGAGGGATTTAGTGAGCTTTAGGTTGGGAAATAAAATGAATTATTTGGAGACAGAGACAGACTTTGGATGTGTAGGGGGGACGTAGCTTAGCTACGTAGTGTTAAAAGGAACGTGCTGTAGTATAAGGGACGACGTGGGAGCACGAGTTAGTTAGGGGATGTAGTTAGGAGGATGGCAGAGTTCAGCGGTGTGTGTGTTGAAGAGTTGATGAGTTGTGAGGCATGTGCTTGGTGAGTGAGTGAGGCCAGCGGGTCTGTGTGTATGGAGTGAATGGGGAATGCATGGTGCGATGAGTGATTGGGGGGAGGAGTGACTCCCGCCCAAGGGACCCCGGGGTCAGTGTAGAGTGAGTTAGCTGGGTTAGTCAAATTGAAAAATGGAGGTCGTTTTGTTGTTGGTGGGAATGTAGGCTCGAGACCCATTTGGAGGGGTGCAGGAGCCCTGTTGACGGGCTTGGGAGCGTGGCTGCGAAAGGTGAGTATCGCTGAGTGGGTACCCCGGGCACCAGGCTAGTCGGCCGTGGTAGGCCAAGGGCCCATGGGGGGCCGGGATAGAGTAGTGGGCACGGGTGCGCCTGCTTGGTGCGGGGGCCCGGGGCGCCATTAGCCGCGTGGGCAGTGTTGTGGGCACGGGTGACCCTCGGAAAGGGGCCCGGGAGGCCGGCCTGCCACGTGTGCGTTTCAGGGGAGGTGCCATGGGGGGCACTCCCCGGTGTTAGGGAGCTGGTAGGCTCGGAGGCAGTGTAGTGCCCGGGGTGCCATAGCGGGAGATTCGGCAGAGGGTCGTGCCTGCCGGAGGGAGCCACGTGTCCCAGCCAGGAGACCGTGTGAGGGCACGGAGAGAAAATTGGGGGGCGAGGCCCGAAATTGTAAGGACACCAACACAGGCGACGGGAATCTGGGTTGTTAGAACCAATAGTTTAAGCGAGAGGCGCTTGTTGAAAGCCCCGGGGTAGTTTAACAGTTAAATGGTTAGGATAGATTAGGAGATGTACCCCTCCGCACCATCCATCCCTCGCTCTCGTTGTGGGCCGCTGGACCCACTTTTGGGTTAGATCGCCGAACTCTGGGGAGGCCATTCTGAGGCTTGAGTTGGGCCTCGACACAGGACGTTAGTTTCCCTTGTTCCCCTCCGGGGAAGGGAACGTAGGGGTTGGGAGTAGGCTAGGTGACAGGATAGGTTAGCCGAACAAGGACGATAAAGGGGGTTAGGGGACGATTTATAGTGGGGGAGTAAAAATAAAAACAACAAAAAAATAAGTTGGGGCTAAATTGGGGTTTGACAAATTAAGGGAGTGGGTATGTACAGTGACAGGCAAAGGCGATAGGTTGGGAGGGAGACAGGTAGGTAGGTCCGAGCCCGCCTTCCAAGTGGCCAGCACCACCGCACTCCCTCCACCAACCTCCACTGAACGGAAAAGGCTGGCCAGCTTCATCTGCTGGCTGTGTTGCTGCAAGGCCTGTGCCGGCCAGTTCATCTGCTGGCTGTTTTTCTTCGAGGCCTGTGCCGGCCTGGTTCTGCCGGCTGTGTTTGCCTGCAGCGGCCTTCTTCTGCGGGCTGTGTTTGCCTGCTCACCTTTGCCATGCCATGCCCACTGCCCATGTTCACAAGCCCCGTTCAATTTTTGCTTTGCCCCCCCTGTTCATTTCCATGTGCGCCAGGATCTGAAAGCAACAGTTTGCAAGCTGCAAGAACTGTCCTGTTGGCAGCTACAACACGGGCCTGCAGTGGCGGCCCGTGCACCGTGTTTGTGTTCATGCATCCATTCGTTGTGCTCATTGCGTGTGCCACTTGAGCTGGCACGGAGACTGCGTTGTGCAGCCCAAGCACCGTTGTGGTTCACTGAGTTCAGTTCAAAAAGGAAGGCCTTGGACTGCGTGTGAGCAGCCAGCCACGTTCCCTGTCACCTGCATTGTTTGAGTCAGAGACTGCATGTGGGCAGCCTGGCTCCCTGCTAACTGCTTTCTTTTGCAGAGTTCAATGATCCTGGGCCATGGTTTAGTGTAAGATTTGTAAGTTAAGGTTAAGATGTACTGTAAATATGAGTGCGCCCCCCGGCATGTTTGTCCTAGCGCCGGCAATTTTATTTAAGTCGTCCGTGTGAGTGAGTTTGTTTAGGTAGTTACGCAGCCCTCAGGTTATTTATTTTGGGGACACGAATACCATGAATGTCGCACTCAGGGATCCGTAGGTAAAATGTACTAGGGGAAAACTACACATGATGGCACACGAAAATTTGACGACTCGGGACGAGTCTGTAAAAAGGGAAGGGGGTAGTGTTGTGGTTACCAGATTCGCAAACCACCATTCAGGTCCCTTAGGTGAGGTATCTCGGTAAGTGCATGTGTAGTTAGGCCCAAACCCGTTGTCTAGTGGGAATACATGTCATTTATACGTGCTGCGACTCTTCAGGATAGCCGTTTTTCTTTTACTATCTTTATTTTGGACCAATCGCCACCATCACAACCACAACAACAACCACCAACCACAACGCCGCTTCACCACAACCGCCATGACCTTTACCGTCGCAACTCGCCACCATCGCATCACCGTCATCTCGCGCCACTCATGGGCACCGATGCTGGACTCGTGTAGGGCGCACGTTGAACAGCGTGTACAAAATCACGGATTTTCTGCTTCAAAAACGGATCCAAAACGACACACGCCCACTTTTGCCGTCCAATCGGTGAGCGAGGGGCGATCTGGCCCCGCCCCAGGGCGATCGATATATGCAAATTTGTGGATCAAAAAGCCTTCACGCCCACTTTTTCTCGGGCCAATGGGGAGCGAGTTGAAAGGTCAAAGGGAGGGGGTCAAAGGCGAAGTTACGGGGGGATAAAAGGACGGTGTTCGTCAGTAAAAGGAGTAGTAAGAAGTCGGAACGAGGAAGAAGGGAGTCGTAAAGGTCGGAACGAGGCGAAGGAGAGTCGGAACGGAGGGGACGAGCTGTGGAGAGGCGGCGAGTCGGACGAAGGGTGCTCGCGTCGTGCAAGGAGCTGCGCGCCCGAGGGAGGCCGGCAGCGCGACCTGGCTGAGGTGGAGACGCTCGTCGCACATAGTAAAGATCCTCTATACCCCGAGCATCAGCAACCCCCCTCCTGTTTCCCCCCGCGCTGAGATAGTGCGACCAAGGGGGCCCCGTTCCCACCCCCCTGCCAGGCACTGTCCACGAGGCCCGCGGGTTGCGGGGCCATCGCCGCTCCGCGTCTCATCACCAGACGGGTAGGCCCGACCAGGTCTCGGCCCCAGGCCTACCTCATTCTTGAGGGTATTTTCTTTCCTTGGTTTTGGGTATGTGTTGTCGGCGCCGTCTGTGAAGTAGAATTGTATAAGTGTTGACGTGTGCTCGGTAGTCGGAATTAGCTCTGCACTGTGTTTTCACTTTTATGTTTGCTTTTTGTGTAAATGGAATTGTGTTTTCTTTTTTGTGTGCATTTGGTGGAATTGTATTTGTGTGCTTTCCGTTCGTCGCGAATAAATGTGCTTTATTGTTGAACTGTTTCCCGCTTCGCTTCGTCTTTTTCCCCATTGAACCCCCATCTTGCTTCACGTAAAGGGTTGGTAGTGGGCTGAATACGCCCGATAATTAATCGAACCGTCGAGGTCGACGATAACACCGCCGGTTATTCTGATAGTACGGAACGGGTCGCTATGGCCCGTGTCCGAAGTCGACCTGCGGCGAGGTGCGATCGCCCGGTCTACCCTCCGCGTGGGTACTTAGGTAGTTCGAATTTGGCGAGCAACCCTATCCCACGCGGGGGCTGATTGGCTCGATCGCGGTGAGACCGAAAGGTCCACCCGTGACTGGTTCCCGGCGTTAGTCCGAGAGGGTCACGACTGGATTGTCCGTCCGGTGGGCGACGCGCCGCGATTCGAGTTACGTGGCCATCGCACGCCGGCGGGCGCGAAAACCGCAACAATATGATAGGCTACCAGTGTGCCAAATTTGGTGCTTTCCTCACAAAATGCACAATTGTTATGCTATATTTAGCTGAGTTGCCCCACTACAAGGAGTAGAGATCTGGATGGATTACCACTCCAACACAGGTTACCCCGAATGGTTATTACCCCAGTGTACTGGTACTCATTTCGCCGACCTCGGAAGGATGACAGGCTGAGTCAACCCCACCTAGTGTTAATTCAATGGTAATATCGGCTCAAGCTCAGGACCCAAGCCAGCCACCTTAACCGCTAAGCCAACACCAGGCATACGTAAATCATTACTCATATAAAATCAATCGATATATAAAGAGGGAAGTTAGAATCATAAACTTCACCCCTTAATGTTGCACAGCAACCAATTAGAATTTTAACAATAGTTTTATTTTACAGCTTTTGAAATATGTAGTTGGCTTATGTTGCTTTGCACCCATGAAAAGTGCTCTTTCACAATCCACTTCATCAAATACTCGAAGTTTATTATATATTGTTACGGTTGTGGGGATAGATGGAGGAATTTAACATTAAAGTGAGTATTGAATAGAGTTGTTTGGTCCGTGGACGTGTAGGAGACATCTCGATGTAATTAAGTAGGGAAACTGTGAGCTTAAGTGTTACGTGTCACTACACGGGGGTGGTGGTGCGGTGTTAATTAGATAGGGATTAAGAATAAGTTCCCCCAGTATGTCATTGCCCCCCCCCTATAACCTATTCCTACACGTTTGCATTTACAAACAAGCCAAACGTGCCGAGCAGGCAGAAGCTCCGCCTCCAAGAGTGACGGTGAGCAAAGTCACGCCCTCGAGGCTGATGATTGATGGCCGTGATGTCAGAAGCTGGCCAAATGTGCCGAGTGAGCGGAAGCCCCGCTTTCCAGGGGTTTCGTGCGAGCAGGCCACGCCCTGGAGGAGGAGTTTGGTTCGGCGTGACGTCGAAGAAGAAGGGTTGGTTGCACAGTAATCGCGAGAGATTAGAAGCGCACGCACGAGGTCAGTGTGCATTGGGGTTGAGTGCGGAGTAAAGGACGCACGTGGTCGAGAGACGAGAACGTAGCTTGGAGATGGCGTGAAAGATCAGGGCATGACAAAATGGCTTTCTTTTGACGCATGAAGAAAGATTGCGTGATTCTCGCATTCATGCTGAGGTGATTTTGGCTCGCATGGTGAAGCAAGATGCTGGGCTTTGGCTCTTGGTTGGATCGTGAGAAACGGACCCCGAGCCTCGTGTATGTCAAATAGCGGGTCGGTGAGGACGATCGACACACAAAGCAGCTGCACAGGGTCTCTGAGCCTTGGTGTTGAACACCGCTCACGAATTGCTTGACTTGCATTCCTGCTGTGAGAGAGCGACTTAGCGCCATTTTGTCCGCGTCTACACGTGCAAATCAAAGTGCCTTGATTCCAATTTCCACAAAGACTATCTCTGGGCCAAGCTAAGTGCCAGAATAAAGGAAGGGTTTTCTTTTATTTTGTTTCCCCTTGTTTGTATTTAAGTCTGAGTTGAGGCGCTTCGACTTCGACTTTAATTTACCTTGCATATTGTTATATTCTCATTATTGTCCTTTGTAAATATTTGTCTATTTTCATTAAATGCGTTCATTTAAAGTGGCTGTGTCGGTGTATTTGTCATGGGGTTGGACTATACCCCCCCCCCCCACGTGCATCCATTTATGTACCCCCGCCGCACCCACATTGCGCCCTGTCCCTCCCGCATGCATTATAATCTCCGAGGATCAATGTGTCCGCCTCCTAATAAAGAAAAACCGTTCCACCATCTGGACTGGCAGTGTTAACTTGGCAGTTTTTAAGGCACAGGAGAGTACTTAATATCTTTACCTTCACTCACCTGATTATTTTAAAATAGATTTCAAAGGTGGTAGTCTTGTGTTTTTGTTTATTTTATATTGTATTTATTTTATTTACATGTTAATCATTTCAATATTACCATGCTTTATTTATATTTTACATGTTTATTTCAATTGTGATGTGTTTATATCTGGCTGCCACCAACCTTCCTTGACATTTCCTTGAAGCCGAAGAACCGATCCCCCTTTTCCCATAAACCCTTGGATTTAACTATTGCGGAATTTTCCAGGGACGTAACCCCCACGATATTTGAGGGTTTACTGTATGTATGCATATACAATATATTGTTGGGGGTCGGTGACGAGAACAAACACCAGGTGGGGGAGGTTTGCGTCGTCTCCCACCAAACTCCCCGGAATTGTAGGCCGTCGCTCGTATAACTCCGCGAGCCGGCGGGTCGTTTAACCAACCGTGGTCGCCAATATCTCAACCGTGTAGCGTACGGTCTATTTGTCTACAACCAATATACCTAATTAACTATGCGATTTCGACTACCGGGGAAACCACGTCCTCGGCACGTCTTGCTTGAACCGGGTCACTCTACCGACTGCGGTAGAGTTCCAACTACCGACCACCAACTCCGGTTCGGGTGCAGCCGAGCGGAAACTGCCAAAGCCGTGCAGGCTGGAATTAACAGATTAATTGGGGATAAAACCCCGCCTAAACTCAGATCCAAACCATGCTGGACCAATTCAAGAAGGGACAGAAACGGACTGGGAATATTTCTACAAATGTTTATTTACAATAAAAAGACAAAGGCAAGACTTAACACGAATATGCAAGAAGGAATATTTACAATGAGCAGAAACACTTATTTAGATCTACTTACAGATGGGCCCACACGCAGACATACACACAAAATGAAAAGAAACCCAGAGTCTTTATTTGACCCTCGCAGCCGTGGAGAGAGACAAGCTGGGGGCCAGAGTTCGGTGGTGTACCTGACCGTCGGAGGAAGGGCATGCTCCGTGATGCGGCACCTGACAATGGTCGCTGGTTTGGTCCCCAGTCGCACGTGTGGGACTCGAGGTTCGTGGTGGAGCTCGGGTGGTGAATGGCCGGGGTCCACGGAGGGGGGTCGGGGTCGCTCTTCCCTTCCTCGTAGAGGGCCAGCAGAGACACGTTCGCCACCTCGACGCCCACCAAAAACTCTTCAAAAGAACTTTTAAAAGACTAAGACCCCAAAAAGACTCTCCAATACCTCAAAAAGACCCTCCAAGACCTCAAAAAGACCACCTGCCTCAGAGAGTGCTCGGGAATTTATGGACCTCCTTCAACGCGGAGGGGCCTTGGTGAACACACCTCGCTGTCCGCCGCTGATTGGACAGGTCTTACGGCCCATCTTTCCGGGGCGGGGCCTTGGCCCCTGCCAGGAAACCCCAGCCACTCCTCCACGCGGGTTCATACTTGACGAGTAACAGTATCAATGTTGCACAGGCCGTCGTGCAAGAGTTACAACGTTTGTGGAAGGAACGTTGGTGGAAGCGGCAAGGAACGGCTGCAAGACCCTGCCTTGGCAAGTCAGAGTGCTTGCAGAGAGCGGGTGGGTAGTGGATCATGATGGGGAATGGAATGGTTGTTGGTTGTTCATTGAAGGGTTCGTTGGATGTAAAGATTTAATAACCGAACTAAAAAGAAATCGCAACGCACGACTTTGATTCTCCCACAAGACAAAAGGAAAGGGATCCGAGTACACACATACTTAACGACATAACTGACTTTTGGGACATCTGTATGTTGAATGCAAATGGTTTCCAGATCCGTAACAATATGTATACACACACGCACACACACACACACACACACACACACACACACACACACACACACACACACACACACACACACACACACACACACACACACACACCAGTGGGGTGTGCTTACACATTGTTTAAGCAAATGGACCATGCTTCCCCATTGTCTCGGGTCACTTACCTGCATTATATTTTTCAATTATTTGTTGTCATTTATTTATATGTTCATTTACAGATGCTTTCTGACGCTTCTGTGATTTTTCATGGTGTATCGGCTTCGATGTCCGTCGGCACACAAAATGACTGTGCTTCCACATTGTCTCGGGTCACTCACCTGCATTTTTTTCATTTCTTTTTTTTTCATTTATTTATGTTGTCCAACGATTCTATGATGGGTTTTTTCCCGGTGTACTCGCTTCGATGTCCATCGGCATGCAAAATTTCAGCTCTCTACATTACCGGAAGTTACCCATCTTTAATATCAGTCATTCAGTCAGTCAGTCAGTGAGGCAGTGGTAAGAAAGATATTGTTACGGATGTGGAAATTCGCAGAACACCATAAAGGTCTGTAGTTCAGTTAGATCGATAAGTCTGTGTTCAGTTAGATTTCCCCACCGTTGTTCAAGGGGTATTCTTCGTGTTTACCGGGCTGTGATCCTTTGATGTAGTGTTTTTCTTTTTCTATCGTTATTTTGAACCAACCACATCTCCACCACCATTACAACAACCAACAATTCCCCCCTTAACCACAACGCCAACCATGCCACCAACACCACAACCACGATCGCCAACCACCTAACCACCTTCGCCGCTACGCCAGCTATCAATTCCCTTCTTCCCCACGAACACATTCCAACCATCTCTCCGCATTCAGTCAATAAACGCGAGCAAAAGGAAGGAACTTGAGGGCGCGCGGATTTTTCCCGCCTAATATTCCCGCCTGTTTTCTCCGCACTTGGTGTAGGGGGACGGCGAGGCAGATCGTTCACCATTGGTCGGTTCATGGAATGAGGTGCTGGGAACGGAGGCACACCCCTTTTCAAGAAGTTTCTCGAAGAAGGTCGAAGGGAGGCAGAGCCGAAAACGGGGAGGAGCGAAGCGCTGAGCCCCAGGAGATATAAGGCAAACAAGATGCGAGCTTCGCGCGGGGTCTTTGTCTTTTGTCTTGGTCTTTTTTTCTTTCAAGCTGGTGTGATTCAAGCTTGTGTGGATCAGGGATTTGGTGGTTTCGCCTTCTGGTGCAGACATCGAAGAGGTGCTGCCTTTCCCTCTGGGCGCAAAGTCGCGAGGGTTGTGCGTGGAGGACCAGCTCTGCCGCGCAGTCGGGAGTAGAGTGCCGGAGAGAGCTTGCCAACCGTCGCACCACGAGGGTGCAGGTAACCAGCGTCAGTCTCGTGGGACCCATTCGGTCAGCCAAGTCCCACGCCATAAAAGCCCACGGGCCCAGTCTGACCCCCCTGTCTGTGGGGGTTGTCTTTTCTCTTCTTTTGTGTGAATGATGTGGCGCCGTGTCCATAAGTAAAACTGCTTAAGTGCCTGTAAATGAGTATTGCTTTTATTCGGTCATTGTGCTTTCCCTTTGCATACGTCACGTGATTGCTTTTGTTCGCCTTGCTCATGTCTTTGTCCCCGTCCCGTGT
>NC_140967.1:44134675-44157175 GCF_056783735.1 Eptatretus burgeri
GCATATATATTTTATACATATATATATATATATATATATATATATATATATATATATATATACACAGCATATATATTGTGTATATATATATATATATATATATATATATATATATATATATATATACACAGCATATATATTTTATACATATATATATATATATATATATATATATATATATATATATATATATATATATATATAAACAAGATATATTTTTTATATATATATATATATATATATATATATATATATATATATATATATCTATAAATATATATACACATATACATATATGTATGAGCCAGTCAATAAGTAACCTTAAAATGGCGATATTTTTTTTTGAAACAATTTAAAACGTCTAACAATTTTTTTTATGTATCTATCTATGTTGAAGTGATGGTTTACAGAATGAATAGAAAGAAGATCATGCAAAAGGGGAAACGTCAAAATAAAATTGCACATTTTCAGTGAGCGAGCTCCCGCCTGAGGGATCACATGACAATGCCGGGCCAAACACAGGCGAGTAGAACCTGAACTTTGTTCAAGTCGATCGATATATTCAGTGACAGTGTGAATATTTTTGCCGTGTCTGGTCATGGCTTGGAAACGAATAACCAAGCAGCTTGTACAATGCTCGCCGAGTGGCTTAAGCACTTTAACAAACATATAAACACCATGCGCCTGGAGATGCCCAGAATGTCAAGCAATGTCTGAATTGGACAAACAAACACTTTTTAAGCAGTCAGAACTGCTGCTGAGGTCAATAAAGAAGTATATTTTTGAAATTTGGCCGAGATTAAGAGATTTTTTTTTAATGTTATGGCGTTTGCAGAAATGAAATAAAGCCACAAATGTTGGAGTCTCCAGGCGTTTATAAGCATTGCAATGTATCCATCAGTTCATAGCTATGATGATCAGGCATTCGATGATATGTGAGAAAGTGAAAAAAAAACTCCATCGTTAAGAAACTGTTGTGGCCTGTTCCAAGTCAGGGCATTGTTGAGCAGGCCAAAAAAAAAAAGGTGAATTGAGACCCCAGTGAGGTGACCAGGGGTGAGCCTTGATAAAGGATCATTAAATAAGGCTGTTAATTATCTTCAAAAAGGGTATTCAAATTAACCCAAACACCAAAATTTCATTCATGTACTCCCTTTGCGTTCTCCAAGTATGCATGCAAAGTTTTAGGCTGATAGGTTTCATGGTTTTGGAGTTATGGAAGGGGAAACACACACTGACTCACTGATTGACTGGTATTATTGTTCGGTACCTTCCGGGTGATGTAGAAAGCTGAAATTTTGTGTGGCGATGAACATTGAAGCTGATACACAAGTGGGATCACAAAGCGTCCATAAATGAAAATGTCCAAAAATAAGTGCAGCCTTGTTGTGCTCACTGCAGGTGAGCGTACAAAGTGAAAAAGTGTTCAGTGAGGACTTTGGTCTGGAGCAAATGTTGCATAGTTGTGAGGGCTAAACTTTGAAGCAATCAGATAAGCAGAGAATTGTGGCCTTTTAAAACTTGATTTGGAGAAAAATGTTAAGAATTATATGGACAGAGATGAGAAGAAATGAGTGGGTTAAAGATAAAGTTGATGTACCAATTTGTATGTTAAGTGACAATAACTGGGAAAGTATGGCTATTGGGTGAGACAGGAGAATAAGCAACTGGTGATGAGTGTTATAGAAGGCTTTTCTGATCGAAACAGCGCAGGTGAAACAAATGGCAATGGATCGTGTCCGGTGGAGAAGTATGTTGGTGATGGCCTGTAAAGGCAATCGATCAATCAATCGGGTGAGTCACACATTCTTCCCAGCAGCGGGTCTTTGTGAGGCTTTGTTAATACTCGTTACCTTGAACTGATTTTAAAACGTTGGCTATGATAAAAAAAAAATTTTTTACGGTAAAATGTGAAGGTATATGATTGAGATTAACTTTCTTAGAATTAACATGTTCATCTTTTGGGGAATTGAGCATTTTATTGAGCAAAATTCCGCACAAGCAAAGTTCTACCTGAGCAGTGTTTGCCAAATGCAGGTTTTGAAGAGTGTTCAAGGCGATCAACAAACAGACTAAGGCTCATTTAATCTCAGGTGACATTTGATCAAAAGTCATGGACTTCATCAAGCCTAAAGTCCTCACTCTGATACGGGCTTGGTCCCCCCCCCCCCCTTTTCACAAGCATCTTCCAGTCATGTGTCTGAGTAAGCTTGAGTGAAAAGGAGCATCAAACCGCAAGCATGCCATAATCACCCATAGTCTGTTCAATCTGGGTTTTTAATCAGCATGACCTGATGTCAAAAATGAACAATTGTGCTCATGCACTTCCGGAGCAGCGATATGTTGCCATTTAACTTACTCTACAGCTGACTGTGTCCCCGTAGTTTAGAGGTCTTGAATCTGTTTGATTACCGTCTATCAAAAGAAACTTCATCTTTAAGTTGTCACGTTTCACTCAAAAACTATAATAATAAAGCACGACTGGTACACGAGTAAAAGCTGCGACTGGTACACGAGTAAAAGCTGCGACTGGTATTGATGAAAAGAATAACAACAACGTGCTTATCTCCATGGGACAAATATAATCCTGATAATCGCGTTATCCATTGGCTGGTCATGCGGTGGAATCGTATTTGAGTTTAAAGTGTTAATATCAAAGCACTTCAACACCAATGAAACGCACAACACATTTGCCTTGCAATGTTGTTGCTTTGTTTCTGTATTAAAAAAAAAATTGAGTGTTTATAACTCAGCGAATACCTGTGTGACAGGCAGCCTAATAATTCCAGGCCTTGCAGCCAAGCCTCCCACTGCCAGAGCATTGCTGCAATTACGTTCCACTTGACTAACTACAAGCCTGCAGAAAAACCTCAAAGCATATTTTTCTGAAGTGAGTTGATCTTTACCCAAAATCCAAGCTTTTAATAAAAAAATAAAAAAGTGGAACGTCCTTTCATTAATAATGATGGGGTGATGGCACGGTAACTATGCAACCAGGACCAGACATGTGGGATGCTTCTGATTCCTTTTTCAACATTGCTCAAATACAAAAAGTAACAACTCTTTCAGTGGTGTAGCTGGCATGTCAGTGGTGGGGTGGGGGTGGTCATTAAAACAGTATCCCCATTCCCAGAAGTGTTGTGCAGGATTTTGCCCGCCGAGAAAGAGGAATGAGCAGATTTGTTCCTGCAGTAGTTTCGAAAAGTTATGTGAACTTGAAGATAAATGGAAATAAGTATTTTTTTTTTCATGGAAAGTTTTGTTTTTATAACTTTAGCAAACCGTATTTTCTCCCCAAAACTGAAAGATTTGCAAAGATTATGTACATGGATGATATATGCATATGGTTGGTTCTAAAAATGAAGTGAGTGGAGAATGTGGAGGAATAATTAATAGATGGTTCATATTGGGGAGAACAGCCATGACAGGACTGACAAAGATCTGGAAAGGCAAAGATGTGACGATACAAACCAAGAGGAGGCTCATGAATGATCTGGTATTTCCAGTTGCGATGTATGGATGAGTCGTGGACAGTGAAGAAGAAGAAGAAGGAAAGGAAGGAAGAAGATTGACAGTTTTGAAATCTCGTGTTTGAGATTAATGTTTAAAATTCCATGGACTGCAAGAAGAACAAACAAATCGGTGTTTCCAGAAATTAGAACACCATGTACGTGAGAAATGCCGATGCTAGAACAGAAACTGTCATACTTTGGACACATCATGCGTGCAGAAAACAAAAGCCTGGAGAAGTCAACCATCCTGGACAGGGTTGAGAGAAGATGGGCTGGGTGGATGGGGTAAAGACTGCAACCAAGTTTGTCTCTGCCAGAAGAGCTTCAGGAAGCATTGCAGAATAGGGATGTTTGGAGAAATCTGGTCATGAATGTCGCCGGAAGTCAGCCACCACTTGATGGAACTATATAACTATATATGTAGATGGAGAAGAAGATTGAGATGGACATTTTTTTTTTTTTTATAAATACAAGATCGAGGCTCACGGAATCGCAAGGCCTGTGGACGACTTGAGCCCAAATTACCTTTCATACTGCAGAAGAGTCATTTGTTTCAGTTATTTTTTTGTTCATTTCAGTTTTGTGCTCTTGAGCACTACAACAATGAGTATAGTCATTGTCTTTTACTGTTCATGCTAATGACATCATGCACACCTTGAGATGAGTTGTATAAAGCACAAGGGTGTGGCTTGACGTGGTTGCATTGCATCATAGCATGCAGCTTGGAAACACCAGCTTTGGAATTTCTTACTTTTTTTTTATAAATAATAAATGGGGTTATAAACCACAACTCCAGGATGGTGTCTTCACTCCTGTATTTTTTTGCATGTTATTACAATGAAAAAGCTTGGCAATCTCACAAACAGACTGCAATACTCCACTTTCACCATCAAATAATCAAGTGCACATTTAGACTCGGGACAATAAGCAAAAGTAATCAATAATGAGTTCCCTTCATGGAAAGTCAATGTAGGAGGAGGCCATTAGGTCAATCAAGCCTTGCAAGGGATGCAAACCTATGGTTGTTCGTCCATGCTCTATCCTTTTTAAATGCTTAACTTCAAGCAAGGAAGGAGCAAGTACCATTTTTAAAGTCTTTGGTATGACTCGGCCGGGGTTCGAATCACCGACCTCCCAGACTCAAAGCCGATACACCATGACACCCCCCCCTCAACCATATTGGTTCACGAAAAAAGTGAAAAAATATTTTCACGAAAAAAATAAGTGACCACTATATTAATTATTATTGTGTATCTGTCTGTCTGTCTGTCTGCCCCAAGCATAGCTCTGTGGGTTTTGATCCGATCCTGATATAATTTTGGTGGGAGGTTTATATCATGATCTCGTTGTGTTTTCCTGAGAATGGGCATGGTGTGCCCATTATGGGCAGAGCCACGCCCAAAAAAACGTGTTTTTAGGGGGTAGCCGATTTCAATTTGCATCTTCTCCTAGGGTGTTTGTCGAATCTGGCAGGGGTTTTGGTATTTGGTTAGCCCAATGGCACCTGCATAGCCCCACGGAGCTCAATTTTTCATTTTCGTCCCAAGGTCAAGAAGGTCAAGGTCACAAGGTCACAAACTTAGAAAATTTCGAATTTTGACATAAAAATCATACGACCGCCCAAACTTTGAGAGCGAGGATGACAATATTTTTTATGCATAGTCTTGAGGTCATTCCCCACCAAAAGTCTTGAAACCATTTTGCTCTATCTCGAACACCTTGCCCGTGGCGCCCCCTTCAAGTTTGTTTTTACGCTGATTTCATCAAAGTATGGGTAATCTGAGGAGTGTGAAATGCCATATAGCCTATATGACGTTATATTGTTCCTGGAATGTTCCAGAGGAAGTTTTGCACCAAAGGTCATAATCCTTGACCTTTGACCTTTAAAGTTCACAAAGGTCAAATTTTCAAAGTTGTGGGAATCGAACCGGCTTTTCGACCTTCTTCGACGAACTGACTCCATTAAGCTATAGCACGTATCCTGTTTCCTTATTTTAATGTCCACAACATTGTTTTGTGACCTTTAAAGGTTATGCAAAGGTCAAATTTTTAAAGTTGTTGAACGAAACCGGGTTTTTGACATTTTGCAGCTCATAACCTGTCACTCGTACCACATCATGTTGATCATTTTTATAACTTGGTCAAAAATTATCACTGTCTCATCCTTTACTTCTGAAACAATCTACATCGTCAAATACCGATCGTGAACCATCGTCGTCTTCAGACCTGTCCAATACTATAACCATTAAACACAACTCAAGGTGGGTTAGGCTTTAACCTTTACGGTCTGTTGTGGATATCTCCTTGCCCTGAATATAATCTAAGTCCAAGCTCGTCTTTGAGCTGTTTTTAAAAAGCTGTCACATTCCCCCCCCCCCCCCCCCATCACCTTCAACAAAATTAGTGTCATGTAAAAGTGGCATTCATTTGTCCAGTATTCATCATTTAAGGAGTCTATTTCAAGGTGAAATGATGTAGCAATTTGAGGTTGTTTTTTTTTGTACACACCCAAACTTATTTGAAGGAAAAGGTCACTGTCGAAATCCATATAATATTCTACAAAACAGATGTGGTATGGGGAAATTTTATGATTAAGGAATGCAACATTATAGCACATTAGCGCAGAAACCTTTCCCACAACACTTTAATGGCATTCCTTATGACCCTGCTGTTTAGTGCTTTTATATATATATATATATATATATATATATATATATATATATATATATATATATATATATATATATCTATATATCTATATCTCATAAAGTTCATTTGTCCAATGTTTTGGCTTTCTGTAACATTTACTTCAAAGCACCATAGTATTTAATTTTCAGTATGTTAAAATTGTGCACACAAGCTGTGCACTTACATGATGAGGTACTTTTGATACTCCATCGCCCGAGATGCTGCAGAAAATCCAAGTTCAACGAATCCAACGACTGTATTTTGGATTTTTTTCGTGATAAAAAATAAAATTATTATCTCCACCACCTAAGGTGGAAGGAGGTTATGACTTCACCCCTGTCTGTCCGTTTGTTTGTCTGTTTGGATACAGGATGTCTCAAAAAGTTGTGCACAGATTCGGATGAAACCTGGTAGACAAGTTGGGTGTGTGACACGGAAGAACTGATTCGATTTTGGTGAAGATCCGAACGAATCCTGATCTGAATAAGAGGATTATTTAATTTTTGAAGTGATTCTTCGCCATCGAGAGATAGAGCAAAAAACGATATATAGCATGAATTTTCAAAAATGTATTGGGCCCGATATGTTCTCATGGATCAGGCATTGAAAGTCGGAGGTGTTTGCTCTCCCAAGTGCCCTTCTAGTTTTATCTTTGTTGGTCTGTGAATGCTCTGCTATTTCAGTGAATCGAACCTTTTCAGCTATCATTGTTTGAATAGTCAGTTTTTCATCAAGCCTTTATTCCTTGCTGTGATAAAGGTTTCATTGTTGGTGGTATGACACTTGTAATGATAACAAGTATTCCAGCAATGTATTTCATCATAAAATAAGTTTCACTTAAAATTAAAAATTCTTCTCATCAAGCCATTCAGGTACATTGCTCCCTGATAATAATCCTTCTGCTCTTAGATTATGCTGGAGGCAAACAGTCTCAAGAAAAGAATAATAGCTCTGTCTATGATACTCGGTTACAATCCACCTGCTTTGAAATCTAACAATACAAAGTGCACACTGTGCTGGTAAGCTCAGCCACAACAGCTGTATCTGCCGTGGTCCATCCAGCTGCTTTGCTTGCTCGCTTTTGCATGTGGACATTGAAAATCATGCACTGGAACATGAACAAAATTGAAAACTTAACCAGCCTCAGTGCTGTCATGGTTGGAGCATGCTTGTAGCAAGGTATTATGTACACATTTAGGACACAGGGGACCAAAAAATAAAAGTCATATGAAAGAGGTCAAGGTCATATGAAATTAACAAATTGATCAGTGTTCATTCAGGTCATAAATATATATGCACATAAACTTAACCATAGAAATACATGCTGTGATGAACCAAATTAACATCTTAGGATGAAAAGTGCAGATTTCCTAAAAACGTTACGTACATCCTAACGACCTTTGATGTTCTGTATACTGAATACAAACTGGCCTTTGGTATTGATTTTTATATGTTAGGGCCATCTTGGTAAACTTATTCTATGGTTATAAAATCAAGCTTATAGCTACCAGTAATTTTGTGGCTTATAGCTACCAGTAATTTCGCAACATTTTTGACCCAATCGTGGAAGTGAACCTAAAAACTGGTATGTAGTAATGATCCATGTTGAAACTTGCCATTTTAAATCATCACTTTATGCAGAAGTAAATTGCTATTTAAGATGTTCTATCAGATGCATTTCAAATTTCTGGAATAAGATTTTGTAAGCTTCACTATGATTGGGGGAAATTTTGCAAAATCTGAGATTTTACACATTTGAAGGTGCCAAGATATGCAGAAGGTCATAAGAAATGTACTGTTTCGAGGAATTGTTCTATTCTTATGTATAATGATGTATATCAAACAAAAAATGCATTTTCAACCATTTTGGACAACATATACAATCATACATGTAACCCATTTCTAAAAAATGAGCTATAAAAATGGAAAAAATAGCCTGTGTTTGGATAAAAAAAAAATGCTTTGTAAGCAACTATATCCATAGGACCCATAGCAACGTATATGTTTTCTGAAAGCGCAGACACTTGGGCATTATATAACATTAAGATTATTTATCTTATTAAAACTGGGTTCAATGTCTAAGCTTTCTCCTCATTTAGGATCACAGTGTACACAATACCATGCTGCAAGCCAGCATCAACTCCGAGTCTGGGAGGTCGGTGGTTCAAACCCCGGCAGAGTTAAACCAAAGACTTCAAAAATGGTACGTGCTATTTCCTTGCTTGATGCTCAGCATTTAAAAGGGATAGATCTTAGCGACATTCGAGCTGAGAACTACACACCATATGTTGGCAACCACAGTCCAGGCTTTGATATGCCTCACGTCCTCCACTTGCATCTAAGTTATTTGTAAAGGAACTCATATTATTATTATTAACTTGACGGAATAAAAGTCAACAACACCCTCTGTGTATGAATAAGGAGCAGAAAAAAAAAACATCACTTCCAAGTTACGTGTGACCAAAAACAAATTGTTTCATGAGACAATTGACATACAGGTTATTAGCTCGTGTTCATCCCTCAGCCTAGTGCCTCTTCTATTTTCCTTTCTTGATCATAAAAAGCCAATAACACAGATCTCACCTATATATCACATACTTACTGTGAGGCATTAGAGTGTTTGTGGCCAGTCACAAAGATTTAATAGCTCCTACTCCATCACAGGGTGCTGCCACAGCATCTCAGCCAGAATAAAAATTAGGAATTTGACCAGAGTAACAGGAAACAATGGACTAGTCATTTTGAAAGGCACAGTGAAACATAAAGTTGAGTGTTCAAGATGTTTTTCATACACTTCGAGGTATTTTGGCAGCATTGCCATTATTATAGGCAGGTCTTAGGGCCAATGTAAAGTTATATCAGTGAAAAGAAGAACCAAGTACATACTGTGGATTGGTATCACTTGTAGGACAAACCAGGTGGGGCAAGCTGTTCTCTCTGGAGGTCATTAAAAAGCCAGATGGGTTCTTATCAACAATCACATTATGGTACTTCCACTAGAGGTAGTATAGTTCCCAGTTTAAAATAATCCAATTAGATGTAAACCCCAAACCTGTGGGATGCCAGTCTAATTTCCTCACCACGAGGCATATCGTACACAGCTCATTCAGGAATTAAATGCAACTTTAAATTTCAGCTTTGATTGAAGCGACAAACGAACGACTAATGGCATACTGCACTCAATCCTTGGATGATGTAGAAAACAAGGAGGGCAATTCAACTGTCAAAAAAAATTCCTTGATATGCTCTTGTGGTCAAAAACTGGCAAACAAGTTTGAAATGTGAAAAATTAAGGACTTATTTTGCACAATATAGTATTATCATGTTCATAAGGATGTGTGACGTGCTTACTTTTTCTCTCCACACTTCAGGTTCATTGGATATGGCAGTACGTGGAGTTGAAATTCTCGAATGTGGTATATTGTTAATGGTTCATCAAAACAAGCCTCACATTGAACCAAACATCACCAGATAAGGACTGCATAAAATTTAAATGCTGAGTTTACATTTACTGCATAAATAATGAGGCTGTAAGAATAATAAAATATATAAACATACAATCCAAACCCATTGGGACCATACTCTGTACAGAGCATCAGTGATGCCAAAGCAGTCTCCTGGACTATTGCACACAATCCTAGACAGGATACAGTTCCAACACAGGATACTAAAATGGCTCAGTCATCCCAGAAAGCTGGTACTTATGTTGCCAACCTCCGAAGGATGACAGGCTGAGTCAACCCCACCGAGTCAACCCATTAATTCAACAGCCAAGCAGGATTTGAACTCAGGACCCAAGGATCCCAAGCCCACCACCCTAACCATTAAGTCAACACCAGGCATATAAACATGCAATTCCATGATTTATTATTTTACAACCTCTTTATTAACATAATCCTCTTTATTCACATCCACATAGATTAAAGCTAGTGATATTCCTTAGAATTCTGTTTCGCAATTAAGATATATCATATTCATGTTGATAGAATCGATATTCGTTGTTGCAAATGTGAGTTAGCTGAAGTCCATGTTCCTATCCTTTCTACATTCTGGATTCCAATCATTTCCCGCAAGCAACACACACACGCATGCAGATAACGCCATCCCCACGTCCTTCACTTTAGCGGAGAATTTGTTGCAATCGGCTTGAGGGGGAGATTAACGATGAGGTCAACCTCTCCCAAGAGGAAGCAATACATCAAAAGTGACAGGTGAGAGCCAAGTTCTTGTCCCTTCACGAACCCCCCCCCCCCACTCCCTCCCCCCACAAAGGCCCCGCTTCACCAATCAGGCTCCGTTGCTGAGCAGAGGGACGGTACCCGGCCAATCACTAACATGGGGAGGAGGAGGGGCTCTGACCACCCTCATGGGTCGTGTACCAATGGGGGTCTCAGAGACGAAGTGGAGGATGGGGGTAAGGAGGAAGAAATAAAGGGAGAGACGCAGGGGAGAAAACGACAGATTTAGATTTATATGTGAGACAGATGAGACAGATTTCAATTTAGATTGAGATTGGAGATTCCATGAGATTCAGCACTTCTTCCCTCGCTCGTTTGCTCGTTCCAACCTCACGTCAGATGTTTATTTCCAACCCTCTTTCTGACTTTCGTTTCAACACTTTCTGACTTTCTCTCTGGACTTCGCACTTTTTCTTCACTTCCCGACGTTCTTTAGACCTTGCTGACTTTTCGACTAGCTCTTTTCATATTCTTCACGGATTTTTCACCTCACACACAAGCAACCACACCAAGCCCAGCGCACCTTCGCCACAGCCTGGCTGTCGCTACGGCGCCTGGTCATGGCAGCCTGCCTCACCTCGCATCACCAGCCGTTATTTCCGCTTGAGCCGTCCATCGCATGCAGTCAAAGATAATCCGGCACCCCAAGACAACCAGGGTATGAATGGAGCAGAGGGAGAAACATGGAAGAGAGCATGTGGGAGGCGAGCCAGAACCACCGAACCATTGGGCAGCCACAATCCAGCTGGGGTGCACAAGGTGCGTCAGGGCACGTCGACGACCCCTCACTACTTCTTTCTCACCGCCACCACTTTTCGCCCCTCCTCCTTTGCTCTCTTTTTTTCTATGGGTGTCTGGAACCTTTATTTAGAGTGCTAAGTGATTGACTTAAGGCATCCGATACCGGATTTGTCTCATAGCGGATAATGGGAAATGAAAATGTGCCTGTAAATTGTGTAGACTGCCTGAATTGCCTATTCCTGTGTTTTCCCGCCAATTCGTTGTTTGAATCCAAAACGTCATTTCTTCCATGCTTGTAATACATGCAACAAGGATTTAGCATTGTGTCTTGACAAATCCTGTTTGGGTTATGGTCTGAGATAGTGCTCCTGGGGGTACTGTAATTATCCCGAGTGGTTGGTTGACCTTTGATAGATTATAGGGTGTTAGTTGCTTTACTCGGCCAATTAACATTTGTTGCGTGACCGCTGGCACGCTTCCCCATTTACTTCAGTCATCTTGCCGGTAAGGTAAACCGACACTGTGTGCGAGGATCCAACCAAAGGTGAGTGTTGGAGATGGCATCTGTAGTTTATTTATAGATGCATTTGCCTTCGGGATTATCCAGGCCACGGCCGTTTGTGTGTGTGTGTGTGTGTGTGTGTGTGTGTGTGTGTGTGTGTGTGTGTGTGTGTGTGTGTGTGTGTGTGTGTGTGTGTGTGTGTGTGTGTGTGTGTGTGTGTGTGTGTGTGTGTATAGGCAAGCATCACCTGAAAGATATCAATTGAGGTATTTACTTCACAGATTACAGTTTATATAGAAATTACAATCTTCAAATGCAAGATATCGATTGAGGTATTTATTTCACAGTTTACAGCTTATATGGAAATTGCGAAGATCCGAATCCGGATCTGGATAGAATTATTCAATTCTTAAAATTATTCTTCACCATTGAGAGATAGGGCCAAAAATGATATAGCACTGTATGGCATATTACAAAAATGTAATGGGCCCGATATGTTCTCGTGGATTAGGCATTGCGTGGTGGAGGTATGCATTCTTCCGAGTGCCTTTCTAGTTTATGATAGACAACATCAGGAAGATGGCCTCCACCAGTTGCAGTGCATTGTCTTATAAAAATGGTCCCACAACCCCAAAAGTTCCCACCCCACCCCTCGGACAGGAAAGCGGTCTGAGATGTGTCAGTCAGCTCTGCACCACCCTGTGTAATGCAGGAAATCACTCCAAGCTCCCAATTTGAAGACTATAGCACTTACAAAAGCAATGTATACAGCAATTTGTAGCTATGATGAACAGGCATTTGATAATACTAGTATGTGCCCGTACGTGCATGCCCGTACGTGCATTGCCATACATGCATGGCCGTACGTGCATGGCCGTACGTGCAAAAAAAAAAAACTTTCAAATCGCGTACCAGAAACAACCACACAGGCCGTTCCTTCACTCTCGCGTGGCCGTACATGCGTGGCTGTACATGCAAACCCCGCTAAAAAACAAAAACCTTTCAAACAACCACACAGGCAGTTCCTTCGCTCTCGCGTGGCCGTACGTGCGGGGCTGTACGTGCAAACCTCCCCAAAAAACAAAAACCTTTCAAACAACTACACAGGCCGTTTCTACGCTCTCATAAACGATGACTCGATTGGGGCATTGTGTTTATCTATAAATGCGCATAAGAAATCGAGAAATTATTAGAATACAGTAAGTCATCACTATCCGGAAGTGGTGCATGCCCGTACGGAATTTTCCCATGCATTCCACGAATTATCGCTTGCATTGAAGTATCAACTGCTGTGATACTTACACAAAGAGTTAATTAAAATCCAAATTAAAATCAAGTTTACCTCCCTGTCTTTGCTTGCCATGACATTCGCTGCCATTGACCATTGCCACTCCTACGCCACGGTAACTAAATGGCACCCTTTCCCCATCAGCCATGCCTACGCAGCAACGTGTCTTGTCATTGGTTTGGTAAATAAATGACCATAACTTGGGAACCACTTGTCCGATTAATATCAAACCTTGAAAAGGCACATACTCAGGTCCCCAGCAATATACCTGGCAAGTTTCAATTAGATCGGACCAGTGGTTGTCGAGAAACAGCGGTCAGAGACACACACACACACACACACACACACACACACACACACACACACACACACACACACACACACACACACACACACACACACACACACACACACACACACACACACACACACACTGCTGGAATTATAGATAGATGAGTGAGGAAAGTGAAAAAAACTTTATCGTTAAAAAATTGTTGCGGACTATTCCAAGTCAAGTTATGGTTGAGCAGGTCAAAAAACATGGCGGCTTCAATCCCCAGCGAGGTTACCCAGGAGACGCCTTAAAACCCCAAAAAGCGAGGTCGCCGAGGATGCACCAGATAAAGGATAAAATTAAATAAGGCCATTAGTTAACTACAAAAGGTGTGTTTGAATTAACCCAAACACCTTATTTTCACTCATGCACTTATTTGGACTTCTCTTGGTATGCATGCAAAGTTTCAGGCTGCTACGTTTTATGGTTTTGGAGTTACGGAGGAGACACACACACACACACACACACACACACACACACACACACACACACACACACACACACACACACACACACCTATTTATTAGTATAGATACATAAAAAACACACATACACAGTATATTGATGTTATAGAAAGCAAGGCCTAACTACAGCATTTTTTTTTAAATTGGCATAAGTATGGACCTTTAAAAAGCTGCTTTTCTAATTGAAATAGACATCAGTGTCTCGGTTGCATGGACATAATATTGGTTGCCTTGGAGGGATTCAAGGGATATGGTCACAAGTGTACAAAGCATAATCGCTATAGCTTACAACCTATGTGAACTAGTTTTCTTCATCAATATCCATGGACTTCCAGACAACTAAAAATGGTCAATTTGGATTGGCCCCTGCCGGCCATTTTATTTTGAAGATACTTATCCTTCACAAACATAATGTGTTGTGGGCCATCAGTGATGTGTCTGAAGTTTTGTATTGATTGGTTCAGCAGTTCTGGAGATCTTTGCAAAAAAAAAAAAAACATGCATAAAAACATTCGACCAAATCAGGTTCATTTAAGAATATGCACTGGACTTGATGACATGGAACAATCAGGTGAATTTTCAAATTTATTGGGGTATTAGCATCAACTGAAGGAGAGAAAAATAAGAGTGAGAAAATTTGGCAGAAAGGAAAGAATAAAAAATTCCAGCAACAACCGAATATACTTGGAATAATAATAAGAACAAGAATAATAACAGCAATAATTATTTTATAGTATTCAAGAAGACATACAGTGGCCTGCAAAAGTATTCACCCCAACCAATAATGCCACATTTAGATAAATTATGAATTGTGTCAAAACAATTTTTCCAAATGAACCTTTTTATTCATAACTGAAGAGGTCAAACTAAACACTGTTGCCATTGAAGGAAGTTACATGTGGGGAATACTTGCAAAGAACACATACAAATTAAAATCCACTGGTTGCAAAAGTATATAGCCCCTTCGCTAAGTACCCGGTGGAAGCACCTTTTGCAGAATGACTGCGATGAGTATTTCTGGGTAGGTCTCGACCAGCTTTCCATTGCTTTCCATTGAAAATTGCTGTAGTTCTGTCAAGTTTGATGGGGATTGTCGATGGACTGCAATCTTCAAGTCTCGTCATAAATGTTCAATTGGATTCAAGTCAGGACTTTGACTGGGCTACTCAAGAACATTTATTTTCTTCATATTCAGCCACTCCGGTGTGGTTTTAGCTTGGTTCTTTGGATCATTGTCCTGCTGAAATGTGAATCTCCTATCCAGTTTCAGATTCATGGCTGACTCAAGCAGGTTTTCATCAAGGATTCTCTTGTACTTTGCACCGTCCAGTGTCCCTTCTTTCCTGACAAGCTTGCCAGTCCCTGCTGATTTAAAGCAGCTTCATAACATGATGCAATCACCACCATGCTTTACATTAGGGATGGTGTTGACTGAGTGATGTGCAGTGTTATGCTTGTGCCAGACGTATCACTTTTAATTTCGATCGACAAGTTCAATTTTGTCTTATCTGACCATAAATTGTTTCTCCACAAGCCTGCAGTATAATTAAGATGCTTTTTCGCAAACTCCAGACAAACTCTTAGATGCATCCTTTTCAGTAATGGCTTCTATCTTGTCACCTGTCTATAGAGGCCAGCTTTGTGAAAGGAACAGGATATTGTTGATTGATGAACACCAACCCCCATCTCGGACATAAAGCCTTGCAGATCTTTCAAAGTCATTGTTGGATTTAGAGTGACATCCTAAACCAGTTTCCTGCTTGCCCGGATGCCGAGTTTGGATGGGTGATCTGATCTGGGTAGAGTCTGGGTGGTATGATACTTCTTCCACTTCCTAATGATGGATTTCACCGTACTCAAAGCGATAATGAGTGACTTCGAAATATTCTTATAACCCTCTCCTGAACGGTGCTTCTCCACCAATGTATGTATGACTTCTTTGGAAAGCTCCTTGGTCTTCATGTTTGCCTTATTGGTTGACCGAGTGAGTTGTACCTTCAAACTCCTTAGATAATTGGGGGAGCTTAATTTTTAAGTTAAACCACTGATTCCAAACAGGTGAAATGTATTACTTATTTTTAACCTTTCAAAAATATAATTTGTTCCTGAAGTGATTTAGGGTAAATTAGGCGAAGGGTTTGAATACTTATGCAACTGAGAATCATCTTATTTTCTCTGTCAATCTAATTTATTCACATTTTATCTACATTTTTTTTGGCTTTATCACTTTGGAGTAGTTTGTGAAGACATTTATCAAGTCATATGCTTTGCTTCTCGATTCGGGCAAAAAAATAATGTGATGAAATTCATCCTCATGAGATGGTTACATGTAAATCTATTTAGATAGATAGATAGCACAAAATGGCCATTTTAGATAGCACATATATAGCACAAAATGGCCATTTAATTCAGGGTGCATCAATATGATCTGAAACTGTTTTTCTATTTACATGCACTTTGTGTTGGTGCCGCATTAAGCAATGTCCGCCTTTACTTGCAGCGACCCGAAGTGGAGGCTCCAACTGCCTCATCAAAATTCCAAATTCCTGCTCAAACTGACCAATTTATGTATAATTCTTTATATCATAAAGACCAATTCTTTATATCATAAAGAATTTGAGTCTGATGAAACAAAGGTATCTTCCAGCCAGAAAGGACCAAGATACATCCGGCATGAGAAGAAGAGGATAAACGTAGTGTTTCACCTCATGGTGAAACATTGGGGTAGATCAACAATGGTTTGAGGATATTTTAGCAGTCAAGATGCTGGACAACTATACATTATGGCTAGATCATAGGAAAGTTAGCATATATCAGTGTATTGAAGCAGCAGATGCTGCCCTTTTTTCCAGCATTGCAATGACCATAAGCAGAAGGTCATGTCAACCGATACAACTTTTTTGACGAAGAACAAGGTCAAGATGCTTGATTGGCCCTCTCAATATTCTAACCTCAACATAATCAATATGCCGTCGATACACTTGAAAGCTGCCATACCGTACATTGAAAGTCAACATGTAGGTACACTAAATAACTTGCAGCAGTTAAAAGAATGAACCAGATGTGGAAAAATGGGCAGAAATGCCAAAGGAAAGATGCCTTCAACTGATAGAGGATGAAAAGAAAAGACTTGAATCAGCTTTATAAGCAAATTGGGATCACAAAAAAGAGGTAAGACCAAGCTACTTCCAGAGAAATGACTGGAAAGTTCACCTGAGTTGCATTTGCAGCTTAATTGATCAAATTGGATGCAAAGTGAAAGATTAGTAAAATGATCAGTTCTCGTAATTTTTAGTTTTAGAAACCTATCTTCTGTTTAAGGTTAACGCACCAAAAGAAAGGCCATCAGGTAATGATTAGAATGGTTATCTTGTTCTCCAATTGCATGGCAGGCCTTGTGTTGCTGCGGTTCTCCACGAAGGTATTTAACGTCTGAGCACACAGGCCTATATATTTCTGTTAAAGGCCAATTTGTGGCTGAATCATTGGACTTTCAGAGCCTGTCATTTTCCCAAACGTTCGAGTTGGTTACACTTGTGCATTTGCTGTTTGCTCGCAACTTACGAAGAACACACTTTTTGTAGATTGGTCATATTTGGGATTGATCATTCTATACAGCTGCCCATCCCAATTTTTTCCAAGAGAATGAAAGTCAACCATAATGTGCAGAATGGACTCGTATGTAAATGGGAGCGGGTAGGTGAGCCAGATTTACCCTGCTACCAGAGGTCATTAATGAGCCAGCTGGATTTTTGCTGGCAATCCGACATTGCCATTGGTATACTGCTGATACCATTTCAATCTCCCTGAAGCATCAGTCATATATTTATCACTGCTGCTCTAAGCTGGATTTGAACACACAATGTCTCAGCACGCAAGTCCAATATCTTTACCATGAAGCTGTCTGTCTGTCTGTCTGTCTCTCTCTGGAATTCATGGCAAGTGAACATAGTATGTATGGTGGACACTCTCAAAATGAGAAATCAACATTCCACCTCCATCCGACAACACCCTCCTCCCCCTCTCCTTTTACCCTTTTTGGTTTCGTAAAACTAACCCTCCATTTTTGGAGGCTGTAAATGTGAAGTGGATGATATGTGTAAAGATTTAACAATAGGAGTACTGACAAAGCATAGACAAAGCCACCATTATAGCTGGGAGGTAATAACGGTTGAACAATCCCTATCGCCATCAAAATGATGTGAAAACACCAAAATACAAAAACTTGAAAGGAATTTCTTCCCTCATTGTAAAACTTCAGTGCCATTTCTCACGTGTCCCACAATCTATCAAGGCAACACATTTAGACTACATTTTGATCCTCTACTAATAAATGACAAATGCAATATATCACTTTATATTAATTCATTTCAAATCTATTTGAAGTCAAGACTTAAGATTATTTTTTGTTCCAACTAAAGTGAATGTTAATGCATTACTTGCATTCAATCTACTTTAGGGATGTGCCGCATATTTTCTTTTTCTTAGAAATTGCCATCTTGTTATTACCTCCACCACCAAAGGTGGGTGGAGGTTATGTTTTCACTCCTGTTTGTCTGTCTGTCTGTGAACAGGATATCTCAAAAAGTTATGAACAGGTTCAGATGAAACTTAGGGTACAGGTTGGGTGTGTGACATGAACAAATTGATCAGATTTTGGTAAAGATCCGGATCCAGATATTAGACTCTTTACCATTGAGAAATAGGGCCAACAAAGATATCTAGCACAATATCTCAAAAAATTTGGGGGAGGATTTGGAGGAAACTTGGTGGACAGGTTGGGTGTGTAATAAGGAATAATTGATTAGATTTTGGTGAAGATCCATCTGTAGATCCAGCCTATCAGTGGAATACATAGCATAAACTGTTCAGCCTGGCAGAGGTATGCACTCTACCGAGTGATATTCTAGTTTTACAGCATCTTCACGAAAACAGAACATCAAAACTCTTTTTCATCGCAAAGAAAAAGAACAACATGTGGATTAATGATTAATCAATAGTTAGACCTACAACCAAAATTGCAAAGCATACACTGGCATGAAATGCAAATATTGTGTCAATCAACATGAAATCCACAAACGTCAATGAACCTCACCACCTGACCATCTACAAATTATTTATTTTTATATTTTTTAGTACGTGTTACCCAGATACCGTTCATGGAAAATCCTAAAGTTTTAACGTCCAACTACATATATTTGTAAATTGTGTGTCTAAATGTGAGGCTACTCCACAAAATGCTTTGGGATACAGTATTCTCACAGAGCTGAGAAGGCAAAGGCAAACCACCCAGCAAAACCCTCCAATAATATATGCTTCGGCAACACCGACGCTCTGTAAGAGTACATGGGACATCTCAACTCACCATAATTATCACAATGGTTGCTGTGCTGCTTGATAACTTTGAACTTATCAGGTTGACAAAGATCACAGACCTGAGAAGATATATTATGATGTTTTTCAATGCCCATCAAGCAAAATCCTTTTAAAGAACAAACCACCAAATAACACTAGAATCTGTAGCCTTTCCGAAAACTTGTTCAAATGTCTTTCCCTGTTCACCAATGATTTTAAGAAGAGTAGACAGCTTGGATGGCAATATATATATATATATATATATATATATATATATATATATATATATATATATATATATATATATATATATATAATACATATTCTTGCGGGGTATGCGTACACAATGTAAGCAATAACGAGCCGTGCCTCCCCATTTGTCTCAGGTCGCTCACCTGCATTTGGTTTTTTTTCATTTATTTATTTTCATAAATTTATATTTTCATTTACGGATGCTCTCTGACGGTTCTGTGATTTTTCTCGGTGTATCAACTTCGATGTCCGTTGGCACATAAAATTACCATGCTTCCCCATTTTCTCGGGTCGCTCACCTGCATTTATTTTTTTTCATTTCTTTTCTTTTCATTTCCTTACTTATATTTTTATTTACAGATGCTTTCCAATGGTTCTGTGATTTTCCGCTATGTATCAGCTTTGATGTCCATCGGCAAGCAAATTTTCAGCTTTCTATGTCACCCGGAAAGTACCGAACATTAATATCAGTCAGTCAGTCTTCTTCTTCTCTTCTGCTTCTTCTTCTTGAGTAGGGCCAATATGGATTGTGCTAAAGATTAATGTCTAGGTTCTGCAGCCATGTGGCTGCCTCAGGGGTAAGTTGGTGGAGAGCTAAAAGTCTTCCTGACAACTTCCGCAAGGGACAGTGCGAGGTGATGTGCTCAATCATCTGAACTCCTCTGCAGTCACAGACTGCAACCGACCTCATCATCCATCGGTAGAGGGTACTACTGCAAAGGCCCTGTCCAGTGCGGAGCCTGTTGAGGGCTGTCCATTGTCTATGTCGGAGTGTGAAACCTAGTGGAGGAATGGTTGGATCGTGTTCAATATGTTTATTAGGAGCTGTGGCAGCCTCCCAGCTGACCCTCCACAAGTTGGCTTCGCTTTGATGGGCTCCAGAAAGGAGCTCAGCATGGTTCGATGGTGATTTTCGGGACTTCAGGTGACAGCGCGGATGTTCAGTGAGAAGGCACTGGGCTGTCATTTTGGGAGCCAAAATGCGGCTGAAGTATTGGAATTCTTTACTTATATTTTTATTTACGGATGCAGCTGAAGCACATCCTTACGGATGGCTGGTGGAGCAATGTTGCAGAGAATAGGAAGCCACTCAGTCTTTGTTGGCTTGAGGGTTCCAGACACTGTTCTCACTGCGGTGTTTAACTGTTGTCGATGGCCTTCGTATGGGCAGTCGCCGACCAGACTGGTGGGCAATACTCTGCCGTCGAGTATATGAGGGCGAGCGTTGCCGTGCGTAAGGTATTAACGCCAGCTCCCCATGATGTTCCGGCCAGTTTCCGGATGAGGTTTACTCGTACCCTGACCTTGTCCTTGCATCTTTGCAGGTGTTCTTTGAAGATCAGGGTCCAGTCAAATGTAACCCCAAGGTATTTGGAGTGACGGACATTTTCAACTTTCATACTGCAGAATGCCACATCTACCTCTGCATTTGCTCTGTGATTGTCAAGATGGTGGGTGCAGACGGCTGTTTTGTTGGGGTTTGGGCAGTGCTTCCATTTGGGTAAATACTCTAGTTTGCTCAGATCTCAGGAGAGTTGGTTCCCGACAGTTATGTCGGGTTCTTGTGCTGCGAGTGTGATGTCAAAAGCATAGGAGAGTTTGAAGGAGGTCGTCATCGGCAGGTCGCTAACATAGAGTTTAAAGAGGGCAGGGGCTAGAACAGATCCTTGAGGGAGGTCATTGTCTAGTGTTCAAACACGGTTGATTTTGCCGTTGAGGCTAACGCAGATATTTTGGTCCCCAAGGAATACCAACACAGTCTGATCGTCTTCTGACAGCGGAAGACTTTCGAGACTTTGAGACGAAGCTCTCGGCCCCAGACTGTGTCATAAGCTGACAACAGGTCCACCAAGGTGGTTGCCATGTTTTGTTTTCTCTGTAAGTCCATCTCGATGATGGTGGGGAGGGTAAGAACCTGATCACAGGTACTGCCTCCAGACCTAAAGCCCCCCTGCTCATCAGGTAGGAAGGCCTCCAGAGTAGGGGTTAAACAGGATAGTAGGGCCCTCGACATCAGCTTACCTGTCACTGATAGTTGGGCGATAGGGTGGTAGTTGCAGGACAAGTCTGCTGGCTAACTAGTTTTTAGGATGGCAAGAACACTAGCCTTCTTCCAGGCTGCAGGAATTTGCCTTGTTTCATGGATGGCAGTAAAAAGGGCCACCAACCAGGTCGAACCCTTTTCTCCGAGGTTTTAAAGGACTTCAGGTAAAATTCCATCGTCCCCTGCGGCTTTGCCATTTTTGGTTGCCAACAGTGCGGCATCAATGTCTTTCTTTGTATATGGGGCTGCTAGGTGGCTGCTCAGTGGGCTTTCTTGGAGGTTTCGGAGGTAATCCCTTTTTACCTCCTGCCTTATTGATTTGGAGGTCAGTGCCTTTGAGGTCTGGAGGAGGTGAGATGCAATGGAATCATGGGAACTCTAGGGATGGCAGCATTCGTGTTTTCTGCAGCACCTAGTTTCCTCAGCAATGCCCATGCCTTGCGGCTGCTGTGGGTGAAGTATGTTGACTCCACCAACTCCTTCCAGCACTTCAGACGTTCAGTGTCGAGAGCCTCAATTAGTGCCTGCACAACATCAGGGTTCCCAGTTTTGTTGTGCTTCTTAAGAAGCCTTTCAGTCTCTGCTGTCCAGCAAGGTGTGTAGGTCTTGTGGAAGTCGCATGGTATGGTATTGGTGGCAGCAGAGAGAAGGAGGTGCACAAATTCTGCATATTTAGCTGGGACAGGTGGTATATCTTCAATCGTGGATTCAGCTTCTTTGATGAAAGCAGTCCAATCCACTTTCCGGAAGTTCCAGCGTGGTTTTGGCTTGGTGTGCACCAGTGGGATCTTGAAACCAATGTGAACAACAGTGGGGCAATGTTGACTTTTGGGAAAGGGAGCGAAAACTCTTCTCGATTGGGAGACCTCTGTCATCCTTCGTCAGGGAGCAGAGGTCGGGATTTGTTCCAGTCTGCTACCCTCCTGAGTGAAAGGTCTTTGACTGCTTTGGGTCAAACAGCAGGTTGAGATCGGCCTTCAACGCCCAGTCGGCTATCTGTTCTCCAACCACATCATTTCCCTATAACCCCATTCAGTGTGGTGGCTGTTGAAATCCCCAATGTAAACCGTGGGATGGTTGTA
>NC_140967.1:44162175-44337175 GCF_056783735.1 Eptatretus burgeri
CAAAGAAACATAAATATAAGAAAGAATAATTTGGAGAACAGTCAGGATTTCACAGGAGGGTTCGACATGGCACTGGGAGATGTTTAACACACAATGTCATTTATGACGAGATCATAAACTGACTGTTGCTATGATCCCCAGTGGTTTCCATCAATGTGGTTATCTTACCTGTCCTGAAACCTTGTCTGACCTCATCTTTAACCTGAACAATGAAATTCCAAACAAATTACCCCACACGCTCAGGTCAGGTAAGATGTGGGAGCATGCGCTGGAGCAGAAAATCACCACATGTACTTTCGGTGGTACTCCAGGGGCCTCCATCTGGCCATCCCCCAGGCAGATGCCCAGCCTACCCCATCTCCTTGAGATTCCAATCAACCTGCTGCAACCATGAGGTATGTGGTCAGCCTGTTGGCCTCCTCCACTAATGAAGCTCCCTCACTGAGAGAATCTGGTCAGCAAGAGGATCAGCATCAGGAAAATGAGCCACATATCCATACAGCCACAGGTGATGCTCATGGACAATACAGGTAACCAATCTCATCTGAGTCTCTGCAAATGCTCGTTAGACACAAAGTCCGACCAGCGATAGCCAATTATTCTCTGCAGAGACATAGTTCTAAAGGAGTTAATTTTTTGTCTCAGATCCCTCGTCAAAGTCCAAGTCTCATGTCCCTAGAGCAAGACTGGAAGCACTAAGGACTTGAAGATTCTGACTTTCATCCACATGCATAGGTACCGACAGCACCACACTGCATGGTCCAGTAAATCTATGACTCCCCAGGTCTGACCCAAACGTCTAGCGACCTCTGGCTAACAACATGCGGATACATGAATTTCATTGCCAAGGTAAGTGAATCTTTCTGTGACCTCAACATCTTCGCCATAGACAGGTACAGATAAGAAAGCAGCATCCAAGATGTCATTGAAAGCCTAGATCTTAGTCTTGGCCCAGGAGACCCGTAATCCCAGTGGCTCTGACTCCTCAATGCACCAAAGCAATGCACCACAGCTTGATCTCTCTGACATCAGCCCCAGAATCCAGTCCATACATGTGCTGAAAAGTGTGGGGGCAAGTACACACCCCTGATGAACTTCACATAACACCTGTAAATAAGTCAAAGGTGGAATGACCACACCTCACTTCACTCTCAGTGAAGTAACTGCCACGTAACTGCCATGTTACTCTCACTGCCACGTAACTGCCATGTTATTAAAACACCTAACCACCAAGTTATTAAAAACACCTAACCACCCAATTATTAAAAACACCTCACTGCCACGTAACTGCCATGTTATTAAAACACCAAACCACCACGTTATTAAAAACACCTCACTGCCACATAACTGCCATGTTATTAAAACACCAAACCACCACGTTATTAATAACACCTCGCTGCCACATAACTGCCATGTTACTCTCACTGCCACGTAACTGCCATGTTATTAAAACACCAAACCACCACATTATTAAAAACACCTCACTGCCACGCAACTGCCATGTTATTAAAACACCTAACCACCATGTTATTAAAACACCTCACTGCCACGCAACTGCCATGTTATTAAGAACACATCATCTCCACATTATTCAAAACAACTCCCACTGTGCAATTTGAAACGCCTTATCACATGTCACCATAGAGATAGTTTCAACTGAGGATAAGTACGTGAGTTGCCGTATTGTCACGATTGACACCAAGTGGAATTCAAACATATATTTCACAAATATATTGATAAAATTCGTGATATTACATTTTTATAAGCAATTGAAGTTGAAGATTTAAGTTTAAAATATATATGTTTTTGCTTTCTCATGTATATCAGGTCAGGTCAGGTATGAGAAGTATGTGCCGCAACAGCGCGTCGCTGCGTCCACTTTCTGCCGGTACTCCAGGGGCCTCTGTCTGGCCATCCCCCAGGCAGATTCCTGGCCCATCCCTATCTCATTGAGACGCTGATCAACCTGCTGCAACAACGAGGAACGTGGTTGTCCCATTGGCCTCCTCCACTCACGAGGCTCCCTCGCTGAGAGAATCTGGTGAGCAGGATCAGCGTCAGGAAAAGGAGCCAAATGTCCATACAGCCGCAGCTGATGCTCATGGACTATGCAGATAAAAATATCATTTGAGTCTCTCTTAGCAACCGCTTGTTGGACATAAAGTCCGACCAGCGATAGCCAAGGATTCTCCAACGAGAGCTGGTACCAAAGGAATTAAGTATCCATCTCAGATCCCTGATCAGAGTCCAAGTCTCACATCAGTAGAGCAAGACTGGAAGCACCAAGGACTTAAAGACTCAGACTTTCATTCTCCTGCACAGGTACCGACAGCACCACACCCCATGATCCAGTGAATCCATGACTCCCCAGGCCCGAATCAGATGTCGATTGACCTCGGGCTCACAACATGTGGAGACATGAATATCACTGCCAAGGTAAGTGAATCTCCCTGTGACCTCAACATCCTCCTCACCACAAATAGGAACAGACAAGAGAGCAGCATCCAATATGTCATTGAAAGCTTGGATCATAGTTTTGACTTGGGAAACACGTAATCCCAGTGGCTCCTACTCCTCATTCAGCACCCTAAGGGCCCCCAAAAGGATATCTAAAGTCTCCGCAAAGATGACTGCATCATCTGCAAGATTAAGGTCAGATATCTTGACATTCCCAAAAGATGCACTGCAGGTTGATTGCTCTGACATCCTCCCCAGAATCCAGTCCATACAAGCGTTGACAAGTGTGGGGGCCAGTACACACCCCGAAAGAACTCCAGGAACAACTGGAAATATGCTGGAGATGGAACAACCACACATCACAGCACTCTCAATACCAGAGTGTAGTTCAGACATCAGATTGATTAACTTTGGTGGCACCCCACGAAGAATGAGGATCCTCCAGAGGGCATCCTGATTGCCTGAATTGAATGTTTTGCTGAGAGCAACATAGGCTGCGAGAAACCCCCACTGACACTCTTGCCTGCGCTCAGTGAGCATCCGAGAAGCAAGGATACGGTCAATCATTGACCTCTTTCATGGAAAGCTAGATTGCTCTGAGCCCTGGTGCTCAAGCAGATGATGGCAAACCCTGTAAAGAATTAACTGAGCAAAGACCTTGTCCGGCACTCACAGCAGCGTCATCTCTCAGTAGCTGTTGTAGTCCTCGCAATCACCTTTTCCTTCCCAGAGAGGGACAACAAGGCCCCTCTTCAAGTCAGTTGGGATGATGCCTGTGCTCCAAACAGAGGGCAGAACTGCATGCAACAATATGAATGCAGCATAACCACCAGCCTTGAGAAGTTCAGCATGGATGCCACAAATCCCAGGAGCTTTCGCCCACTTTCAACTGGTTCACTGCAGCCTGCGTTTGCACAAACAAAGGCGATTAACATTTGATTGGAGGGTTGGCTATAGGGATAACAACACCCCTGACATCCAACTCAACAGCTGTTGGGTCAGCCTGGTAAAGCCGGCCAAACTAACCGGCCAGCGGGCCTTCCTTCAGAGTCCTCCGTCAACAACTCAGCACCCTCTGCTCTAACTGCATTGCACTGACGGACAGGCTTGGAGGAATGCACACTCCCGCTGAGAGGGAAGACATTTCTTTGTTTGTTTTACAGTGACGCTGTCGTAAACACCTACTCCACGTCCTGCTTCCTCTTCCTCCTGTCTGCAAGGACGGGCTCCTTGCTGGTATTCAAGATAAAATGAGCAACCAGCCCCCTGCCACACCAATTCCAATACAGGCTCAGTTTATAACAGGAAATATGATGTGGGCCACGACACCAGTTACACCTCTCCCTTGAATATGTTGCAGGATGAGAAATAATTTATCAATCAATCAAACGTACCATATACTTTATAAAGTGCTAGTGCTGCTAAAGCAGTTTATTGGCAAGTGTTATGCTGGGTGGTTTGCCATTGCCTTCCCAGCAGTCAGGGCAAGAACTTGCAACTTGTTCGGGAAGCCGGTGAAAACTCGCCTACTCTTCACGAAAGACACCATGGGATCTTTAATATCCACCAATATTAGCAGACAGGATGCCCAGCTTGACATCCTTCCAAGGGACGGTGCACACGCTGATCAATTGATCTGCCTCTGAAACACCAGGATGACATTTTGAAGCCGTGTCGAATTTTAAAAGATAGACAGCTCAAATGCGAGTGTGTATCTCTAGTCTAGGCTATTCTGCCAACCCGAGGCTTTTTGGTAAACATGGTCGAGGCTCATGGAAGAGGTAGAGCAGAATGGAAGGGAACAAAATGGAAAGTGGAAAACACCAACAGCAGAATAGAAGTGAGAGCGAGGTCAATGTGATAGGGTGAAGGACCCATGGGGATGAACAAGCTGCACATAAGTTGAATGAAACACAGCAAGAAGAGGAAGGGGAAAGTGGGGATGAAAAAAGAAGCAGTCATAGACTGGTACTTAAAAAATCGTCAACGTGACCTCTGACTTTGTCTCATAAAAGCTGTCTCTTGAGAAGGTAGCGACACAAACCAGAAGTTTCTATGATGATTCTGTACCAAACCATCAAAAATCGAATATTTGACCTCACTGTGACCTTGACCTTTGACCGATTTTGACCAAAATCTAATCAGCGTTAGCCATCACCCTCCTGAATTACGTGGTGTAATTTGACATTGGTAGCTTCTTCCGTTCTCGAGTTATCGTGCCTACAAACAAACAAACACACAAACAGATGACGGAAGTCATCAATATACTTACGAAATCTTTAGATTTCGTAAGTAAAAAGGGAACAAACCAACTAACAAACAATAAAATGAGCACGAAAAAATACGCAGCAGTGAGCACTCAATATGAAGAACAATCGATACAAACAGAGCTCATAAAATCAACAGCAGTACAGGCAAATCCAGAAGGGTTTGCTTTTGGAAGCAAATATCTCGGACCAAGAGAAGCGACAATGACCAGGGAACCAGAAATAGAAGTTTCAATAGCCTTAATCTGTAGGTGACACAAATATTGTGGATATAATATATTTTTCTTTCTTGTCAATGTTTTTGAACAAAAATGTAGGCAGTGTTCACATTTGCAAGTGAAAAATACAACAAACACTTACAAATATGATGACAATTCTTTTTTGCAAGTCTATATACAGTACAATGTTAATATTTTGCAGATATAAAGAAAACCTCGACTGGAAAGGATGTAAAACACGAGCAGGATTTTATGGCGGCAGTGGTGGTGATGGAGGCCCCTACTCGTGACAGAGCACCGGGGTTCATAGGTCATGAATGTTTACTCTGCTATGGCTAACAACCAATCCAATATAGGTTGCCACTCCATTGCAGGGAGTGTAAATTTCTCGACTGAGAATCAAACCCACACCGGTGAGGGTAACGCAACAAGGTTACCCCCACTCCACCACCAAGCCGCTCCTACAGATTTGAGTACTCCAATAATGCATCACATGTCGCAATGGATGTTCCGTTCTCAGGATCGTGGCAGACAGGCACTGAAAATCTCGGCCGATAAAAAAAAACACAGTGCTATCACTTACTGATTTGTGATCCACAGAAAAATTGGCATGGAATTTTTAAGGATGTATCTCATCTAGCTTTGAAGCAACAACTGCCGCAAAATTCCCCCAAAATAGACGCCGGATCTGCATCCGCACCTTAACCAAAATCTAAAGAATTTGACAATGTTGTTGGTCTTGGGCCTGGGACACCCTCACCTCGAGAGCCAAAAATTCCAAAATACGAGGAGTTGGGTGCTAGAGCTTTGCAGTTTTTCATCAATGGTGTCCATATATATATATATATATATATATATATATATATATATATATATATATATATATATATATATATATATATATATATATATATATATATATATATATATATATATATATATATATATATATATATATGAATGTGGAGATCATCAGGTGGTGAGAATTAGTCAATCTCACATTGGCTGCCTTCTGTGTAAATCATTTGTAAGTACTGTACAAGGAACCTGAACATGACCTAAAAAAAAAGAAACCATCTTAATGATTATGAACCCTGGGCAGTTCTCAAAGTCAAATGGTTTCACTAATTTCTATATAATTATATACAGGACAAAGGCTGAGCAATCTAAAATGACACAGAAATAAAGAAATTGCCCACAGTTAAGCCTCAAATTGAAATGTTTATAGGTCATTCATTAATAAAGATCATAAAATGCTGCCTTTTGTTGTTGTTGTTGTGTTGCTCGTCAAATGCCATGATACTGACTGCGAAGAGTTTTAGTAAATATGTCATTTCACATAATAAGTTAATGAGTGACACGGGTGCGACTTACTTTTCAACACCATTCATTTTTCCTGCATGACCCGGACAAAAGGAGCTTCAAACATGACCTGGACTTTTGTTTATTTACAGGCAGACTACACTTTACGTGGTTTAATATATTTTTTAGAGAATTTGTCTCGATACCTTTGGTTACCAATGTCCATGATAACGTGTTTCCTTGATTTAATGCCTGCACTGCAAATCAATATGGCCTCAGGTGAGGTAACAAATGGGATGGAGCCATGGATAATTATGACATTTCCAGTTAGTGAAAACTTCAAGCCTGATTAAATTTATAAACTACAACGGCACTCGGTAGAGCGCATACCTCCACCAGGCTCAACAGTGTATGTTTTGTATCCCACTGATAGGCCGGATCTGCATCTGTACCTTAACTAAAATCTAATCACATTGTTCTTGTCACCTAACCAACTCAAGCACCAAGTTTTGACCGAATCCGTCCACAACTTTTTGAGAGATCGTGCAATATATCGTTTTGGCCATAACTCTTAATGGAGAAGAATCACTTTAAAAAATAAATAAATAAATTCTCGCCTCTGGATCCGGGTCTTCACCAAAATCGAATCAATTTGTCCTTGTGACATACTCAACCTGTCCACCAAGTTTCGTCAAAATCTGTCCATAACCTTTTGAAATATATATATATATATATATATATATATATATATATATATATATATATATATATATATATATATATGCATATTGTTTTTGGCCTTATCTCTCAATGGTGAAGAATCATTACCTTCGCAAACTTTGTTGCGAAGGTTATGTTTTGATCGCTGTGTATTTATTTATTTATTTGTGAATATGTGTGTTTGTTTGTTTGTTTGTTTGTTATACCCATAACTCCAAAAGTATTCAACTGAATCGCAGCAAATTTGGTGGGATGATTGGTTATTATCCGAAGACCATTTGATTAGATTTTGGGAGCGATCGGGTCAAAGGTCAAGGTCAAGGTCAAGAAAAGGTCAAAATCGTCTTTTTACCATAGCGCGGTCAATTTGTTTCCAATTTGCATTTAACTCATGCCAAAATGTTCAGAATTCAATGCCCCATCTTGTGATATGTGACGTGACACAATGACGTAATAACCCTTATTAGCGGTTGGGAGTCAAAGGTCAGGGGGGGTCACGACATTGCAAAATGTGCGGTTTTCGTCATAACACGGTCAATTCTTATCCGATTTGCATGAAACCAACACCAAAATGTTGACCGTTCTGTTTCCCACACTCTAGTACCAATTACAAAATTAAGAGTACAAAGGTCAAGGTCGAGGTCATGAAAAGGTCAAAATCGTCATTTTGCCATAGTGCGGTCGATTTTTATCCAATTTGCATGCAACCAATGCCAAAATGTTGTGAATTCAATGCCCAATCTTGTGATATGTGACATGACACAATGACGTAATAACCCTTATCGGTTGGGAGTCAAAGGTCAGGGGGGGTCAACGACCTTTATTATCATAACGCGGTCAATTTTTATACAATTTGCAAGTAAGTAGATTCAAAATGTTTAGAATTGAATTCCCTATCCTGTGATGTGTAATATTTGACAGTGACTTTATTGGCGAGTTTAAAGCATTGGGGGGGGGGGTGGGGGGTGTCACTGGACTTACAAAATGTGCATACCTTAGTGGCACGTACGCACACTAAACCAAAAATGTTCCTTTTTATAAATGAGGAGCCAGCTGACGTATTACTTTTGGATTGTGCAACCACAACCAGCTGATGTCAACTATTCTAAAAAAAGCACGATCACCTGATGTGTGCTTCAAATGTGTCATTCTTATGTGCCATGATGCTTTCGGCTGCTGGTGCAATTTGAAGATATTAAAAAATAAACCAATGTCACCCGCAGGGTGACCCCGTATCTTGCCAAAAGGTGACCACGTGTGACTTCTTTAATGTCAAACTGAGGTGAACAGAGCTGCTACCCACCAGGAGCGACTCCTTGAGGAATATCTGCTTACGAGAGATTCCGATGAGAATCGTTCTACAGAGTAACCATGAAAAATATGTTTGCCTCATAACGTCACCAAATGACATCATAATGTCTCAAGCTTGACATATCTAGAAAGCACTCAGAGGTGTTCAATTTGAGGTACTACATGATGTGGTTCCTAAAACTTGAAAATTTGACCTTGGGGTCAAATATGTTTGACCTCAGGTGCTAACCATGAAGGTCAAGGCCAATCGCCACCAAAAACTAATCAGCTGAGCGCCAGACCATATACTACATTCCCATAAAGTTTGGAGACAATTAGATTAAAATTACTCAAAAAATAAGGGTTTCGTTGACTCCCCTGATTTGCGACAAAGTGACTTTGACCTTTGCCCTTGACCTTCAAAATTTTATGCGCTGAAAGGGACCTCGATAGGCCTCTGATATGCAAAGTTACAAAAATTTCCAATGATAACTGTGCTCTGCAGAGTGATTTATACGTGATTACAGACAAAAAAAAAACATACAAGATGACTAACATATCTTGCAAAAACTTCGTTTTGGCAAGATAATAAAAGATGTGCACATTTTACAGTTGTAAGGATGCAGGTAATAAAAACGGATTAGCAGGAAAAAACATGGTTCTCTCCATGCAAACCAATGGGACTTTGGCACCAGGAGAGGCATATTTCACAACTTGTAGTTCTATTTATCGATAGTACTTCAACCCTCTATCGTGCAACTAGCTAATGTCATACGCTCTACATATAGTACACACAGCTGAATTAGTACTTTCAGATGTCATACTTTCTGAAAATGAATGTTTGTTTGTTCACAATAAATAACCTATTTAGAAAAACAGAAACTCGTGTGTGCTAAATGCCCCTAAAATGCCAGAAAATAATTTCTTATAATGTGACCAGTTGTCATCAGATTGACTTGACACCGACACCCAAAAAAGTCAGGGAGTTCAAACAGAAATTGTACAATGTACGTGAATCAGTGTCAAACAGCAGGAAATTTAATGTTTTTAAGCCATCATAACACATATGAGATGGCAGATGTGGTATGGGATTAAATACCCTGACTATCAACGGTTTCTGGGGGGGTGGGGGGGGGCAAAATGTTGCGTTGGCGAAGGTATGCACTCTACTGAGTACCCGTTCTAGTTTTTTTATTGTTTTTTCTTCTTCTTCTTCTTCTTGTTTTAAAATGTCTTGCATCCGGATCTGGATGTTTTCCAAAATCGAATCAATTCATCTCTGTCGCACACCCAACCTGTCCTCCAAGCTTTGTCCAAATCCATCCACAACTTTTTGAGATATCTTGCTCACAGACAGACAAACAGACAGACGGGGGTGAAAACAAATCTCCATCCACCTTTGGCGACAGAGGTAGCAGTCGTAATTAGCCGCACAATCCGTGAAAATTACCTCTCAAGGATTTGACTTAAAAAACAAAAAGAAGGAAAGTCATGAAGATGACAGGAGAGAGAGAGACAGAGAGACAGAGAGACAGAGAGACAGAGAGACAGAGAGACAGAGAGACACAGACAAACAGAGACAGAGAGAAGATGGTATAGGAGTACGGGAGAGAAGGGAAAAAAGGTTGAGTGAATATTGGAATCATTGAAAGGAAGGAAAAGAGCAGGAACGGAGAATGTTTCAATGGATGAAATCAACAGAATATTGCTTGTGGTACGCTAAACGCCGTGAGAAGCAAGGAGAAGCTGACGTTTCCAATGCTACCCTTTCATTAGCTCTTTTTCTCTAAGGAAGAGTTAGGTCATTAAACATTAGCTTCACCTTGCTTCCTACGGCGATTTGCGTACCTTGATCAACTTCTTGTTAACTTCATCCATTGTTCTACCTGTCCATCGACTCAGATCCACACTAGCCTTCACCAACAAGGCTCGTTCTTCATTCTATATATAGGGAAGTCTGTGGAAGCATGGGGAGGAGGGGAGGGAGAAACTTTAGCTATATTTACATACCTGATAATAAATGGAGCCATGAATAATGATGTCCTGCACTGCCTGTTTACATCTCCTCAAGAATTTGACAATGAGGACATACAAAAGTGTCCTCTCTAATGGGTTGTGGTTTACGTCGCTCATTTCTGTGGGTTTTTACTACTACCGACACCAGCTACACTATTATAGATACTTCCCATCCATAATTTGCCCATCAACGATAATTCAATCCATCAAACACCAGATCATGCATCACATTGGGACCACGGGACCCCCCCCCCCAATCTTCACGCGTGCTCGCCGACTAACATCCGAGAAATTATTTGACAATGTCACAACATGGGATCATCAGACCATTGTCCAGTAGTTGGGCTTCCAAATAGGCAATACCCAAAAACACACCTGGGGATAGGCGTCTTTGCGGGGATCACTGGTCCTTAAACAACACAACTCTTCCAGACTGTTACCCCCATTCCACACATTCAGGATTTTACCACTACACGATCGACCTCGTTCATGCATACCATGCATCAAATACCCGTGGATCCAGATAATATCCAAAAGACAGTCGTCATCATGCCTTTCAGCCTGTTTGAATTCCTGCAGATGCCATTTGGCCGATGCAGTCCCGCACAAACCTTTCAATGTTTTATCGATGAAGTGCTCTGGATATTACACTTCTGCTACGTGTACATATATGATATTCTGATCACCAGCGTATGAGCAGAAAAACATCACGAACAACGACGTCTCCTCTTCACCCATTTGCAGGACTTCGGTATGGTCAGCAATCCCACGAAGTGCATATTCGCCATTCTAGAGTTGAATTTCCTTGGACAATGCACGAACGGCTTAGGCATCTGTCCACTCAAAGAGAAGGTGCAGATTATTCGGGATTTCGCGTTACTATCATCTCAATGCAAACTGCAAGAGTATTTTGGCTTTGTCAACTTTTACCATCAATTTATTCCAAATGCAGCCACAATGCTGCAGTGGCTGAATGAGTTACCCACAACTGATAAGCACAGTGAAGTGTTCCAATGGTCGGAGCCAACCTTGTTAGCCTTCCACACCATCCAAGACGCACTGACCAATGCCTCACTCCTGATTCATCTGAAGCCGGAGACATCAACAAGCCTGATGGTGGATGTGTCCAAGGTCATGGTGGGTGCTGCCCTCCGCCAGGTCATCAATGCCAACTGGTGTCGACTGGCCTTCTTCTCTAAAATGCTGAAACCAACCAAGCACAAGTAAGGTGCCTTTGATCAGAAATTACTCAACGTGATCCCCGCCATCAAGCACTTCCACCACTTCTTAGAGGCCAGAAAATTCTCAGTGCTTACTGACCCATAAACATTTAACGATTGCTCTATCCACCTATTCAGGCTCCCACTCCCCTTGCACGTTTCACCAACTCAGTTGTATCTTGCAGTTCACCACAGACATCCAGCATCCATAAATCAGTACATCACCACCGACATCCATACATCAAAGGAATCGCAAACTCGACTGCCAAGGCTCTCTCAGCATTGAGGTATTGGTGCCGTCTTCCACCAGCACATCGGCCATTGATTTAAATGCACTTGCAGCAGTGAAAAAGGAGGACATGGAGCTCTACCATCTGTCATCTGCAATTGGTTCACTTACATTTCACAAGGTACAGCTCCCAGGGACAAACACTAACCTAGTGTGTCATATGCTGACGGGACAGTCATGCCCTTTTGTTCCTGCTGCATCCCGTCGTAGAGTCTTCGACACTTTTCACTCACCCACGCATCCGGGTATTCAAGCCACCCAGCGACTCATCACCATGAGTTATGTCTGGCGATGCATCAACGCCGATGTGCGGCATTGGGCCAAGAAGTGTCTCCAATGCTAATGCTCCAAGTTCCAAGGTCATACGATCGCAACTCTCGGTAACTTTTCAGCACCGGATAGGAGTTTTGACAGGGTCCACGTGGCTTTTGTCAGTCCCTTGCCATATTCAAGTGGACACCGATTTTTACTGACATGTGTCGACCGCTTCACTCGTTGGCTGGAGGCAACAGCAATTGGCGACATCGCCGCACCTTACATTACCAGGGCTTTTGTACACACCTGGATCGCAAGATTCAGCCTGCCATCAACCATCACTATGGATTGCGGTAGCTAGTTCAAATTGGCTCTATTTCATGAGCTGACTCAACTCCTGGGTACCAACCACATGCAAGCCATCGCTTACTATGCAGAAGTGAATGTATGGTCAAGTGTTTCCACCATCAACTCGTCTTCCCTGAAAGCACATGACAACTCCGTGCATTGGACGAACGTCATACCTCTGGTTTTGCTTAGTATGCGAGCTGCTCTAAAAGACGACCATGGTTGCTCCACTTGGATGCAGAGCTAGTGTACAACGCACCACTTTGGCTCTCCGAAGGATTCTTCTTAACATCTGATGACACCGTTCCTGATGCCACCTACTCTGCCAGCCAACTTCGTTTGGCCATGCAAGGCCTCTGGCTACACTGACACATAAGTCTTCATCACGCCTGACTTTTATTTCCCAGGAGTTTTCTGCATGCCACCATGTATTCATACGGTGGGACGCTGTCTGGAACCCCTTGCAGCAACCTTATGATGGGCCTTACAGAGTTCTATAATGCTCAGCTAAGACCTTTGAACTCAATGTTGATGTTGGCTGTGGATATGGTCTCCATAGATCACTTGAAACCAGATTTTCTTGACCCAACACCAGAGCCAATCCTCCCACCGACCAGCATGAGCTGACTCAACTCCTACAACAATGCCCTTACCACTGTATACGTCTCGTTCTGGGCATCATGTACACTTCCCAGCACAATAATTATGGAGTAGGTTTTGTTTGTTGGCCATTTCTGTTTGCTGTGACTTTTATTTTTACATGGCAGGACACATCTTGTTTTTTACAACATTATGTACTTTGTTTGTACTTTCTGTTTGCTTAAAGCACTTAGGAGGGGGAGTAGTTTAGTGGCATCATTTTGCCTTTGGTTTATTCATATGTCAATATGCTTTAGCTTTGGTTCATTTGGTGATTATTTCCTGTATGGGATTTCTGGGAGTTTTTGGTGGTTAAGAAGAGGAACCATGATGGAGTAATGAAGGACTGGACTCAGAATCCAAAAGTCTCAGATATCTCGGGGGGGGGGGAAGTATTTTCTCCCATGCTAAAAGTTCTCTTTGCTTTCTGTTGATTCTTCATATGCTTTGTTTGTTCAGCGTTACAATGCACATCACTAGATTCAGTGACAAATTTGGACTTTTGCAGCTTGTTGAAAGCGTCTTCAGTGCCGAGTTATGAGCATGTGAAGACCGCATCTTGATTGCAGTTTTTAGAAGTGGAGGTGAGCAAGCAACATGGGTGTCAAACTTTTAAGGTATGCTCTGAGAGTCTAACATAACACATTCATTATCTAATGCAAAAGGAAATGATATCACCAATAATAACAAGACAGAGCATTTAACAGCACAGAGTCTTGTATGGGTATTTGTCGAGAAGTCCCCTTTCACACATGTTACTAAGCCTGCTGTCCTCTTAAAGATTAAAAAAAAAACATTTTAAAATCCGTCAGATATGTATTTTAAATACAAAATTTATAACCCCATTTCAGTGCTGTACAAAGCTGCGTGTGTGTGTGTGTGTGTGTGTGTGTGTGTGTGTGTGTGTGTGTGTGTGTGTGTGTGTGTGTGTGTGTGTGTGTGTGTGTGTGTGTGTGTGTGTGTGACACAATATTTTAAACGTCTTCTGCTGAACGATTTAGATTACAATGGATCTCGGTGTGGACCTATACACCCTCAGGAATTGGCTCGGATAACTTGGACATGATGCACATCCAAGGACTAAAATCTGCTCGTGGTTAAGTTAGACTTTACAATGTTATGGTTAAATAGACAAGTTTGTAGCGAAGGCTGCTTAGAGTACTATATTAAAGTACGCAAGTACGCACACACCAATTACAATATATGCCTCTCTCTTGCCTGGTGTTGGCTTAATGGTTAGGGTGGCGGGCTTTGGATCCGAGGGTCCTGAGTTCAAATCCTGGTCAGCTGTTGAATTAATACCAGGTGGGGTTAACTCGGCCTGTCATCCTTCCAAGGTCGGCAAAATGAGTGCCATCTTGCTGGTATACTGTTGGAGTGGCGACCCGTCCAGGATTGTACCCAATAGCCAAGGTGACTGCTTAGGCAGCACCAACGCTCTGCACAGAGTATGGGCCCAAGCTCCTCCTCCTCTTCTCCCTTTGAGTGGAGTCCAATACTAATAATACTAAGACAGTCAAAGCTCGTTACTATGCCACCTTGTTTCTATGCCACTCTCGCTATTATACCACTTTTGCTCGGTCCCGACAAAATTGAATACAAAATAAATTTACTATGCCACCCCCTACTCTCGCTACCATGCCACTACTGTGTGACTGTTAAAAGGCACGAGTCGTGAAAAAGTCTGTATTGCGCAGTGCTCGATTATCACACTCACGTCCAAAGGCGAAGCGACGAACTACAGTCCATCTGCGCACAACATAACTCAATACGTACGCGCATAGTCAGACTGTGTCAAAACACGCGATTCTTCTCCCCCATGCCAGCCACAACAAGCCAATCACAACACGCACAACGAGACACAAAAAAGCGCGAGCACACACACACAGACACGCAGGCACACGTACAACAGTGACATCATTTTTTTTCAAATTCAGCCCATAATGTCAGCTCAGAAACGCAAGCGAACCGACTTTACACTGAAGGAGAAGAAGGAGATCATCGATGCCGCGAAGAAGGAGCCGAATCAGTCCAAGTTGGCCAGGGAGATTAGCAAGAAATGGGGCGTCGAAGTTAAGAGAACCACCGTGAAGGGCATTCTCAGCAAGAAGGATGCAATCGAGGCTGCAATCAAAGCTGGATTTCCATCGAAGCGCATGAAGTTGACGCAGGCTCACGACCCGAAGCTTGATGAGGGAGTGCTCATGTGGCTGAAGCAATCAAGAGGACAGAATGTGCCTGTCAGCGGCGATCTGATCAAGGAGAAGGCGATGAAACTGGCCGAGCTGATGCACATCCCAGACTTCATGGCGAGCGACGGTTGGTTGGGCAATTTCAAGAAGCGCCACGGCATCACGTTCAAGACAGTGCAGGGCGAAGCTGGAGCGGTGGATTCGCAATCCCTTCTTGAGTGGCAACAACAGGTTCTCCGGCCCTTACTCGGGCAGTTCTCCGCAGACGACGTCTTCAACCTGGACGAGACTGGACTCTTCTGGCAGCTGCTTCCGAACAAGACCATGGCTTTCAGGGGAGAGCGGTGTACTGGAGGAAAGAAAAGCAAGTAAAGGATCACTCTTCTGCTTGGGGCAAACATGAGCGGCAGCGAGAAGTTCCCTCTTCTGGTGATTGGCAATTCCAAGAAACCCCGTGCCTTCAAGAACAAAGAGATCCCGGTCAAGTACAAGGTGAACTCGAAGGCATGGATGACTGCGGAGCTTTTCGAGGAGATGTTGCGTGCGTGGGACGGACGACTCGGCCAGCAGAGACGCAGAGTGCTGGTCTGTCTCGATAACTTCTCTGGCCACCCTCCCGAGCTCGAGCTGAACAACATCCAACTGGTCTTCTTCCCACCCAACACGACAGCCAATTCGCAACCAATGGATCAGGGAATCATAGAGAACCTCAAGCGCCACTACAAGAAGCTCCTGCTATGCTGCCGGCTTGAGGCCATAGACGAGGGAAAGGAGTTCAAGTTCACGTTGCTCGACGCTCTACACGTCGCCCGGCGTGCTTGGGAGCAGGTCGGCAAGTCGACGATCAGGAACTGTTTCGCGAAGGCCAAGTTCATCGAAGAGGAGATCCAAACTGAGCCACAGGATGCGGAGCTGCCCGACATCTGGGAAGCTCTGCCTGCCGAGGAAAAGATGCACGAGAACGAGGAGATCGAGCTGTCTGACTTTCTCGAAGCCGACGAGCGCCTCGCGACTGGCGGGTATTTCACGCTGGAGGAGATTGCGGAGGAGATTCTGTGCAGTGAGGAGCCGGTGGAAAGCGAAGATGACGAGGTAACTGTCGAGGAGGAAATCTTTCCGTTCGAGGAAGCCCAGCGCGCTTGTAGCACCGTCCGGAAGTTCATGCAGCAGAGAAGCGGGAAGCCCGGTGTGATGCAAGTGTGCGATCGGCTAGACAACGAGATGCACGAGATCCGCCGAAAGAAGATGCGACAGCCGACGATTCTTGAAAGCTTTGTGTGTCGTGAATTTCTCGCCATGCCATATGTTAGTGTGTGAACTCTGTTAGTGTGTGTATGTTCTCCGTTCGCTTAGCTTATACAACAGTCGTGCCTTTTACTTGCTGGAATAAATTTTGTCTAAAGATTAACTACAGATGGGTAACTTGAGAAAATAAGGCCGTTTTTACAAAATCTCGTTACTATGCCACTTTTGCTCGGTCCCGACGGGTGGCATAGTAACAAGCTTTGACTGTACTAACAACAACAACATGCCAGTAATATTCTCTACCCTTCCAAGCAATGTTGTTATAATTCTGTGTAAAAGAAAAAAAACCTCACCTTTGGTTATTTAACAATCCATGTGATCTTTAGAACAGCTTTGTCTTGTCATTGTAGGCCTGTTTTCTAACGTGCACTGAAAGATCAAATAGCTTTCAATCATTTTCAAAATATACACCCCTTCAATGTGATTGTGATCCTTCACTTTGTGCAGTGGCCTGCAAAAGTATTCACCCCCCCCCCCCCTCTAACGTTTTCACATTTTGATGCCACCTGTGCTTATTTCATGATGCTTTCAAATCAAACTTAATATATAGCTTCTTCACAAACAACTTCAAAGTGATTAAATTAAAATCAGATTAAAAATTAAATTGCAGATTTAAAAAAGTGCATATAAAATGTGAATAAGTTAGATTAACAGAAAAAAAATGAGAACGACCACTCGGTAGAGCACGTACCTCTGCCAGGCTGATTAGTTTATGCTTTGTATCCCACCGATAGGCTGGATCTGGATTTGGACCTGAACTAAAATTTATTCAGCTTGTTCTTGTCACCTAACCAACTCATCCACTAAGTTTTATCCGCATCTGTTCGCAACTTTTTCAGATATCATGCCATGTATCGTTTTAGCCCCATCACTCAATGGGGAATAATCACTTAAAAAATTCTCGGATCTGGATTTAGATCTTCACCAAAGTTGAATCAATTCTTCCTTGTTACATACCCAACCGGCCCACCAAGTTTCGTCCGAATCCGTCGCCAACTTTTTGAGATATCCTGTTCACAAACGGACAAACAGACAGGGGTAAAAACATAACAACCTCCATCTACCTTTGGTGGTGGAGGTAATCAGATGATTTCAGTTACATAAGTATTCAAACCCTTTGCCCAATTAAAAATAAATCATTTTAGAAGGAAATCATTTCTTTGAAAGGTGACAAAATAAGTGTGATAGGTTTCACCTGTACGTAATCAGTGGTTTCACTTAAAAATTATTGTCCCCCATTTATCTAAGGAGATTGAAGGCTGAACTCACTTAGTCAACCACCAAGGCAAACATGAGGATGAAGGAGCTTTCCAAAGAAGTCAGACATAAAGATGTGGAGAAGCACCGTTCAGGAGAGGGTTATAAGAAGATCTCAGTCACTCATTATCCCTTTGAGTAGGTGAATCCATCATTAAGAAGTGGAAGACGTATCATACCACCCAGACTCTACCCAGATCAGATCACCCATCCAAACTCAGCATCGGGGCAAGCAGGAAACTGGTTTAGGATGTCACTCTAAATCCAACAATGACTTTGAAAGATCTGCAAGGCTCTATGTCCGAGATGGGGGTTGGTGTTCATCAATCAACTATATCCTGTTCCTTTCACAAAGCTGGCCTCTATAGACAGGTGACAAGATAGAAGCCATTACTGAAAAGGATGCATCTAAAAGTTTGTCTGGAGTTTGCGAAAAAGCATCTTAATTATACTGCAGGCTTGTGGAGAAACAAGTTATGGTCAGATAAGACAAAATTGAACTTGTCGATCTAAATTAAAAGTGATACGTCTGGCACAAGCATAACACTGCACATCACTCAATCAACACCATCCCTCATGTAAAGCATGGTGGTGATAGCATCCTGTTATGGAGCTGCTTTTCATCAGCAGGGACTGGCAAGCTTGTCAGGATAGAAGGGACACTGGATGGTGCAAAGTACAAGAGAATCCTTGATGAAAACCTGTTTGAGTCAGCCATTAATCTGAAACTGGATAGTAGATTCACATTTCAGCAGGACAATGATCCGAAGCACAAAGCTAAAACCACACTGGAGCGACTGAATAAGAAGAAAATAAATGTTCTTGAATGGCCCAGTCAAAGTCCTGACTTGAACCCAATTGATGATTTATGATGAGACTTGAATATTGCAGTTCATCGACGATCTCCATCAAACTTGGCAGAACTAGAGCAATTTACACGTGAAGAATGGACAAAGATTTCACCATCTTACTGTACAAAGTTGGTCGAGACCTACCCAGAAATACTCATCGCAGTCATTGCTGCAAAAGCAGTGTGGCCACTCCTTGGCTTTTTTCACAAGATCTTGGCTATTCGTTGTTCACCTTGGCGTCTTGGTTTTCTATAGGTTTTCTTGGCGTATAGATTTTCTATTTTCATTGCTTTTTCGAAACCTTGTGAATTCTTCGCTTTTTTCACTGGCTCACCTTGGTATTTATGAAAATGAGGAGTGGTCACAGTGCAAAAGGTGCTTCCACCAGGTACTGACCTGAGCAGCTGAATACTTTTGCAACCAGTGTACATGTTCTTTGCAGATATTCCTGACATGTAACTTCCTTCAACTATAACAGTGTTTCATTTGATCTCTTCAGTCATGGATAAAAAAGTTCATTTGGAAAAATTGTTTACACATAATTCGTAATTAATCTAAATGTGGCATTATTGGTAGGAGTGAATACTTTTGCAGGCCACTGGATGTTGTTATTTTCTTCACTTTTTCCCAAATATTTGAAAGGCTGTTTTTTAACAGAGGCTCATGGAAGAGCAATAAAATTTTACCATGTCGTGATGACGCCACCAACGAACCATCCCAAATTCTCCGTACATTAATTTTGACCCTGTCATAGCTTTTAACAAGGTTCAGAAGTACTGCTTCTTTTGCAACTTTCCTGCACTGGGTATAACCATTCTCAAAATATCAGCACAACACGCCATGGCTTTGCTTGCCTGCCTTGGCCCTAAATAAAATGAAGGTAAACACCACAATAGAAAATAGGGAATAATGTCAAATTCAATGTGGGGAGGGAATAAGGAGGGGGGGGGACAATTTTCCCCAACCATGAAGGTATGCATCTCCTGCATCAGTGAAATTAAGCACAAATGTTATTGCTTTTCTTTGTACCTTCCATAGTGTTTGTCTTTTCCAGTCACAAGGGAATTTAGGGATGCTTTTGTAAAAGTATATTTTTGATTCTGAAACTTTTTCAAAAAATGAAAATCTTATTGACCCCCTCCTAAAACTTGTAATACATATATTATCTTCCTGCAATGACTTATTACGTTTGCTCAAGGAATGAGGGGGGGGGGTGTTTGCATAAGGACTAGGCGTGCCTACCCATCGCTTCGCTGATGGGTTTAATCAAAGGACAGCATGTTGTACTTCACAAACATATTGCATGTCTATCTGTGAATCTCAATGAATATGTAAAATAAAATTGATATGTAAAATGAAGTGAAGCTCATGAAAAATGGAAATTTAATCACACATTGTTGTTTGTTAAGGCTATCGTGGTGACTGGTGTTGTTGTTTGTGTGTTCCTTCTGAGTACCTTTAAATATATTTTTCTACTGCTTCATGAAATATTACTATGTATAATTTTGTGTGCTCCTTCCGTGTATTTCTAACTAAAAGATTCCTGCTGTTGTGGAATAATAAATGTTACTGTTGTAATCCCAACATTAAGCTCCCATTTCCACTTCTTTTCTTCAATTGGGAAAACAGGGCTTTTAAAATAGGAATCTTTATAAATAAATGGATTCTAATTTTTGTTCTCAGTAAATTGATCATTAGCTTTCCAACGGAACCATTTTTTATTATTAAACGACAGCAGGAACCTTTTAGAATGAAACGTGACACACGGACGGACAGACGCTTCTTCTATTAGTCATAGACTGATGGGGCACCCGTGGGAAACCCACGGGCATAAAACTGTTTGACATTTGGACATCTTGAGTTTGATGCTATGCGTAGAATCTTCCAAAATGGCTACTGGCAATTCATCAGATCCAGAAATGATGAAAAATGTACACAATATATTTACTTCACATAACATGTGAACACATGTCCATCCATGCACATGTGATAAACAGTTTGTTTATACATCCCAGATATCTGAAATGGCTGTGTTTGGATCAAAGCCGAATTGCAACTTCGGATATTGTCACGGAAGTTGTGATATTTTCCATCATCACCTTGATAAAGTTGTTGTGGTCGAGCAGGTATGGCAAATAGTGGAGGTTTAACATTCCTCCGATTGATGCCTCACCTGCATGCCAGAGCTTTATATGTGTGTGACTGGAATCAATGAGTACCTAAGACTTGCAACATTTCATTGCGACTACATCTAAAGAATGAAACACTTTATTGTGATGACTGTCAAAAGAATACAGCTCAAATGGAAAAGTCCATGGGAAAAAGTGTTGTGGACGGTATATATGGGCATTACACCCTTCTTTCTGGTGAAAACCTAAATTACTCTTTTCGTCCATGTGCAGCATACGTAGGGACATTTATTTTTTAATGAAGATTTAAAATAAACTTCTTTAAAGTGTACATGTACATAACTTGTAAATAAGAACTAAAAATATCTCTCGGGAATTTTCCTTCCAATGTTTATTTATTTCACATAATATAATATGTAAATTACATGTGCATGTGAAATACAGTTTGTTTATAAATCCTGTACTTGCACACGTTTCAGCCTTGAAAACTCATGCAAAAACCAAAAGTTTGTTTTTTATTAAAGACCACGATTTTCTTTCTTCTGGATTATGAAAACGTACTTTCATTGGGTAGTGCATAATCGACCGCTGCTGTGATCGCTCACATGCATTTCTTCATTTTCTTTGCACGAGTTGAAATCAAAATATAAAAGGTAACTATGTTTCTTCAAAAAGGTAACTATGATAAAAAATTTTTTTTTTTAAAACAGACAACTGCGTGATAACTCCCCCTCCCCATATCACGTCTGACCAGAGATTCATTGAAAACGCCTATTCAAATGCATTTTTGTGCATAAAAACTTTTTTTTTAAATTTCATTAATTAACAAAAAAAATTTTTTTTTTAAATTTCATAAATTAAAAAAAAAATTTGCATTTTCTTCCTTGGATGTTGTGCAGATGGGTTGGTGTGGTGTTCATGCAGGCATGATGGGCTGAATGGCCTCCACCTGTGTTGGATTTCCTTGCTCCTTGTATTCAATAATTACAAAAAATTAAATCAGCAGGTGAATTAGAGTTAAGATATAGCCATAAGGAAGTCTGTAGGGACTTTATATTACAGACCTTAATTTCACTTAAAATGCATTTTTGTCTAAAAACGCAAATTTTCTTCCTGGTTTTTGCATCCGAAACGTACACCATCTTAGCGACTACAAATAGTGAAATCAGATATCGAACAAAAGTTAAGATAAAGCCACGGCAGTGTAAGAAAGTGTGAGCCTTACAAAAGAGGCTATACGGAGTGAACAAAATGGTGGTGATTTGATTTTGAAGCCCTTCCCTGAATGTGGGAAGCCCCGCTCTGAACTCAGAAGCCCTTCCCCAAATGGATGGACAGACAGACTGGTGCAGATTATTTATAAGATTAGGGTTTCAATAGAATGGGAAGAAATGTAATTGATGAAAGGAGTAATGGGAGAGAAGGGAAAGTACATTTCCGGAACATATGGGAAGGTGTGAGGGAGAGAGGGGGTGGAGGGAAAAAATTCCGGCATATGTGCATAACACCATTTACTATATAGTTGGACTTCATGGAATAACCAAGAGTGATGATGTTCTTTTGCTGCCAAGATGTTTTGATGGTCTAAAAAAATGGCTAAAATAATAGTTAAATCAACAACTAACATACATCACCCGATCCGTGGACAAATGATCCTCAGGATAATGGAAATGACTGGTGTACAACAATCATATGAGAAGGTTGGGCCCAATTTCCAACAAAATTGGGGAAGAGATATACCATATATTTTCGGCAATAAGCTTCAACTACAAATAATGGTGCCGTTTGAGTGGAAGTTTATTAAGGAGACTTGACGACCAATCAGCTTGCAGTCCAATATAATTTTGAATGGCATTTTGCAATTTGTTATTTTTGTTTGTTTTAAGACCCAATTGTCTTGAGAGAATGAGTGAGGGCCAACATGCTCGACACAAAAATATTCATAAACACGTCAGCAACACTTGCTGATGAAAATGATTTTAAAATAATTGTTTGCATGTTGCACATTACAAAGCTAAGTGTATTTGAAAAGTAAAAATAGTTTCACATTTAAACTGACAGAGCAATTCAATTACCGTGTCGAACATGGCAAGTCGGAAGAAAATTGAAGAACTACTCAGCCTTGAAGTCCGAACGTCATAAAGTCACATGCATATATATTGTAACGAATTTCGGTCCGCCCGGCGTGCGATCGGCCACGTAACTCAAATCGCGACCGCGTCGCCCACCGGAACGGACAATTCAGTCATGACCCTCCTTGGAACTATCGCCAGGAGCTGGGTCTTTCGACCCCACCACAATCGTGCCAATCGGCCACCCGCGCAGGATAGGGTTGTTCGCTAAACTCGACCTACCTAAGTACCTGCGCGGGTAGTTAACCGGGCGATCGTACCTCGCCGCTGGCCGGCCTAGGACACGAACCGCTTAAGCGGTCCGTTCCGTGCTTCAGTGATAACCGAGCGGTGTTATCACCGGCCCCGACGGACGTGATTATTTACCGGGTGCTTACACCCTTCTACCAATTCCTTCCGTGATGTAAGATGGAACTTTCAAACAAAGGAAAGGATGCAACAAAACGGGGAACAGTTCGACAAGTACATTTATTCCACACTCAGACAAGGGGCACGTATTTACAGTCAAAGCAAGGCAGAGAAACATGCATGTATGTACAGCCAAACAAAGGCAAAGAAGAGTTAATTCCGAATAAAGCAATTATTTACAGCACAGTCACTTGCACAGTTCTACTTACAGGACACGGCACCACAGCATCCATTCAAAAACCCGAAAAGAAAGTAGGGACTTCCCTTGGTGGCCATCGAGTCGTCCTCCCACGACCGTTAGCGTGATCGCGCCTGGCCACGACCTCTCTCGTGGCCACCGAACCCTCTCCGGCACTCCTCGTTCGGACGCGCAGGTCCACCACACAACCGGCGCTGCCGAGTCTCCCGTCCGTGCCTCCGTGGACAGGCCGCTCGCCAAGCCGCGAGCGCAGGACCAAGATGACAGGAAGACAAAGACGAAGACGAGGGTCAAGACGACAAAAGACTCAGCAGCTCTCGGACGATAGACTCAGCAACAAAGACCCAGGCGACAAAGACTCCAAGAGCAAACGAGCGAAGAGGAAGAGGGCGCGCCCCGCCCGTGTCTGTCCTTTATGGAGCGGGGCTCCGCCCATCGCTCTGCCCCGTTCTCGGCTCCACCTCCCTTCGAGGCATTTCAAGAAGCCTCTCGAAAGGGGGCGTGCCCTCACTCCGACCGACACACGCCGCGCATCCACCAATATGGAGCGAGCCGCCCCACCCCTTCCCTTCACACCAAGTGCGGGGAAAATTCAGGCGGAAGAATTCAGGCGGGAGAAGTCCGTTCAGGCCCCACAAGAGCTTTTCTTGCAGCAATCCTGCGTCCTTCCTGTAATGGCTCGTGCCGCGGAGATCGTCGCCGCGTGGTCCGTGGAGGACGGCGTTCGGAGTGCGGGAAGTGGCGAAGATGGTGGTGGTGGATGTGGTGAAGGTGGTGTTGTTGGTTTGATCCAAAATAACGACAGAACAGAAAAAACGGCTATCTCAGAGTCGCAGCCCGGTGAACACGGAAAATCCCTCTAAACAACAGTGGGGAAATCTAACTACACAGATACTTATCGTCATAACTGATCTAAGGTCCTTTATGGTGTATTGCGAATTTCCACAGCCGTAACAATAGATATACAACGACGATCGGTTACGACCGACCAGTCAAAAGTCATTTTGGTCGTAAGTCGGCCAACCTTTATTTATAGTGTTACGGCTGTGGAAATTCGCAGACCACCATAAAGGACCTCAGATCAGTTATGACGATAAGTATATGTGTAGTTCGATTTCCCCACCATTGTTTAGAGGGATTTTCCGTGTTCACAGGGCTGCGATCCTTTGAGATAGCAGTTTTTCTTTTCTCTGTCGTTATTTTGGACCAATCATCCCCCAACAACCAAATCGCCACCACCAACACCCTTCCCAAACCACCACAGCAAACTCCCACCACCTTTGCCTTTCTACCGAACGTCGTGCCATGGGTTGTGAATGGGATCCTTTCAAAGAAGAAATCGGATCAGGAATCATTCACGCCCACTTTTCTTCCATCCAATGGCTGAGCATCCGGTGGTGTAGCCCCGCCTCCAAACCCGCTGTGATCCACAAATTTACATATGCACTCCTCCCCCGGCCTATATAAGCGCGAGCACAACGCAGCTCGAGGCAGTCTGGAGGGGTCGGAGAACAGGACGGAGCTCGAAGAGGCAGACGGCGGCAGTGTCGGTGCAGCAGTCTGGAGGGGTCGGAGAACATGACGGAGCTCGAAGCAGACGGGGAAAGGCAGACGGGGGCCGATCGACGGAGAGGAAGGAGCTCGGAGCTCAGGTCGAAGTTGAGGGGCGAGGAGGGCGAGTTGCTGAGTGGAGCAGGGACGCGGAGGAGGGCTCAGAGGCGAGCAAGAGGGCTGAGTGGGGACCGCCGCCGGAGAAGGGGCGTAGTGGAGGCCACAGCCAAGAGGAGTTCGCCGGAGCCAGTGCGTTCCAGAGCATCAACTTGTTGGACGGAGCGTCAGCAATTCCCCTCTCCCTTACCGAGCTCCGCGCTAAGAAAGCGCCGGTAACCCCGTCAGTTCCCCTCCCCAACCGTGGTGCCGACGGGAAAACACGTGCCTGCGCAGAGAACGCCGGAGAGAGAGCTCACCGGCCACGCCAGGGGCACGAAGCCAGGCGCGGCTACGCTGACATTGCGGCTTGCCCGCCATCGCGCGGGTAAGACCCCTCGGTCTCGTGGACCTGGCCGCTCATCCAGGTCCCACGTACATTTGGTCCATGGACCTGTCTGCCACCCTTGTCTATGAGGGTGGCTTTTCTTTGCTTTTGTGTAAATGCATGTGGTGGCACAGTCTTATAAGTAGAATTGTCTAAGTATGCGTGTGAAATAAAGACACTTTATTCGGTTGTAACTCTGCCTTTGCTTGCTTTCACTGTGTACATGCACAATTTACTGTATGGCTGTAAATACGTGCCTTGTCTGAGTGTGCAATAAATGTGCTTGTTGAACTGTTCCCCATTTCGTTGCGTCCTTTCCCTTGTTTGAAAGTTCCATCTTGCATCACGGAAGGAATTGGTAGGAGGGGTGTAAGCACCCGGTAAATAATCACGTCTGTCAGGGCCGGCGATAACACCGCTCGGTTATCACTGAAGCACGGAACGGACCGCTTAAGAGGTTCGTGTCATAGGCCGGCCAGCGGCGAGGTACGATCGCCTGGTTAACTACTCGCGCAGGTACTTAGGTTGGTCGAGTTTGGCGAACAACCCTATCCTGCGCGGGTGGCCGATTGGCATGATTGTGGTGTGGTCGAAAGACCCACCCATGACTAGCTCCTGGCGGTAGTTCCAAGGAGGGTCACGACTGAATTGTCCGTTCCGGTGGGCGACGCGGTCGCGATTTGAGTTACGTGGCTGATCGCACGCCGGGCGGACCGAAATTCGTAACAATAGTGTATAGGCTGATGCAAAAATTACCGAATGTATATTACACTGTATAATGACATAATCATCTGTCAGTCATATTTTATTCACATTTTCTTTGTTCATTATTGTTATAACCATGGTTTTAAAAACCTTTTTTTTTTTTACTGTATAACGTTTTTACGTCCATCAGGTTTAAGTCAAACACTGCATACTACAGTCAAACACGATCACATTCACTTTCTTTCCTCCTTCGTACTGTTTGATCACCTGCATCTTGTGGTGAGTTCAATGGCCTTTCTTTCCTTCTTGGCAGGTTGAGGAGTCGACAAAGATAATTTCCTCTTGGTAGACATCTTGGGGGTTTGAAGTAAATTTTTTAAGACAAACGGATACGGATAAACTGCGCTATACCGAGACCACGCAAACACGCTGGCACTGGCGGGCGCTGGGGCGGAAACTGTCGTACGCCCAGCTGGGCAACACTCACGCTGCCAGACGCGGAGCAGTTGTGGCCAGACATACAGTACATATCGCGGTCGTAAAGTCGATCAGTCATAAGTCGCATAGGTCGTAAGTCGACGACTTACTGTACATACATATATATCCATATATATACATACATATGTGAGGCGCCACGTGGAGGAGTGATGCAAGGGCCACATCAGCCATTTTGGAGATAATGCCATATAGCACTATTTTAACCCTTGCCCTATCATCATCATATCATTAAAAATGTCGCTTACATCACTCCTCCTCGCCAGGCCTCATATATATATATATATATATATATATATATATATATATATATATATATATATATATATATACATATATACATATATACATATATACATATATATATATATATACATATATATACATATACATACATATACATACATATACATACATATACATATATATATATATATATATATATATATACACACACACACACACACACACACACACACACACACACACACACACACACACACACACACACACACCTCCTGACTGTTATTGGTAAGCAGCCACGGATTATGTCTTACACCGTAAAACCACAAAATCCACAAAGAACAACCGTCGGCCTGCCACCCAGACAATATTTCCCACTAATGCAAACCATTCAACCAGAAGGCACATGATGCGATCGGCAGTTAAATCGAAGCATGTGGCGTGTGATGAGCACTCCCCTGGTGGTGACGCTTTGATGTAAGAGTACATCCAATGGAGATTGGGGAGTGCTCATCGCACTCCACGTTTCGATATGTATGTGTATATGTATGTATGTGTGTGTGTGTGTGTGTGTGTATATATATATATATATATATATATATATATATATATATATATATATATATATATATATATATATATATATTACATACATATACATATAAATATATACTAGCGATACCCGTGCACATGCACGGGATAGCAGTACAACATAGCTGGAAGCAGACGACAGACCGTACATGGGGAATGACAAAAATACGCATTGTGCAAAATGCAAGTGGTACTATGGAACGCCAAGACTTCCCAAACATTGTCAGCATGTCCGCTTAGTGCCACTGCAATTTCATAGGGATCGTGTGATGGCGAGCCGAGTTTTTAGTGTGCAAGCTTGGTATTATAATAGAGATATTATATATATATATATATATATATATATATATATATATATATATATATATATATATACATACATATATATATATACATATACATATATATATATACATATACATATATATATATACATATATATATATATATATATATATATATATATATATATATATATATATATACACACATACATACATACGAGTACTGCTGCCACTCTTCCACACTTTTCTTCATTCCTCACCATTCTTCGACTTTCATCATTCCCTCGGTTTACTGGATGAACCAAATGAAGCTTATGACTTCCTTAAAACGCTATAAACCATTAACACTTTCTCAATGTTCACTCACCAACTTATGTAGTATTGAGGTCTTAGCTTGAAGACTCAAAGTCGTGATCAGCATGCCATTACCACGTTTGATGAATTATAATCAAATTGATTATAACCAAAACAGCCGCTCCTTTTTGCTTTAGAAATCCATGCCATTCCATGCAGGTGATGCACGGTCGCACCTCGCACGCTCCACGGCCTGTGTATGTGCAGATGTGTAAGTCAGGCTCATTAAATACATCCCAACGGTTTTTGTCTTATTTTATTGCCTTGTACTAGGTGATGTGTGCTAATCTGAAGATTTTATTGAGGCATAGTGGACATTAAAGATCTCGATAGACCTTTTGATAAGAATGGGACAATGTGTGCCATTACTTTGGGCAAATTCCTAATCCCTGCCCAAATTTATGGAGACACAGCATGAGCAGTGGAGTCACAACCTCGTTATGATGCAATGAGCAAATCAAAAGAATAATAATTACATCTTGCTCAGATATATGCATTTTTCATACAGATTTAGATAGAGGTAAACAAGGTAATGTTTAAATATTTGGGGAATGAAGAAAGCAAAAGAAATGAAAATGGTCCTGGTGGATACTTGATAGCTCAGTTAGAATGTGCACGAGAATACTGTACATGAATAACGGAAGTAGCAAATATAGTCCCTACATTTATTGGTCAATGTGGGAGCACCCATTCTCACATGTGTCACGCCATACATGCACATAAGAAAATGCTTGAATCACCCCTAGATCTTGCAAAGACCCCCACCTTTTGCTTGCCTACCTCTCCTTTAACCCTACCATGCTGATGAAGCCTGAAGGCAGAAAAGGATGTTCAAGATTGATGCATAAACTGGTGAGCCTGTGTACTTCTGTTTAGGTGGGTATATGGAGAGATGTCTCTCGGGATTGGTGAATTCAGTTTGCTTAATTGAGGCTTTTTCCAATCTAGTTAATCTTTCTATTGATTGTTCAAGCACCTTGATGGGATGGTGTCAGTGATGATGTGTTGGACTATGCAAAAGAGACATCCTGCCTCACTTTGCCTACTGGTACCCTCTATGTTACGTGTTATCAAAAGGTATACAGCTGTAAACTCTGCATTTTAAACGAATCTTAATGATGAACACTGATGGCAAAAAACAAGCATCCAAGCCTGCTGAAACTGCACCCTTCTTATTAGGGGTTATTGTCTGGATAGACTCCTCTCTCATTAATATTCATTAGGAAAGAATCACACATTTTAAACAGTTAAAAATTGAATAAGCCCGACTTTAAAAAAATGATTTATTAGCTTCCTAATATCAACAATTATGTTCCTCGCCTGCTCTGCAACACACTACAAATGCAACATCCCAATCCCACCCCCCCTCCCCCATCCTTTTATTGCATGAAAATTTCCCTTTAGTCTCTTGCATAAAAGAGGGTTATCAGAAGAGAAAGAAAAAGGAGAAATAAAAACACCACGAGAAAAAGGAAGTCCAAGATCAGAACTATTGCCCAAGGGGCGGTGTGAAAGGGTCTTAAAAAGTTTACATCAGAAATGTTGTTGTTCGATTACCGAAAGCTATAATGTTTTGTCAAAATGTTTTAATACAAGAATTTGAAGATCATACCATAAAAAGTCGACCAGAGCTGCCACAAGTGTTAGTCCAAAGAATTGCGAAACATAGCCTAAGAGGCCCATTGACCTAAAGGCCAAGCGTACAAAAATTTGAGCGATTTCTCATCAGCAGGCAAGAATGTTTATGGAAAGCGAACGGAAAGAAAGCTACATCCAGCTTTTAAAATCACGACAACCTGAATGATTGATAATTATAATACAAATACTTTATGGTCAACAACTGGGGGGGGGGGTAGGGTGGTGAGTGAATTGAGAGAAAATTAATAAAGTAAAGGAAGGGATGATGACAGAGTAAAGGGAGTTCTGAGGAATTGGAGAGAGAAAGGAGGTCAAGGGAGGATGGAAGTGAAAAAGGGTGGAAGGAAGCATGTTGTAATATGTGGGAGCAGAAGAGTTCATAATTCTAACCATCTTACACATGTGGTATATAAATGGTTCCCCTTTTTCTGCATAGAAACAGAAACAAATTGCACAGAGAACCAAAATGCAAAGACAAAATACACTTTCATTTCTCACTTTGTCAAAGAGAGCCACAAATGACATCATTTCTCGCCATAAAATAGTGCAATGATTACTTTTATCATAGTTGATGCCAAGATAACTGATTGGTATGAACTGAATTGTCACTATGTGAAAAGATGTATAGAAGGTAAGGAATAGAAGAAGACGTCATAGAGATCTCCATCTTTGAAAAGCTGGCACATGTACTTAAAGAGGCTGAAGTTAATTTGGAATAGCCATTAAGTTTAAAAACCGATTTCCTTCCTAATATATTTTGTGGCATTTCATTTTATCGTTCAGTCATTATGTAAAGTATAATTACTTCCAACAGTCACAATTACAGGTTTTGAATAGATAGAGATTGACAGCAAATATTCCAGGATGCCAATGATGGCACTTCAATGATGAAATCAACAACAGGTCGTGAAGGTTCGAAAATAAAAATTCAAATTCTCTCTTAGTCTGTGATACTAGTAATACTCGCTCCAGGAGGGAGTGGAATATGGTGTTGCACCAGTTGCACTATTCTACATGTATAGATGAAAATTGCAAGTCGTCTCCCCACCCTCACAGGGAAGGAGTGGGGGGGGGGTGCAGGGTGAGGTGGTATTTTGTGTCCATGACCTGACACGAGTACGAATGGAAAATTTGATGGAGATCGGCCAAGCCGTTTGATTCTGAGGTTCAGATGTAAATGTACGTACATACATACTGTTATGGTTGTGGGAATTCGCAAACCACCATTCAGGTCCCGTAGGTGAGATATCTCTGTAAGTACATGTGTAGTTAGCCCCAAACCCGTTGTTTAGAGGGAATAAATGTGATTCATTTGGGCTGGGACGCTTGTTCTCAACAACCACGCCATCCCCACCACAGCGCCAACCACACTACAACCCACCACCCCCACCATCAGCGCTACCACATCTTCGCCACTCGCCATTCAGTAGGCCCTGTGAGGTTACGATCTCCGGGAACAAACAAAAACCAACAATTATGCTATGGGGTTTTCCCGCCTGTTTTTCCCATAGAGGTTCTCCACGCTCGGTGTGGAGGAGGGGCGATGCAGGGGTCAAAGGTGAGAAAGGGTGGGGGCCTCTTTTTGGGGGAATAATTCCCTGGCTCTGAGCCAAGACTGGCTCCTCCGGCCCCCGCACGGCGCGGGGTGGAGGGAAAGCGAGAGGTCACGCCCCCCTTCGAGAGGCTTCTCCAAGAAGCTCGAAGGGAGGCGGGGCCAAAAACGGGGCGGAGCGAAGGGCGGAGCCCCGCGCTACAAAAGGCGGACAGGACGGACCTTGAGGGTTGTTGGGTTGGTTGGTCGAGGGTTGGTCTTCATGGTCGTCTTCTGGTTCGAGTCGCGAGCTTGTTATTCCTGCCTTGCTTCGTTGACCCGTGCGCGAGCGCGGAAAACAGCGCCGAACAAACCCCATCCGTTTCCCCGAAACCCGCGTTTCGTTTGTTTCTTTTGTTGTTTCTGCGTCATTGTTTCTTTTGTTGCATTTGATATATGTGCATTCTGTTTGGCTGTATATGTGTGCTCTCCGTGTGCCGCAGAATAAATGTGCATTATGTTGAACTGTTTTCCCATTTCGCTTCCTCTTTTCTTTAATTGAATCTCCATCTTGCTTCAGGTAACGGGTTCGTCGTGGGCTTAATACGCCCGATAATTAATCGGAACCGTCGAGGCAGACGATAACACCGCTCGGTTATCCCGATAACACGGAACAGATCGCTTAAGCGGCCCGTGTCCGGAGTCGACCTGCGGCAAGGTGCGATCGCCCGGTCTACCATCCGCGTGGGTACTTAGGTAGGTCGAGTTTGGCGAACAACCCTATCCCACGCGGGTGGCCGATTGGCACGATAGTGGTGAGGCCGAAAGGCCCACCCGTGACTAGCTCCCGGCGTTAGTCCGAGAGGGTCACGACAGAATTGTCCGTCCGGTGGGCGACATGCCGCAATTCGAGTCACGTGGCCGTTCGCACGCTGGCGGGCGCGAATTCGCGACAATACATTTAGTGAAACACACATACACACAAAAAAAAGGATCTTTTATAACACATAATTATTGTTGTTGCTGCTGTTATCGTGACTGTGGTTGTTGTTACTTGTGTGATCCTTCTGTGTACTTTTATATATTTCTCCATTGCTTTGAGAAGTATTCCTATTTTTAACCTCCGCCATCGAAGATGGACGGAGGTTACTGTTTTCACCCCTGTCTGTTTGTTACTTACGAAATCTAAAGATTTGGGGAATTTATTAGACAAGGTCAAATCTAAAGATTTCGTAAGTATAGTGATGCCTTCCGTTTGTTTGTTTGTTTGTTATCTTGCCAAAACGAAGTTTTTGCAAGATATGTTTGTCAGCTTGTATGTTTTTTATCTTGCCAAAACGAAGTTTTTGCAAGATATGTTAGTCAGCTTGTATGTTTTTTTTTGTTTGTTTGTTTGTTTGTCTGTAATATCGTATAAAAAATTCTGCAGAGCACAGTTATCATAGGAAATTTTTGTAACTTCGTATATCAGAGGCCTATCGAGGTCCCTTTCAGTGCACAAAATTTTGAAGGTCAAGGTCACTTTGGCGCAAATCAGGGGAGTCGACGAAACCCTTATTTTTTGAGTAATTTTGATCGGATCGTCTTCAAACTCCATGGGAATATAGTTCATGGTCTGGCGCTCAGCTGATTGATTTTTGGTGGCGATTGGCCTTGACCTTCATGGTTACCGCCTCAGGTCAAACATATTTGACCCCAAGGTCAAATTTAAGTTTTAGGAACCATATCGTGTAGTACCTCAAATTGAACACCTCGATAAGTGCTTTCTAGATATGTCATGCTTGAGACATTATGACGTCATGAGGCAAAAGCATATTTTTCATGGTTACTCTGAAGAACGATTCTCATCGGAATCTCTCGTAGGCAGATATTCCTCAAGGAGTCGCTCCTGGTGGATAGCAGCTCTGTTCACCTCAGTGTGACCTTAAATAAGTCACACGTGGTCACCTTTTGGCAAGATACGGGTCACCCTGCGGGTGACATTGGTTTATTACTGACGAAATCTAAAGATTTCGTAAGTATATTGATGACAGCCATTTGTTTGTTTGTTTGTTTGTTTGTAGGCACGATAACTCGAGAACGGAAGAAGCTCCCAATGTCAAATTACATCAAGTGATTCAGGAGATTGATGGCTAGTGCTGATTAGATTTTGGTCAAAATCGGTCAAAGGTCAAGGTCACAGTGAGGTCAAATATTCGATTTTTGATGGTTTGGTACAGATAACACGAGAACGGAAGAAGCTCCCAATGTCAAATTACACCACGTGATTCACGAGGGTGATGGCTAGTGCTGATTAGATTTTCGTCAAAAATCGGTCAAAGGTCAAGGTCACAGTGAGGTCAAACATCCAAAAAATGATAACTCGAGAACAGAAGAAGCTCCCAATGTCAAATTACACCACGTGATTCAGGAGGGTGATGGCTAGCGCTGAATAGATTTTGGTCAAAATCGGTCAAAGGTCAAGGTCACATTGAGGTCAAACATCCAAAACATTCGATTTTTGATGGTTTGGTACAGAATCATCGTAGAAACTTCTGGTTTGCGTCACTACCTTCTCTCGAGACAGCTTTTATTAGACAAGGTCAGAGGTCAAGTTGACGATTTCGTAAGTACCAGTCTATGACTGCTTGTTTGTTTGTTTGTTGGCACGATAACTCGAGAAGGGAAGAAGCTACGAATGTCAAATTACACCATGTGATTTAGGAGGGTGATGGTTAGTGCTGATTAGATTTTGGTCAAAATCGGTCAAAGGTCAAGGTCACAGCAAGGTCAAATATTCGATTTTTGATGGTTTGGTACAGATAACTCGAGAACGGAAGAAGCTACCAGTGTCAAATTACACCACCTCATTCAGGAGGGTGGTGGCTAGTGCTGAATAGATTTTGGTCAAAATCGGTCAAAGGTCAAGGTCACAGTGAGGTCAAACATAATTTCGTAAATTAATGTGGATAAATGGAGTATTTTTGCTTCGCTCGACGTTACGAGTTCGTTTCAACTTCGATTTTAATTTTGTCTTCGGTTTTTGCGATCGCTTAGGACGCTTCAAACTCGGTTGTCGAAATTCTGGTAAAAATCGGATGTTTTGGAGACGTTTTAAGATTGTATAAAAAATATTTCACTCGACGCGTCACGGGTCATCCCGTGATGCAGTGCGCTCGAGCAGACGTGTCGTTGAGTCACGTATGGTTTTGCGTGTGCGCGCTGACGGTGTTTTTTATAAAGATGGTGTTTAAAAGTCATTTTTTATCCCAATAAAGGTTATCGTCGCATTATGTAAAGATTTTTGGTGGATGGCCGAATATTACGGTTTTGTGACTTTGATAAAATAATATTGAATAATTGCGTGGAGAAATGGAGATTTTTGCTTCGCTCGATGTTACGAGTTCGTTTTAACTTCGATTTTAATTTTTTCTTCGGTTTTTACGATCGCTTTGGACGCTGAAAACTCGGTTGTCGAAATTCTGGTAAAAATCGGATGTTTTGGAGACGTTTTAAGATTGCATAAAAAATATTTCACTCGCGAGTCACGGGTCGTCACGTGATGCAGTGCACTTGAGCAGAGGAGGCGTTGATCACGTCAAGGTTTTGCGTGTGCGCGCTGACGGTGTTTTCGATAAAGATGGTGTTTAAGTCATTTTTTTTATCCCAATAAAGGTAATCGTCGCATGCCTGACTCGCAAAGCCGTCGGATAATGTAAAGATTGTTGGTGGATGGCCGAATATTACGGTTTTGTGACTTTGATAAAATAATATAAAATAATTGCGTGGAGAAATGGAGATTTTTGCTTCGGTCGACGTTACGATTTTTGATGGTTTGGTACAGAATCATCGTAGAAACTTCTGGTTTGCGTCGCTGCCTTCTCTCGAGACAGCTTTTATTAGACTAGGTCAGAGGTCAAGTTGACGATTTTGTAAGTACCAGTCTATGACTGCTTGTAACTTACGAAATCTAAAGATTTCATAAGTATATTGATGCCTTCCGTTTCTGTTTGTTTGTTTGTTTGTTTGTTTGTTTGTAGGCATGATAACTCGAGAACGGAAGAAGCTACCAATGTCAAATTACACCACGTGATTCAGGAGGGTCATGGCTAGTGCTGATTACATTTTGGTCAAAATCGGTCAAAGGTCAAGGTCACAGTGAGGTCAAACATAATTCCATAAATTCATGTGGAGAAATGGAGTATTTTTGCTTCGCTCGACGTTACGAGTTCGTTTTAACTTCGATTTTAATTTTGTCTTCGGTTTTTGTGATCGTGAAGGACGCTTAAAACTCGGTTGTCGAAATTCTGGTAAAATCGGATGTTTTGGAGACGTTTTAAGATTGTATAAAAAATATTTCACTCGACGAGTCACGGGTCGTCCCATGATGGTTTGATGCGCTCGAGCAGACGAGTCGTTGAGTTACGTTAAGGTATAATATAATTGCATGGAGAAATGGAGATTTTTGCTTCGGACGACGTTACGATTTTTGATGGTTTGATAAAGAATCATCGTAGAAACTTCTGGTTTGCGTCGCTACCTTCTCTCGAGACAGCTTTTATTAGACAAGGTCAGAGGTCAAGCTGACGATTTCGTAAGTACCAGTCTATGACTGCTTGTTTGTTTATTTTTTTTATGAACAGTATTACGGAAAAACTCCTCAATGGATTTCGACAAAACTTGGTGGGGGGATTAGGTATGGTACAAGGATCATGCCATTAGATTTTGGACTGGTCCAAAGTCCAATATGGCCGCTATAGCGGCCATTTTTTAAAATATATTTGAATTTTTGTTTTTGCATCTCTACACATTTTGAGTGATTTCCAACCAAAAATAAATAAATTTTTTAGAGAAAAAAAAATTTGCAACTTTTTTTCAAAAAAAATTCTTCCATTTGAAAAATATTTGAATTTTTTTTGCATTTCTACATGTTTTAAGCGATTTCCAACCCCCAAAAAATTTGTTAGAGAAAAAAAAACAAATTTTGCAACTTTTTTTTCAAAAAAAAATCGATTTTTTTTGGCATTTCTACATGCACGTCGATCTCGTTTAGTTTATTCAATCGTAGTTCAGTTGAGTCTGATCCGTTTTGACCTACAATGAATGGGATATCAGGTTCACTTAAGTGACCGAGCAGTATTGGCGGCAGAGGTTTTGCACTCTACCGAGTGCTCCCCCTCTCGTCCTTTATGTGTTCCTTATCTGTCCTTCTGAACGGTTCCTGCTGTCATAGAATAATAAATGTACCCTTGGTACCACTGCGTTAAGCTTCCATTCCTGCTTCTTCTTCAATCCCGGAAAGACCGGCTATTAAAACAGGCACCTTTATGATTAAACGAACACACATTTTTGTTCCAAGTAAATCAATTATTAGCTTTCCAACCAAGGAAATTGATTATTAGCTTTACAACCAAGGAAATCAATTGTGAGTTTTCCAACGGTACCAGTTTTATTATTCTATGACAGGAGTAACCGCTACATTAATGCTCGAGGTCCTGCTTCTTCGTCGCGTGACAGACGGACATTTGTGATTTCTAGTAATAGTAACAAAGGTGTCAATAACCGCTCCCTCCGGCAGGGGTCAGTGGTTCAACCACTTGCACTATTCTCCGTATACAGGCGAAAATCGCAAATCGTCTCTCCAATCTCGCTGAGGGGTTGAGGGGGGGCATGAGGGTGGTAGGAAGGGCAGGGGGAGGGAAGCAATGGTGAGGGAATTGTTTTGTGCCCATGACCCCTGATTACTCTGACCATGTATGCAAAATTTGGTGGAGATAGGCCCAGCCGTTTGTAATTCTACAATTATTACCATACGTATGTACAGGGAATTGCCATATTTTAGTATGATATACTGTATATTTAAACCAGTCTCAGTGGTATAATGGTCAGAGTGTCCGCTTTGAGTCAGGGGGGTCGGTGATTCAAACCCTGGCTGAGTCGTACCAAAGACTAAAAATGATACGTGCTGCTTCCTTGCTTGACGACCCAGATTTAAAATGTATCGAGCATGGACAAACAACCATAAGTCAGTAATAATAGCGCAGGCTTTGATGGGCCGAATGGTCTCCTCCTGCATCAAAGTTCCTTGAAAAGGAACTCATATATCTATATATATATATATATATATATATATATATATATATACATACATACATACATACATACATACATACATACACACACACACATACACACACACACACACACACACACACACACACACACACACACACACACACACACACACACACACACACACACACACACACACACACACTCATTTGACTATATTCCTGAAGCTGTTGGGGCATAAAGCATTTGAAATTCCAGAGCTTCGGACATTGCAGGATGCTTCGATAAGTAACGGCATGTCTGGCTGCACCAGTGCTCGCCTTGCGAGGAGACTGCAATCGGGCCGTGGTCGGAGTGCAGAGGTCACAAGCTCAAGCGTGCGTGTGGCCGCATGACGCTCCGCGTGTGGTGTGACCCATGCTGGAATGTGCCCAGGCCAGCAAGCTGTACTCCACAATTACACTGACAAGCCCAGCAATAAAGATGCCTGCTCCGCTTACTTAACCCTCGTCCACTGGCGATCTGTGGAATTTGCAAGCAAATGGTTGTTGCGAGCTTATTTTCATAGCATCCCAAATGTTTATCTATCGAACCCATGTGCTGATGTACGTCGATCAAAATGTCTTGCCACCATCTATGGAAGTAATGTTAAACAAACCTTTTATATGAACAATGATAATAATCATTTCATACATTTAATACATTTCCTCAATCTTCAAATTCAGATGCTACATATCAACACTCTCATCAAATCATCATCCTAACCGCTTGCCTTCCATACTGCTTGCTACCTCCACCTGCTTCAATCTCACCTCCTCTCTAGTTCCCCACCATTCTGTGAAGTCATATATTTTTAAGAATTAATACCGCAGCTGCTTTCAGGGACCATATACTTATTACATACACAAAATGGCAAATCTCGGCACGAGTCATACTCGGTTTAATACCTTTTCATGGGGAAAACGAAGGTCATTTCCTTAAAACTTATCACATTACCATTATCTCTATCTCTATCCCTCTCTCTCTTTCAATTTCTCCTGCTTGCTCCTCATATGCATCATATCTATCTAGAAGTCCGCTTCATCATTGTAGGATAAATGACATGCGTAGAAAACAGCAAAAACAAATAAAGCTTCTATATGCTGATTGATTGAAAATAAACTAATCAATGGAATTTTGCAACTTTAAATAATAATCTCAATCCTTTGTAGTCAATCAAGTTCTGACCAACGGAATCCCATTTGCATAAATAGCTCATAATGAATAGCATAGGTTTGATCGACATCAAAAACAGTGAAAACAGCAACTCTTTTGACTCGTAAGGCGGAATATTTACTATCGGAGAATGGAGAAACATACTGAAAAAGAAGAGTAATCGAGAGTGCTTTCAGCAGATCTTATTAATTAATAGTGCTTTGGTAAGTTCAATAATTTCAACAAAAGAAAGTGTGTGGACTAAAATAAGATTGATAGGTATCAAAATAAAAGAGGTTTAAAAAAATGTACTCGGTACAAAAAAATAATGGGCTGGCAGGAAAGCTTAGCGGGAAGCAAATTCATCTCTAGGCTGTCTTGCCTGGATTTGAATGTCTACCCAGCTATAAACTGCCATCCTGGTGTTTCACATGCAGAGTGATTAATCATTTTGTGCTGTTCCTCATCCCTCAGATGGACATTAATCTGGGTATCACATCTACATTAGTTGGTGGACATTAAAGGTCCCACAGTATACTTCGTTAAGAGTAGACAAGTTATCACCGGCACTGTGAACAGATTACAAATTCCTGCCATGACTGATGGCTGGGAAGATTATGGTAAACCTCCCAGCGTAACCCTTGCCTTGAGGTTGCTTTGGCAGCACCGAATCTGGTTTCAGGTGGAGCACCAGTTATCTTTTGAAATAAATTATAAAAGTAACAATAATAAAAAATTTTTTATTATTATCATAACAAATATTGGGAGTAAATTTCTAAATTGTATTCCCCTGAAAACTCATCATAATTGGATTAATATGTTTCTGAAGGAATACAATTTTGTACGTTAATTCACACATTAACAACTGCCATCATCATTATTATTACAATTATTACTACGATTCAAGGTATCACTTTAAGAGAAAAAAAAAACTAAGCAGTGAAACTGAACCATTGTATTCATGGGTTACAATCTCCCAAAAAGTTGTTATACAGTTATGAGAGTACACAACAGCGCTGGAATTCAAACACGAGATAGTGGCTCTGCAATCCCACGATGCACAACCACGCGCCTGCTGTCCATGGAACGTGCTCAAACCGGCCAACTGGCACAGTGCAATGCCACCCGGCCCCTGGGCTTAACCCCCCCACCCCGTATCCCCTCAACTGTCCCTGCTAGCAGCTGGCGCAAGCCACAACCACAACATCCAACAAAACTCGGCGCCAGGTTCCATGGCACCTGCTTGAGGACAGTCGAGGGATAGGGGTGAGCATTTGAGGTACAGCTTTACACAGGGCTATTATGAGCTGAATTATGCAACACAACTTATGATTTATTCACAATGTTAAAATATATATTTCATCACAGGTACTTAAAGGAAGGTACGAAACTCGATCTGCGATCTCAGACATGTCGATTTGTCTTTGATCCTCATGCTAACTGCTCCCAGCGATAAAGCAATCACTTGGCAAGCAACATCCTCCCGACTCAATCAACAGATAACTAATTAATTTTTACGCTCCATATTGGAGTTCCCAGTAATTCCACCAATGTTATTTTCAATATCTCAACCAAATGTAACTTCCTTTACATATATATATATATATATATATATATATATATATATATATATATATATATATATATATATATATATACACATATATTCAGAAACATTCGTGCAGTAAAAATCAGCCTTGATCGATGAGAATTCCCATTTTGTAGCGCAACTCCACAATTGCATGTTTGCTTGATTACGCCTCATAATATATTCACAGGTAAATGGACCTACTGCAAGAAAACACCTTCAAACACATAGACCACCGTGCGAATACGCCTTCAAACATAAAGCACCACGTAAGCCTTCCTCGGATTTCTCATAAATCTCGATGAATGACATTCACCCGTCCAAAAACTACAATGTTTTTAATATCCCAGAATTATTTGGATCGGTTGAATAAAATATCAAAAGAAACCTCATTTTCTTTCTAGCCACCCACAATGCCGACGATGCCTTGGCTGTGCAAAAGTAACAGAGAAACGAGAAAGTGAGAACAATGGAATTGCACCTTGAAAACGAGACACCGTAACATCCTTAATTAGTTTATTGCAAGTTCTTTGAAAAGCCGAATCGTTCCAAAGGCGCTGGTTGCCAATGAGTAACCCGAGGAGCATTTTGTGCAATTCTGGCCATTTGCAAATAGCGTGGGAAAGGCAGATCTGGCGGAGTTTCAGATTTACAAATCACAGGCCCTTCCAAGCTCAATGGTGCACTGCTTTGCTGCTCACCTTTTATATTATACTGGATATCATGGTGAGACGGGTCATTATGGTGTTGCACTTCAGGTACAGTAAAAAGCTTTTGGTAATCATGAAAACTTGCATTATTGTAGCAGTACACACATCGAAGGAGGAAAACAAAGTTTGTTAGAAAAGAATACAGCTCCCACAAAAGTAAATAGGGGAAATTTGTTGATAAAAAATTAAAACAATGACGAGCGTATGCAGCGCAAACTTTTGGCAGCTATCATGTTACGACTTCGAGAGTTAATGTTATGGCTGCATCGCGTAAACTGTTTATTTGTAGCTGCAAACACTGCGCTTGAGGGGTCCATTGAAAACACTCGACATGATCGGAAGAAGAAATGAAATATTTACACATATATACGTATGTACTTTTTTGATTCCGATATAACATACTCTTTGCAAAGTGTAGGTGCTGCCAAAACAGGTTCTTGGCAACTGTTAGACTGGGTGGTTTGCCATTGCCCTCCCAGCATTGCTTGCCTGTGCTTTCTCCTTTTAAATGCTGAGCGTCAAGCAAGGAAGGAGCACGTACCTTCTAAAAGTCTTTGGTATGATTCGGACGGGATTTCATTGACCTTCCAAACAGAGCGGGAAGCTCTAACCATTACACCACTGAGTGAGATATATATATGCGCTGATTGGCGATTCCCTCCATTCACAGGTGAGAGATGTAGGTGGGTCTTTAATATGTATATATATATATATATATATATATATATATATATATATATATATATATATATATATATATATATAAATAAATAATTTTAAACATGCACATGTGCAGACGCACGAGACCTGGAACAGGGGTCAAATCTGGACATTCAAACGTAGCTCGATTGCTGTGTACTCCAAATAGAGTGAAAGTCCGGATGAAATGCATTTGAGAATTTCATATTGACCAACCATCTATCAAACTTTCACAATGTACAAGACACGTCTGAGCAATTTACATAAAACAATGTACTCGGATTGATAAGATAACCAGGTTCAATACCTCTGTAAATCCTTTCAAAATAGTGCGCAATCAGCGGTTTCATAAACATTTATTCCTTATGTTGACACTTCCCTTCTGATGTTGCTCCCGTTACAACAATGCACGCACGTAGTGCATATATGCACTCCTAGTACTACATATATATATATATATATATATATATATATATATATATATATATATATATATATATATATATATATATATATATATGTTGCACAGGTGAAATTAATAAACAATTGTGGAGATTTGTCTTGTTGGTTCAAAAATAAAACAAGCAATTTGATGAAAACAAAGGAAACTTTTTCATGGATATGAAGAGTTCTTTTGGGTAAAACATAAAACTCATGATATGTATTTCTGACGATAAACCGAAAGAAGTCCAAGTCGCTGTGAGATGATTTACCCAACAGACTCTGTGTGGTTTTTAAGGTGCCAAAGGTAGTGTTTTGCGAGGGAGAATCAAGTTACATCGTGTTCACAGCGCAGCCTATTTTAGTGCACCATGCGGACCTCCGATACCACTGGCAGAGCCCCTTACGGCATGCGGAGCCACTCTTCACCCAGTATGCGTATTCCTTTGATCGTGTAGACATCCTTACAGCATAAAAAACCTGTTTAAGGCAGGTGGAACTTCTCTCTACACAGAACGTGGACTCCTTTACAACATACAGGTTCTCTCCCATCACACCGTGGTCAGGATTCAGACCCCACCCCGTCCTCCGCCAAAAAAAAACAGACACACTACCCTCATCAGCACACACCCCTAACCCCTCCCGACTCTTACATTACATCAACCAAACCCCTCCCCCCCCCTCCCCCACCCTTTTACAGAATCCACATTCCCCCTCTCCTTCAGACACGTGAACTTATAGCAGCTGTTATTTTATCCACTGGAGCATGGTGGCCCAACAAATCCAACCACATAAATTATTATTATCTGGGTGATATCACCTTATTGGTGGTGGAGATGGGAGGGGTTGTTAGAATGAAAAGAGGTGCAGATTGGATCTACCGTTTTGGGTTTGACGAGGAGTGTTATAAATAGCCGTCATTTATTTATAATAATAAAAAACAATAACAACAATAAACTTTTACAACTATACTCGAACCGCACATGGATACTTGACGGTAAAACACTTGCACATCATCTCCAAACACGATGAGGCCCAATTCGTGATGACAAATACACTTGAACTCTCTTTCAATCAGTGACCTGTTCGGGTTCAGCCGCCTCTCAACCCCAATCCAACCACAATCCAACCGCAACAAGAAGAGGAAAACTGGAATAACTGTTCCTCGAATTTCATGAAGAAGCACGAGGGAACGAGCAGCATGAAAACGGGCCGGCCATTGGGTTCAGTGGAGCATTATGGATTAATATGGACAAGGGTGAGGTGTGTGTATGTGTATGTGTATGTGTATGTGTATGTGTATGTGTATGTGTATGTGTATGTGTATGTGTATGTGTATGTGTATGTGTATGTGTATGTGTATGTGTATGTGTATGTGTATGTGTATGTGTATGTGTATGTGTGTGTATGTGTGTGTCGGTAGTCGTGGTGGTGGTGGTGGTAGTCGTGGTGGTGGTGGTAGTGAGAGTCGTGATGGTGGTGGTGGTGTAATTTAAAACACTGCAGCCATCCTGTACTGTGTCAAATACCATGTGCTGATAGCCGAGGAGAAGTGCTCCTTTAGTTGGCTGTGTACGAATCCAACCCAGGCCAGCGTGCAGGGTAGGGCAGTGGCCTGAGCAGAGCCCGGGCCAGCGTGCAGGTTATGGCAGTGGCCTGAGCAGAGCCCGGGCCAGCGTGCGGGGTAGTGCAGTGGCCTGAGCCGAGCCCGGGCCAGCGTGCGGGGTAGTGCAGTGGCCTGAGCAGAGCCCGGGCCAGCGTGCGGGGTAGTGCAGTGGCCTGAGCCGAGCCCGGGCCAGCGTGCGGGGTAGTGCAGTGGCCTGAGCAGAGCCCGGGCCAGCGTGCGGGGTAGTGCAGTGGCCTGAGCCGAGCCCGGGCCAGCGTGCGGGGTAGTGCAGTGGCCTGAGCAGAGCCCGGGCCAGCGTGCGGGGTAGTGCAGTGACCTGAGCAGAGCCCGGGCCAGCGTGCAGGGTAGTGCAGTGGCCTGAGCAGAGCCCGGGCCAGCGTGCGGAGTAGTGCAGTGGCCTGAGCAGAGCCCGGGCCAGCGTGCGGGGTAGTGCAGTGGCCTGAGCAGAGCCCGGGCCAGCGTGCGGGGTAGTGCAGTGGCCTGAGCAGAGCCCGGGCCAGCGTGCGGGGTAGTGCAGTGGCCTGAGCAGAGCCCGGGCCAGCGTGCGGGGTAGTGCAGTGGCCTGAGCCGAGCCCGGGCCAGCGTGCGGGGTAGCGCAACGTCCGTTGCCGAACACGCGACGCGGACTTTACTCCGTACTCTGTGCCTGGTGAGAAGAGCGCGGCTTTCATGGGTCAATCCGTGATGCAGGTCGGATGGCAATTGTCCCTCAAAAGTCCGTGTCTCCTTGACCTACCTAAAGAGTGCCTGTCGAACTTGACCACTTTCCGCGGGGAGACGCGTCCCGGTAGCTCGACGATCTCTGAACCGCCGCTCTCTGCTCGAACTTTAGTACCGGCGCGGCGGGGTGGGGGGGCTCAAGCTTTTGAAGCGGCGTTGCGAAGTTGCCCCGGGGTGCGGTGCGAGATAAGGACGGTGCGTTCGAGAGGGAAAGAGCGTCCAAACTGCGAACGGACCTCACGACGGAGCTTACCGCTTTCCGAGAGCGCCGGCGTGTCGGGACCCGTCCGCAGGGGTTGGGGCTTCGCCTGCTTGCGCCTTGACATGTCCGGGGCAGCGGCGGCTCAGGGCGCCCGGAGATGGGGGAAAAAAACGCGAGCCGAGCGAGTCCCATCCCACCCCATGTCTCCGCTCTGCCCTGCCCTGCCCCGCGGAGTACCGACCGGGACGCCCACTGCGCATGCCCTGCTGGCCCGAACGAGCGAACCCCCCCCTCCTCGCGAGGGACGCTCATCCCTGCCCCTCATTTGCTCTGGATTCTGAAGGCCGTCGTGTTTTTGGACCAATGACAGTCGAGTTTAAACCGGACTTCTGAAGCGCCAGGTGCAGCGCGCGCCGCGTCGCGCGTCGCATGCTGGACTTCGTCATCATTCGGATGACGTCACTCGAATCAAAAGTGTGAACAATCTAAATGCGTCGGACAATTCGCCCTTTGGCTCCGATATCAGTGTTTGGCCTCGATGCGAGTGTCTGCCAACTACCCGACTACGCCTCAAATCACCTACCCATGAAAACCCCCTCGAACCCCAAACCCGCGAACTATGCGATACGCTCCGATATTTGTATCTCACTATTCGATTGCTCCTTTATTTATAATCACATGCCATAACAAACCGACGAGACTATTTTTTGCACTTCCCAAGAAAGTTTTTACGACAACAGCTGAAATGTTAAAATCTGCCGGATTTCCCAATAGTTCTTAACAAACTAAAGCAAAAAAAAAAAACTTCCTTTCCAATCATGTCATGATGTTTAATAAATGGGGGCAAAATGAAAGCAATTGACCTTTGATAAATCCACAAGTTTGACATTGGCAACAAGCACAGAGCAATCGTTACAAAAACAAACGATTTCTATTTTTTTATTTAGAGAGAGAGAGGAGAGAGAGAGGAGAGAGAAGAGAGAGGAGAGAGAGGAGAGAGGGGAGAGAAGAGAGGAGAGGAGAGAGAGGAGAGAGGGGAGAGAGAGGAGAGAGAGAAGAGAGAGAGGGGAGAGGGGAGAGAGAGGAGAGAGAGAGAGAAGAGAGGAGAGGAGAGAGAAGAGAGGAGAGGAGAGAGAGGAGAGAGAGGAGAGAGGGGAGAGAGAGGAGAGAGAGAAGACAGAGAGGGGAGAGGGGAGAGGACATACAGCGTCTTTCCAACAAGGGCTGCTTCACTTGATCCGTGCCTTCATCATTTGGCAAATCTTATGATAAATCAACGCTGAGATATACTATATAAACACTACACGTATACAGAATCTTCATCAAACATATATATATATATATATATATATATATATATATATATATATATATATATATATATATATATATATTTCTTCTTCTTCTTTCGGCTGCTCCCTTTTTAGGGGTCGCCACAGCGGATCATCCGTATGATCCGCATTGTGATTTGGCACATGTTTTATGCCGGATGCCCTTCCTGACGCAACCCTGGTCGCCTCTTACGACACAGGGATATGGTACACCTATTTTAACCGGGGTATACACCGGCCCAGTACACTGGTACTCATTTCGCCGACCTCGGAAGGATGACAGGCTGAGTGAACCCCCTGGTGTATTAATTCAGTGGCCCAACGTGGATTGAACTCAGGACCTTTTGGATCCCAAGCCGCTGCCCTAACCACTGCGCCAACACCAGGCTATATATATATATATATATATATATATATATATATATATATATATATATATATATATATATATATATATATATATATATATATATATATATATATATATATACACACACCTCATTCAAACCACTGACTGATATTAAACATCGGAACCTTCCGCATGACGTAGAAAGCTGAAATTTTGTGTGCCGGTGGAAATCGAAGCCGATACACCGGGAAAAATCACAGAACCATCGGAAAACATCCGTAAATGAAAATATGGAATACGCAAAGCCGAGAAGCGAACGTAGAATTCTTCTTACATTCGCTTCTGACTTTACCTATAACTTGTTCACAACTGTACACTTACCAACTATACCGTGGTTCATGAAAGCGCCGCACAGCTGATGATTTTGACGCAATTTCCGGTTACTTCAGCCTGGATTCGGGATCAGCGAACAAATAATGTAAATCACGTCGATTAAAAATTATTTTTTGATAATGCAGGAGATATCTTTATTGTAAAATTAGGTAGACTTAAAACTGCGAGAGTATTTACTCTCTAGTTTTGTTAATTTTTTAGTCATAAAGGTGTGATTGGGTATACTATAGATCAAATTAATTATTTGTGCATTTCTATAACCGTGATAACACGACTGCATATTACCTCAACATTACCTTCACAACAACACCACACCGCTGAGAACAGGATCTCATCTGAAAAAAATTAATATTACCTCAACATTACCTTCACAACAACAACTACACCGCCAAGAAGAGGATCTCATCTGAAAAAATTAATATTACTTCAACATTCCCTTCACAACAACACCACACCGCTGAGAACAGGATCTCATCTGAAAAAAATTAATATCACCTCAACATTACCTTCACAACAACACCGCCAAGAACAGAATCTTATCTGAAAAAATTAATATTACCTCAACATTACCTTCACAACAACTACACTGCCAAGAACAGGATCTCATCTAAAAAAATTAATATTACCTCAACATCACCTTCACAACAACAACTACACCACCGAGAACAGGATCTCATCTGAAAAAATTAATATTACCTCAACATTACCTTCACAACAACACCACACCGCTGAGAACAGGATCTCATCTGAAAAAAATTAATATCACCTCAACATTACCTTCACAACAACAACTACACCGCCAAGAACAGAATCTTATCTGAAAAAATTAATATTACCTCAACATTACCTTCACAACAACAACTACACCACCGAGAACAGGATCTCATCTGAAAAAATTAATATTACCTCAACATTACCTTCAAAACAACAACTACACCGCCGAGAACAGGATCTCATCTGAAAAAATTAATATTACCTCAACATCACCTTCACAACAACAACTACACCGCCGAGAACAGGATCTCATCTGAAAAAAAAAATCCTTAACATTACCTTCACAACAACAACTACACCGCCGAGAACAGGATCTCATCAGAAAAAAATAAATATTACCTCAACATTACCTTCACAACGACAACTACACCGCCAAGAACAGGATCTCATCTAAAAAATATATTACCTCAACATTATACCTCAACATAACCTTCACAACAACACCACACTGCCGAGAACAGGATCTCATCTGAAAAAAAAAGTCCTCAACATTACCTTCACAACAACAACTACACCGCATAGAACAGGATCTCATCTAAAAAAATTAATATCACCTCAACTTTACCTTCACAACAACAACTACACCGCCTAGAACAGGATCTCATCTGAAAAAAAAAAAATCCTCAACATTACCTTCACAACGACAACGACACCGCCGAGAACAGGATCTCATCTAAAAAAATATATTATCTCAACAATATACCTCAACATTACCTTGACAACAACTACACCGCCTAGAACAGCATCTCATCTGAAAAAAAAAATTCCTCAACATTACCTTGACAACAACAACTACACCGCCTAGAACAGGATCTCATCTGAAAAAAAAAATTCCTCAACATTACCTTCACAACAACAACTGCACCGCCTAGAACAGGATCTCATCTAAAAAAATTAATATTACCTCAACTTTACCTTCACAACAACAACTACACCGCCTAGAACAGGATCTCATCTGAAAAAAAAAATCCTCAACATTACCTTCACAACGACAACTACACCACCTTGAACAGCATCTCATCTAAAAAAAAATTAATATTACCTCAACATTATACCTCAATATTACCTTCACAACAACAACAACACCACCGAGAACAGGATCTCATCTGAAAAAAAATATTACCTCAACATTACCTTCACAACAACTGCACCGCCTACAACAGGATCTCATCTAAAAAAATTAATATTACCTCAACATTACCTTCACAACAACAACTGCACCGCCTAGAACAGGATCTCATCTGAAAAAAAAAATTCCTCAACATTACCTTCACAACAACAACTGCACCACCTAGAACAGGATCTCATCTAAAAAAGTAATATTACCTCAACATTACCTTCACAACAACAACTGCACCGCCTAGAACAGGATCTCATCTGAAAAAAAAATTCCTCAACATTACCTTCACAACAACAACTGCACCGCCTAGAACAGGATCTCATCTAAAAAAATTAATATTACCTCAACTTTACCTTCACAACAACAACTACACCGCCTAGAACAGGATCTCATCTGAAAAAAAAAATCCTCAACATTACCTTCACAACAACAACTGCACCGCCTAGAACAGGATCTCATCTAAAAAAATTAATATTACCTCAACATTACCTTCACAACAACAACTACACCGCCTACAACAGGATCTCATCTAAAAAAAATAAATACTAGATGCGAACGTGGAATTCTTCTTACATTCGCTTCTGACTTTACCGATAACTTGTTCACAACTGTATACGCAATTTCCGGTTACTTCGGCCTGGATTTGGGATCAGCGATCAAATAATGTAAATCACGATTAAAAATAATTTTTGATGATGTGGGAGACATCTTTATTAAAATTAACTTAGGGAAAAAAATTGAATAAATAAACGATCACTTCTGGTCAAGAATAAAATAAATTAAAAGTTCCGGAAAGAGTTTCAAAATCACTCCCGGTAATGTTAAATACAAAATAAACACTTTCTGTCATGAAAAAAATAACTTTCGGAAGTATAAAATTAACTTTGGGAAAAAATAATTGAATAAATAAATAAACACTTCCGGTCATGATCTCCCGGCATGCATCATTCCCCATGAAAAAAAAACGGGAATAAAAAAAACCCAGAAGCAAAAACAAAAACGGAAGCAAAATGGTCATAGCCAATGACACGGATTCACAATTGCCAGGGTATTGCGTTGTTTTTGTTGTTTCCTTTTCTCTCATGTGCACGCGTTAAGTAATATTCACAAGATAGAAATAAAACCCAATCGTGTTTATACACCGCACAGCGTTTAACAACAACCCAGAAGCAAAAGGTCATAGCTAACGACACGGATTCCAAATAGCCACGGCTATTGTGTTGTTGTTGTTGTTGTTGTTTCCTATTCTCTCACGTGCAGCCGTTAAGTATGAAGTTCACTGTGTTCGCTATTACCTCAACATTACCTTCACAATAACTACACCGCCGAGAACAGGATCTCATCTAAAAAAATAAATACTAGATGTGAACATAGAATTCTTCTTACATTCACTTCTGACTTTACCTATAACTTGTTCACAACTGTATACGCAATTTATGGTTATTTCAGCCTGGATTCGGGATCAGTGATCAAATAATGTAAATCACGATTAAAAAATAGTTTTTTATGATGCGGGAGATATCTTTATTAAAATCAGTGGAGGAAATATACACCATGTCTGATATTTTGGTCATCCATGCCTCCGACGATGCCTTTATCTCCCGGCATGCATCTCCCATGCCAAAAATCGGAAGCAAAAAAAAAACGGAAGCAAAAAAAAAACCGGAAGCAAAAGGGTCATAGCCAACGACACGGATTCCAAATTGCCAGGGTATTGTGTTGTTGTTGTTGTTGTTGTTTCCTATTCTCTCATGTGCACGCATTAAGTATGAAGCTCACTACGTTCACTATAAATAAATGGGAAAAAAATAAATAAATGCAGGTGAGCGATCCAAGACAATGAGGAAGCACGGTAATTTTGTGTGCCGATGGATATCGAAGCCAATACACCGGGAAGACACTTCGATGGGTCGAAGCCGACCGAAGACACTGGGGAAGCACGGTTCGTTCTTGCTTACAATGTGTCAGCAAACCCCGCGATTATATATAGGACCAAGAGTTTGGGAGGACCAGGAGTTTGGAGGGGTCTGGGTAGTCCCCCTCATGGCGAACCTCAAACCCCGGTTCCGTGTGTTGAAATAACTACGCTGAAGGACTAACGACACATAACTCCTTCAGCGCAGTTATTTCCCTAATAAATGTTTACAATCGTCCCTTACCTTTAGATGAGTCAGTGGGATCCAAACTGTGTTGGAACGGGCAGATTAGGAGTCACCCCGTATTTTTCTTTTGCACATGGAAGGTTATCGGCAAGACGTTGCAGCCATTTGATGCGGGCGTGTGCCGATCTCTTCCTTACATTCACTTCATCAATAATTTATCTCTCTTCTTTATCGTTAATTTCCTCTCCATTTATTTTTTTATCACACTATTGTGTCCGTCTTTCCCATCAATCGTCTAGCACTGTCTGCAGGTAGACAGCTTGGGAGGTTGAGATTCCCGACTGTTCGGTTTGCAGGGTCCGGCGTGTGCGAGCAATACAGCTCGGCCACATTCAAGATCACCAGATAAGGTAAGTGGCACATTTGCCGAGGGTGTGTTCCCCGGTCTGGAGGCTGACTGACTATATACATATATATACTGTATATATATATATATATATATATATATATATATATATATATATATATATATATATATATATATATTGTATATATATATGTATACTGTATGTATACTGTATATATATATATATATATATATATATGTATACTATATATATATATATATATATATATATATATATATATATATATATATATAATTCTTCTTCTTCTTCTTCTTTCGGCTGTTCCCGTTAGGGGTCGCCACAGCGGATCATCCATATGATCCGCATAGTGATTTGGCACATGTTTTACGCCGGATGCCCTTCCTGACGCAACCCTGGTCGCCTCTTACGACACAGGGATATGGTACACCTATTTCAACCGGGGTATACACCGGCCCAGTATACTGGTACTCATTTCGCCGACCTCGGAAGGATGACAGGCTGAGTGAACCCCCTGGTGTATTAATTCAGTGGCCCAACGGGGCTTGAACTCAGGACCTTTTGGATCCCAAGCCGCTGCCCTAACCACTGCGCCAACACCAGGCTCATATATATATATATATATATATATATATATATATATATATATATATATATATATATATATATATATATATATACACTATATATAAACAAATTACATGATTATGTCTGAACAGCTTCGACGTCCATCGGCACACAAACTTACCGGGCTTCCCCATTATCTCAGGTGACTCACCTGCATTTTTTTTTTCATTTTTCTCTATTTTTAATTTCTTCTTTTTTAATTTATATTTTAATTTTTGGATGTTGTCCGATGCTTCTGTGATTTTTCTTTTTCGTGTGTACTGGCTTCGATTAGCATCGGAATGCAAAATTTCAGCTTTCACCATCGCCCGGAAGGCACTGATCTTAAATATCAGTCAGTCAGTCAGTCAGTCAGTCATTGGAAAGAGCTTTGTATATTACTAGCGGGGTGTATTTACACATTGTGTAAGCATACGAATCGTGTTTTCCCATTGACTTGGGTCGCTCACCTGCATTTGATTCTTCATTTATTTATTTTCATTTATTTATTTTCATTTCCTCTGTCACCGAAAATGAAGGAGGTTATGTGTTCACCCCTTTCTGTCTGTTTGTTTGTTTGTGTGCAGAATATCTCAAAAAGTTGTGCACGGATCCGGACGAAATGTTGTGTACAGGTTACGTGTGTGACAAGGACGAAATGATTATATTTTGGGGAAGATCCACATCTGGCTATTACAATTTTTTAAGTGATTCTTCACCATTGAGAGATAGGACCAAAAACGATACATATTATGATATTTCAAAAATGTATTGGGCCCAAAATCTTCTCGTGGATCAGGCATTACGTGGCCGAGGCATGAACTCAACCGAGTGCCCTTTTAGTTTATTTATATTTTCATTTACGGATGCTTTCTGACGGTTCTGTGATTTTTTTTTCCTGGTTTATCAGCTTCGATATCAATCAGCACACAGAATTACTGTGTATCCCCATTGTCTCGGGTCGCTTACATGCATTTTTTTTCATTTATTTATATTTTCATTTATGAATGCTGTAGGACGATTCTGTGATTCTTTTGTTTATTTTCCGGTGTATCGGCTTCGATGTCCATTGGCACAAAAAATTTCAGCTTTCTACGTCACCCAGAAGGTCCTCATCTTTATCAGTCGGTCAGTCTCTATGTATGTCAGTCGAGGTTAGAAAGAGCTCTATGTATTATATTGTTGTAGTCTTGGGGCGCGAGCTGACGATGAGGGGGAAATCACTGGTTTCTCTCAAACTCACCCGGACCTGAGGCCACTGGGAGTGAATAACTTCACCCCATAGTGGGTTGCAATGCAACTCCAAATTCCAATCGAGTGACCATGATTCCCAGTGTCCATCCATCTAACAACCATTTAACTGGAGGTCCCATGGCTTCCCGACTGGGGAACGCACCCTGGGCAAATGTGCCACTTACCTTATCTGGTGATCTTGAATACAGCCGAGCTGTACCGCTTGCACACGTCGGCTTGGTCAACTGTAGGTGATGTTATTGTGAAGTGGAAACGTCTAGAATCAACAACAGCACAGCCTCGAAATGGTAGGCCACACAAGCTCACAAAACGGGACCGCCGAGTGCTGAAGCACGAAGCACTGAAAAATCATCTGTCATCAGTTGCAACACTCACTACCAAGTTCCAAACCAACTCAGGAATCAACGTCAGCACAAGCACTGTTTGGCGAGAACTTCCTGAAATAGGTTGTTGAGATATGGGAGTTGAGAACTTAAAAGAAGAAAGGGGGAGTGGAGGACAGAGAATTGGAGTCGGGGGGGGTAGGGGTGCAAGGCAGAGAATGGGCAGAGTTAGGAAAGGGAGGTTGAGGCTTGGGGGGAGGGTTGGGAGCTTTAGTGTTGGGAGGGCAAGTTGAATATTTGGGGTTGAGGACTTTGGGCTGGGAGGGGGAGGGGGTTGAAGACTTAAGAAGAGAGGGGTTGAGGACTTGAAGTCACATTTTACATGGAATTTCCATGAGTCCCTGACATTATGCTGTCAAAGGACATTCCTGGCAAACTTCAAAAATATTCCCCACTCTTGGGTACAAATTCCTTGAGAGCAGCCTCAGTAACCGGTATCTGCTTGTATATACAATGCCGATAGAAAGTCTACAGCCCCTTTCAAAATTTTCACCTTTTGTTGCCTTCTAGACGAATTAAATTAGACTTTTTTCTACCTTTATTTACACATCGTAACCCACAATTTCGAAGTGAAGAACAAATTCTATAAATTTCAGGAAATTAATTAATAATACAAAGCTAGAATATCTTGGTTGGATTAGTGTCCACCCCCCTTATAATATCAATTGTAAATTAGCCCAAGTGTAACCAAACACCATCAAAATCATACATCAAGTTAATTGGCTTCCACCTGTGTTAAATGGTCGTGATTCTGATTATTTCAGAATAAAATCATCTGTTCCTCTAGGTTTCCTCTGCTGGGTAGTACATCTCACGGTAAAGACTCAACCATGAGAAACAAGGTGCTTTCAAAAGACCTCCGGGATAAAGTTGTGGAAAGGCGCAGATCAGGGGATGTGTATAAAATATTTCAAAGGTCTTGAATATCCCTTGGAGCACAGTCAAGACAATCATTAAGAAGTGGAAGGGGTATGGTACCACCAAGACCCTGCCTAGAGCAGGCCGTTCCTCCAAACTAGATGACCAAGCAAGGAGTAGACTGATCAGAGAGACCACCAAGAGACCAATGGCAACTTTGAAAGAGATTCATGCCTTTAGGGCAAAGACTGGTCACTGTGTGCATGTGACAACAACATCCCAAGTGCCACATAAGTCTGGCTTGTAAGGTTAGGTGGCAAGAAGGAAGCCATTACGCAAAAAGCCCACCTTGAGTCCCATTTGACGTATGCAAAAAAACACTCCGGTGATTCTGAAGCCATTTCTGAAGGCAAAACGTTTTGTGGTCTGAAGAAACCAAGATGGAACTTTTTGACCTAAATGCCAAACATTACGTTTGGCACAAACCCAAAACAGCACATCACATCACCCCAAAAACATCATCCCTACTGTGAAGCATGGTGGTGGCAGCATCATGTTATAGGGATGTTTCTCATCAACACGGACTGGGGCACTTGTTAAGATAGAAAGGAAGATGGATGGAGCAAAATACATTAAAATCCTAGACGAAAATCTGCTGCCCCCTGCAAGAAAGCTGAAATTGGGACGGAAGTTCACCTTTCATCATGATAACGACTCGAAGCACACAGCCACAGCTACATTGGAGCAGCTCAGGAACAAAAAGATAAATATTGTTACGGCTGTGGAAATTCGTAATACACCATAAAGGGTCCTTAGATCAGTTATGATGCTAAGTTTATGTGCAGATAGTTCCCCACCGTTGTTTAAAGGGGCTGCGACTCTTTGAGATAGCCGTTTTTCTGTTCTATCGTTATTTTGGACCGTCCGAAGACTTCAAACGAAGGCTCCGTGAAAGGCCTACAAAGGCGCGCGAATTTTCCCGCCTTTTTGCAGCACCGGGGCTGACGGGAGAGGCTGCGAGAGCTCGCTGGCGATTGGTGGATACGGGGTGTGAGGCGGCCGTGAGGAGGGAACGCCCCTTTTCGAGGAGCTTCTTGAAAGGGCTTGAGGAGAGGTGGAGCCAAAAAGGGGGTGGAGTGAAGGGGCGGAGCCCCGCGCTATATAGGGCGGACCGCGCGTGGGCTCGCTCTCTTGGTGGACGTCGTGTTTGAGCTCTGTCTGTCTGTCTCTTTCTCTCTCTCTCTCTCTCTCTCTCTCTCTCTCTCTCTCTCTCTCTCTCTCTCTCTCTCTCTCTCTCTCTCTCTCTCTCTCTCTCTCTCTCTCTCTCTCTCCCCCCCCTCTCTCTCTCTCCTGCCTGGATCATCACGTTGGATTCTTCCTCTCTCCTGCCTGGGACGTCATGTTTGGACTCTTCGGGCTCTGGATCGTCGTGTTTGGATTCGTCGGGCTCTGGATCGTCGAAGTGGGCTCTGGATCGTCGAAGGCTCGTCTCTCCCTCTGGGCGCCAAGTCGTGAGGGTTGCGAGCAGTGGTCCCGGGTCGAGGCGCGCACAAGAGGAGAGTGCCAGAGAGGGCTCGTTGCCCCTCGAGGGGGCAGGTAACCTGCTACGGTCTCGTGGGACCCGTTCGGTCTCCCAGGTCCCGTGTCATAAAGACCCAAGTGGTCCAGCCTGACCCCCTTGTCTGTGAGGGGTCTTTTCTTTCCATTTATTTTGCTTTTGTATGACTGCTGTGGTGCCGTGTCCCTATAAGTTAGACCTGTGTAAGTGACTGTACATTGCTCGTATTCGGTAGTAACGCTTTTCTTGTATATTGCATGATTCCTTGCTTGTGTTGTGTGTGCAATATGTGCTTTGTAATAAATGTCCTTGTGTGAAATGTATCCCGTTCGTCATCTCTTTCCCCATTGAAAGTGCCATCTTGAATCGCGGAATAAATTAGGAGTGGGTTTTGAACACCCGGGTAAAGAAAAGAATCTGATCCGTCGAGATTGGTGATAACGCCTCTCGGTTACCACTTTAGCACGGAACGGACCGCTTAAGCGGTTCGTGTCGTTGGCCGACCTGCGGCGAGGTACGATCGCCCGGTCGACTACTCGCGCAGGTACTTAGGTAGGTCGAATTTGGCGAGCAACCCTATCCTGCGCGGGTGGGCAATTGGCACGATCGTGGTGAGGTTAAACCCCTACCCGTGACTGCCTCCTGGCGGTAGTTCCAGGAGAGTCACGACTGAATTGTCCGTCAGGTGGGCGACGTGGTTGCGATTGGAGTTACGCAATCGCTCGCACGCCTGGCGGGCCAGAATTCGTAACAATATCCTTGAGTGGCCCAATCAGAGCCCCGACCTAAATCCAATCGAAAATCTGTGGCATGAATTGAAGATTGCTGTCCATCAATGCTCCCCACGCAACTTGACTGAGCTTGAACAGTTTTGTGCAGAAGAATGAGCAAATATTGCCCCATCAAGGTGTGCAAAGTTGGTAGAGACTTATCCCAACAGACGCACAGCTGTAATTGTTGACAAAGGTGCTTCCAGCAAGGATTACCTCGGGGGGGGGGGGGGGTGGACACTTATCCAACCAAGATATTCGAGTTTTGTATTTTAAATTAATTTTCTGAAATTTGTAGAATTTCTTTTTCACTTGGAAGTTGTGGGTTATGATGTGTAAATAAAGGTTCAAAAAGTCGGATTTCATGCAATTTAATTCCAGGCTATGTTGTTGTTCGTCTTTCGGCTGCTCCCGTTAGGGGTCGCCACAGCGGATCATCCGTTATGATCCGCATACTGATTTGGCACAGGTTTTACGCCGGATGCCCTTCCTGACGCAACCCTGGTCACCTCTTACGACACAGGGATAAGGATTGGGTTTCGCCATGATTCCGGGCTGCCCGACACTCTCTCATAGCGCGGCCCAGTGCAGAGCTCCCGTCTTCAAGCGATCCTCCAACCCAAGCCTCCGAGTAGCCGGATTACAGGCGCACGCCACTATGCCCGGTAATTTAATTCCAGGCTATAAGGTATCAAAAGGTGAAAATTTGAAAGGGGTGTGGACTTTCTATAGGCACTGTATATATAAATGCCTTGGATCAGGGGATGGTTGAACGTTTATACCGCAATCCTTTATCGAAATATAATTTACTACAACACCATCTTTAAGTCCCTGCCTTGTTGTAGGGTCGGTCAGACCGGTTTTGACCCATGTCTTCCATGAACCGGCTGGCCATGCCTGTCGTTCAACTGAATGTGACTTGGGCAGGATTTTGTAATTCATTCATGGTTCGGTGTTGGCGATAACTTACCCACTCTTCACGAAAGACGACGTGGAATCTTCGGCGTAACGTCCTTTTCATAATTGTCACATGCATTGCCGTGCGAAACACCAGGATGACAGTTTATGACTGGGTCGTGGTTTGATCTCAGGTAGACATGAAAGGTGAGTACACATACTTCCAGGCTATCCTGCCAATCCTGACATTCGACTGAAGGTGATTTTGGTGGTGATAACACACATGGCAAGGTGGAGGTGACGGAAAGTGGGTCTTTGTGGGTAACGTCTCCTGACGGGCTCCAGAACAATGTCAACCTTAGGGCCCTCAAAGCCATCCACTGCAACGTTGCTCTATTCAGGTACATGTGTGTGTCACTCCCCTGATGTTCAGGAGCTTCCTCCACTTCTGTTGAAAAATCAACATCGCTGATGATTTTCGATGACAACGTCGAAGCTCGGTGTCTGATCTGATCGGCATGTCACTTCCACATCTGCTGCATGTCTCCAGTTGACACTTCCACAGTATATGAAACAGGACCCGTTCGCTCAGCGATGTAACCAGATACCCACCTGTCGCCCGAGCTGTAATATTGAACTGAAACGTGTTGTCCAATTTCAAACTCCTGAATTGTCCGCGAATCATGAGATAATTTTTGTGACAGCTGTTTATGCTCAATCGTGGTGATGATGTTGGGTACAACCGTGTTTATACGTGTACGGAGCTTCCTGTTCATGAGCATCTCTGCCGGTGTTTGTGTCGATGTGGACTGCGGTGTTGTGCGATAACTCACGAGATAACTCAAGAGAAATCGTTGTCCCATTGTCCAACGGCCCATTGTCCAACGAAGAGTTTGGGGTATGCCGTGTGCAGCAAACGCTTCTCGCAATTTGTCAATCGTGACTTCACTCGTCATTTTCGAAGTGACATATACTACAATCCACTTTGAGGATGCATCGATCAGAATGAATAGCATCTTCCCTTCGACTGGACCCGCATAGTCGACATGTATGCGTGCCCATGGTTGACTCGGGTTCTCTCAGGGATGCGGTGGTGCTTTGGAAGGAACTTTCTGGAATGCCTGACATTCATGACATCCTTTAACTCTTTGTTCCAAATCAATATCCATTCGTGGCCACCACATGTAACTTCATGCCAAAGCCTTCAACCTTACAATACCTGGGTGGCCCTCATACAACATGTCAACCATCTGATGTCGGCATTGGGGTGGCGGTACCACCTGTGCTCCCCATCGCACACAACCAACATGAACAGTCAATTCCTGCTTACGACTAGCGATAGGTTTGAACTCTTCCTGTGGCAATGTGCCTGGCAAACCCCCTATGATGTACTCACAAACTCGTGAAAGCACAGGGTCCTTGCCTGTCATTAGCCGTACATGTTTGGGGGTGATCGGTGAACTCTCCATCATGTTCATCAAGATAGTCACTTCTCCCGGAATTGGAGCATCCGGCCCAGTCAATGCACGTAGAAGACGGCTCGGCATTGGCATTGGCCATGCCAGGTTTGTAAATGACATGATAATCGTGGGCTGCAGGGGTTAATGCCCAATGCTGAACTCGAGGTGATGGTATTGTTGGAGTCACCCGCTCTTCATTAAATAACTCTAGCAAGGGCTTGTGGTCTGTATTTATTTGAAAGGTGCTGCCAAACAGGTAGATGTGGAATTTCTTAACTCCAAAAATTACTATGAGGCCTTCCTTGTCGACCTGCGAGTATCTGCACTCTGAATTATTCAACGTGCGCGAAGCATAGTCAATCGGTCTCCCTGTCCCATCTGGCAATATGTGCGCCAGCACTGCTCCGACACCATATGGACTGGCGTCACATGACACCACCAGTTTCTTGCGATCATCGTAATGAGTCAAGACGTGTGTGGATTTCAGCAAGCACTTTGCTTTTTGGAATGATCCTTGTTGATCCTTCTTCCATCGCCACCACACCTCCTTCCATTCACAGTGAACTTGTGGCCGAAGCAACTTCTTCAAGACACTCTTAAGATTGCAAAGATGGTCGCGAACGGAATTTCCCGTGACTAACAAATCATCAAGGTGGACCACGACTCCTGGAATCCCCACCATAAAATTTTTCACTGTGCGTTGGAACACAGATGGCGCCGGTGACACGCCGAATGATAAGCGTGTGTTTCTGAACAATCCCCTGCGTGTGTTTATTGTGACAAATTCACGCAAAGTTTTCAACAAAACCAACTGCTGGTGTGACTCAAGTCCAGCTTTGTGAAGAGTTTCCTCCCAGAAAGTTGTGTGAACAACTCATCAATGCGTGGAATGGCGTAAGTGTCTGAGCGGGCCACCGGATTGACTGTAACCTTGCAGTCTCCGCGTATCCGAACCGAGCCATCTCGTTTCATAACTGGGATGGTCGGAGCTGCCCAACGAGAAAATTGTGAAGGTTCTATGATCCCATCGTCGTCGCCAGATGTTCAGTTCTCCCAGAACCGAAACACGTGCCAAGAGGCAAAGAGAAACACGGGTCACCAGAACGCCGCCACTGTCCAACAAGCTTTTAATCCGCCCATCGCACACCAGGCCTGTCCACGCATGCTCAGACGCAACATAGCAATCCATCACACACACTAAAACGTGTCTGCGGGTTTTTAGGCACAAAACTGGTCAAACCCGTGAAATCCGGGTCACTTGCCACCCATGCGATAACTAAACTACACTTCATGCAGGACACCGTGGTATCTTTAAGGTCCACGCACTAATGCATGCAGCCGCGTCGCTGATGCAAAGCTGGGCATTATAGTTGGATCGTGAGTCGAACCCAGACTATACAGCTCAATTGTAAGTGTGCTCGTGGACCTCTGCACCACATTATTGGCCTGATGTTAATCTCATACGTTTCATCGCGAACGCAGTGAGCTTCATACTTAACGCGTGCACGTGAGAGAATAGGAAACAACAACAACAACAACAACAACAACAACACAATAGCCCTGGCTATTTGGAATCCGTGTCGTCAGCTATGACCTTTTGCTTCAGGTTGTTTTTAAACGCTGTGCGGTGTATAAACACGATTGGGTTTTATTTCTATCGTGTGAATATTACTTAACGCGTGCACATGAGAGAATAGGAAACAACAAAAACAACACAATACCCTGCCAATTGTGAATCCGTGTTGTTAGCTCTGACCCTTTTGCTTCCGTTTTTGTTTTGTTTCCGGTTTTTGTCATGGGGAATGATGCATGCCGGGAGATAAAGGCATCGTCAGAGACATGAAAGACCCAAATATCAGACATGGTGTATATTTCCCCAACTGATTTTAATAAAGATATCTCCCATATCATCAAAAAATAATTTTTAATCGTGATTTACGTTATTTGATCGCTGATCCCGAATCCAGGCCGAAGTAACCGGAAATTGCGTATACAGTTGTGAACAAGTTATAGGTAAAGTCAAACGAATGTAAGAAGAATTCTACGTTCTTCGAGTCTTTATTTTTTTAGGTGAGATCCTGTTCTAGGCGGTGTAGTTGTCGTTGTGAAGGTAATGTTGAGGTGATATTAATTTTTTTAGATGAGATCCTGTTCTAGGCGGTGTAGTTGTTGTTGTGAAGGTAATGTTGAGGTAATTGAAATGAAAACGAGAGAAGAACCTTCAGAGTGTAGGCTTTATTCCATTTGATTGAAGCCGCTTCTACGGGCACACCAGGGGATACAGGTGCAGCAAGGAGTACATAAGCAGTAATGTATACACGTGCAACTAATCACCGCAAAATAAATCAGTATAAGCACGGAGTCCGATATACTCTCAATTCTCACCATTCAACGAGCACCAAGTGAACCGCCGCCGTAAACGACAATGCCCCTGGGACAATCCCCCCGACCGAGCGGAATCTTAGCTTTATCTATTCCGTGCTCGAGCCGTGCGACATGTGATCACGCGTCACGTCCTTCAATTCACCACATTTTCCCCGTCTTTAAAATGTAACTAGAGGCCCAACTAACACACCATGATTACTTCAGCACTACAGGAGTATACATTTCAAGCAACGCGAACTATCTAAACTACAGAAGCATACATGCCAAGCAGTGAGGATTATTTTGAGTTGTAGGAGCATGGTAATGAGCATCGATATATGATGTAACGAGCATACAGGAGCATGAGCATCGAGGATGCCGATAATCCCCTTTACAGATTGAGTCGGCGAGGGGGTATTATTCGCCGGCCTCTCCGGGAGTAAATGGCGGTTTCACTTGAGGGAGGCTTCCGATCCTCTTGGTGAGCCTCGACTCGTGCCGGGGATGACTCCCCGATCGCTCTCGGGTGGAACGCGGCAGCTCCGTCGTCACCCTTCTCGGGTGGAATTCCTGGGGGGGGAACACCTGGGGAGGGATGTCAGAGGGAGGAGTGCCAGATGGTGGTGTACCTGCGGGAGGAGTACCTGAGGGAGCCAAATGGCGAACCGACACAGTGGTCTCCCTGCCATCCGGGAGCCTGACATGAGCATACTCTGGATTAGTATCGATGAGTTTGACCCCCTCCACCATGGGTTCATACTTGCTTTGTCGTACCGGGCGTTTCATGAACACTGTTCCGGGATGGGTTAGCCAGTCGGGCACCGATTGGCCATCAACGTAACGTCGCTGGTGAGTAAACATTCGTTCATGAGGAGTTGCATTGGTGGACGTGCAGAGCAAAGAGCATATGGAATTCAGAGCGTCGAGAAGGGTAACCTCCCACCGCTCGGGCCCCAGTCCTCTTGATTTCAACGCCAGAGTTACGGCTTTCCAAATGACTCCGTTATACCGTTCCACCTGCCCATTACCCTGTGGGTTGTAACCCGTCGTTCGACTAGTCGCTATGCCATGCTCTAATAGGAATTGTTTTAGCCCGGCCGACATGAAACACGGCCCTCTGTCTGAATGTATGTACGAAGGTTTCCCAAACATAGCGAAGAGGTCAGAGAGACATTTCACGACAGTGCCCGAGGTCATATCCGAGCACGGAAACGCGAAAGGGAACCTTGAATATTCATCAACAACAGTGAATATGTATCTGTTGTCTGTCTCGGTCGGCAGGGGCCCTTTGAAGTCAATGTTTAGTCTCTCGAAGGGAGAAGTGGCCTTGATCAATCTGCCAGAAGCCGCGCCATAGAATCTGGGTTTTAGTTCAGCACAAACAGGGCATGAAGCATTCATTTGTTTAATATCTTCGATAGAATAGGGCAGGTTCTGTCTGCGTACGAAATGTGCCATTCTGGTTACCCCCGGGTGGCACAGAGACACGTGGAGGTCTTGCAAAGCCCGACTGATTGTCGCCGAACAGTTGACCCGAGAGAAGGTGTCTGCAGCAGGGTTTTCCCTCCTGGGCTGGTAAACAATGTCGTAACTATAGCAGGCTAGGTCTATCCGCCATCTCATAATTTTTTCATTCTTAATTTTCCCGTTATTTTTCCCATCAAACATGAATGCCACGGATCGTTGGTCCGTGACGAGCGTGAAATGGTTTCCCAGTAAATAGTGTCTCCATTTACGTAGGGCTTCGACAATAGCGTACGCTTCCTTCTCTATTTCTGAGTGTCTCTGCTCGCTTCCAGAGAGAGTTCTCGAGAAGAACGCGACGGGTCGCCCAGACTAATTAAGCGTCGCAGCTATCGCGTGATCAGAAGCATCTGTTTCCACCACGAAGGGCACCGAGCTATCGATCGATAATACCACGGAATTACTGATATCATCTTTGAGGCTGTGGAAAGCTTTTACAACAGCGGCATCTGGTGGGAAGTTCTTGCAATGCACGAAGGGATGTATTTTCTCGGAGTATTGGGAAATCCATCTTGCATAGTAAGCGAACATGCCGATCACCCGGCGCATTGTCTGCAGGTCCTGAGGTGGGGGTAGCTCACGAAGTGGGCGCAATCGTTCAGGATCAGGCTTAATCGTGCCGTCGGCTATCGTGTAGCCGAGAAGGTCAATTGACCTTGCCGAGAATACGCATTTCTCGTAGTTGAGGGTCAGATTATATTTTCTAGCAATGCTCAAGAATCTGTCCAGATTCATGTCATGTTCCCCCTGATCCCTACCGCACACTGTGACATTGACCACGTAAACAAAAGTGTCTTTGAGGTTTTCATCTGAGATGATGTCGTCCATAACTCGTTGGAAGCAAGCTACCCCATTCGTGACACCGAACGGAATCCTCCTGAATTGGTAGAGGCGTCTACCTGCCTGGAATGCGGTGTAAGGTTTGTCTTCCTCTCGGATGGGAATTTGATGATAGGCGCTTCGCAAATCGATGGTGCTGAATATCTTATAATTGGCCACGCGTTCGACCATCTCGTCTATGCGCGGCAAAGGGTAGGCATCGAGTTGGGTGAAACGATTGACCGTTTGGGAATAATCGACAACCATTCGTTTCTTATGGTTCTGACTGCTGGTTACTAACACCTGTGCGCGCCATGGCGAATCGCTCGGTTCTATAATTCCTTCTTCCAGTAATCGCTTGGTCTCTGAAGTGATGAAGTTCATATCAGCAGTGGTATATCGCCGCGATTTGATCGCTATCGGTTTACAGACCGGCGACAAGTTAGCAAACAGCTGGGGGGACGTTACCTCTGCGGTGGTCAAAGCATTTAAAATTAGACGAGGTTTGCTTCCTCCAAAGGGTATTTCGATGCTCGTGTGCTGCTTGAGGACATTATGACCCAGAATTACGTCTGCGCATAAATCACGAAGCACCAGTACCCTTACATCCCGATGCGTGTACCCTTTTACGTCCAATTCAACATTGCAGTACCCTCGTACGCGGGATTGTAGTGAGGTGGCGGCCATGCATACCGTATTGTCTGTCGGGTGGATCTTCCATTTCCTGCCCTTCACTAGCGAGCTGTTGACGAAACTTTCAGAACTACCGGTATCAATCAGAGCCTCAGCCATATGCCCGTTAATTCGTACGTTGATGATAGCCTTGGATAGATTCCCCGGTGAGGCTGCAGTTAGTTTCTTTTGTGAGTAGAGAGCCGCAGAAGTGGGTTTATTTCTCCTTAGAGTAGATTTACATACCCTGGCATAATGCCCTTTCTTGTCACAATTCATGCATGTGGCATCTCTGGCGGGGCATTTGTGGCGGAGGTGTCTTTTGTACCCACAAAAGAAGCATTTACCAACCAAAGTAGTTGCTGAGGAGTTTGTCGAGGTCTGGGTATCCGACTCCTCGAGTTTTTCTCCATCCCCTGTGTCAGGCTGTGTCGGTGTCTGTGGGGTTCCTTGAGTTTCCACCGTAGCGGCGTTCATTAGCAGCATCGGTGTCCCAAATGACTCAGATTGCTGCTGAGCCGTATCCATCGCTCGAGCCTGGTCGACTACCTTTTCAAGAGTGGGTTGCGCTTTCTCCAGTAAGCGTTGCCGTATGTGGGCTGACCTGAGTCCTTGGATGAACGCTTCTCTGGTCGCTTCATTTCGGTGTTCCTCGGCGTTTACGGCCCGGAAGCTGCCGTCTTTTCCCAGCTGTTTCAGAGCTTGCAGGAACTGATCGATGGTCTCCCCGGCTGCTTGCTTGCGTGTGTTGAGAAGATGTCGTATGTACACCTCGTTCTTGCGCTTCACGTAGAGCGCCTGCAGCACGTCGATCGCTGCATCGTAGGTGTCACACTCCGAGAAGAGCCTGAATACGCTGGGCGAGACATGATTCACAAGGGCGGCCAATTTGTCGGCTCCCTCTTCGATGATGGTCAGATATTGTGAGAAGGAACGGAACTAATGCGACCATTTCATTTCTGAGTCAGTCGCGTTTGGGTCTGCGTCGAACCTCTCTGGTTTGTAGATCTTGTCCATCGTTGGTTGAGAGAGCCGAGAAAACCAAATGGAATAAATTGAAATGAAAGCGAGAGAAGAACCTTCAGAGTGTAGGCTTTATTCCATTTGATTGAAGCCGCTTCTACGGGCACACCAGGGAATACAGGTGCAGCAAGGAGTACATAAGCAGTAAGGTATACACGTGCAACTAATCACCGCAAAATAAATCAGTATAAGCCCGGAGTCCGATATACTCTCAATTCTCACCATTCAACGAGCACCAAGTGAACCGCCGCCGTAAACGACAATGCCCCTGGGACAAGCCCCCGACCGAGCGGAATCTTAGCTTTATCTATTCCGTGCTCGAGCCGTGCGACATGTGATCACACGTCACGAGCTTCAATTCACCACAGTAATATTAATTTTTTTAGATGAGATCCTGTTCTAGGCGGTGTAGTTGTTGTTGTGAAGGTAATGTTGAGGTAATATTAATTTTTTTAGATGAGATCCTGTTCTAGGCGGTGTAGTTGTTATTGTGAAGGTAATGTTGAGGTAATTTTTATTTTCAGATGAGATTCTGTTCTAGGCGGTGTAGTTGTTGTTGTGAAGGTAATGTTGAGATAATATTTATTTTTTCATCGCAAAAAGACTAATTTGATATATTTAAGAAGCGAATGTAAGAAGAATTCTACGTTCGCTTCTAGGCTTTGCCTATTCCATATTATGACAGACATCTACTTTTTTGAGCTTGAAATCGAATATCGCAGGTGAAGTTAAAATTATACTAAAATGGTAAACGTTTACATAACTTCGTTAAATACAATATGATTATAGCGATGACATTGTATCGGAACATTATCATATTGCTCCAATGTCATCACCTCCGTTTACTTTGGTGTGGTGGTTGTTGTGTCCGAGGCGCAGCAGAACATGGAGGGCGAGAGCGTAGCAGTAACTCCGCTTTATTGCCCGACCGGATGTACATCACTGCCACCCCTAGCGGGCGAGTCATGATACACGAAAACCCAATCACGTGATACAGCACAGTGGTGAAACAACATGGCGGACAGCATGGCATCACATGGTACAGATGGACCAATAGGGTTACCATACGTCCGGTTTTTCCCGGACATGTCCTCCTTTTTCGGTCCTTAAATTTCCGTCCAACGGGTTTTTTTTTTAATATTGAGAAATGTCCAGGATTTTGCAAAAAAATTTTGCATTTGCAAAGGGATAAATTTTGAAGATTTGGGATACCTTTTCAACCTTATTTGAACAGTTAAATTATTTTTGTACATTTTCTGACGGTGATAACATGCGGTTGTCATGTTTGGACCAGGACAGTTTGGTACACGTCCGAACTACTCCGTCATGGCGTAATGGACGTGTTCGAACATCGACGCCCATGCGCAGTTGTGCTTGTTTTGCTTGTTTTGTAGGGCTGGTAGGTCCGTCCGTCTCTGTGGCACATAATGGTGTTATTGATTTACAATGTCATGTGGACTCGGACAAGCACAATGTTTCCAGTAACAATTCAATATTTAGACTGGAAGAACGGCGGTTTGCAGTCAAAATTAATCAAGGACAGGAGTGTCCTGTTTTTCGGAGTGGCCCTCTCAGGTGTGTCCTGTTTTTCAGAGTGGCCCTCTCCGAAGTGGCATCTATTTTGAAAGTTAAATATGGTAACCTGAACGAACACAGGACAGTATTGGCATATTATAACTTTGCCATTAGTAAAAGTGAAGAAGTGAAGTGTTTGATTCCTATTTCCAAGCATCCATCAGGTTCAAGTTTATATATATATATATATATATATATATATATATATATATATATATATATATATATATATATATATATATATATATATATATATATATATATATATATGTATACTGCTGTACTTAGTCTAAGGATAGAACAATAAATTATTTACATAAAAATAGCACTGCATGATCCATGTGACCGACATAATCTGTGGATATTTCAGAATGATTCAGCTGAAATGTGTCTCAACTGCTCGTGCTTTTATCATCACCTTCTTTTTAAATTTCGTACATGCATTGTGGGTATTCTTTCCAGCTCATTAGCTGGCCATGCTGGTAACAAAAGACACCTGATCTTCCTCCCCTTCCCCCCAAAGCTACAAACGTCCTCCCTGCTGTTTCCCAGACTGAGCTAGTTATCAATGCCCCCTCCATCGGATGGATCAATATTCAGTGAGAGAACCTGGCTGCCAGCGCTGGTCGTTGGTGGACGTTAAAGATCCAATGCTGTCTTTAGCGAAGAGTAGGTGAGTTATCGCTGGCACCCTGAACAAATTACAAATTCCACCTGTACTGTGGGTAGCAAATAGTTTGGTTTTCTTGGAAGTTCATTGACACCAGGTAGCTCTGCTGACTATCTTCGAGTGTGGTTGCTGTCTTGGCAGAACATCCCGCACCGTAAACAAATTCACGAGATGGTTCTTGTGTTTCACATGAACACCCATCTTTGACGAAGAAAGGCAACCGGTACCTGTACACATACATGCAACTTAATGGCAGGTGAATTCCAAATTGATTTGTTGGGACGTTAAGCTGGATGTCCCCATCTGCTAGCATTTGCTTCATATGTAAGCCACGTCTCAATAATGATCCATCTCGTGGAACAAGTTCCTAACTGAATTCTGTCTCCATATAATTAATTTGCTAAATTGATAGTGTTACTTTAAAGCATCTATCTATTATAAATCAACTTAGAAAAGACAAGGAAGTCAGAAGGATAGGGGGAAAGGCAATGTGTTGGGCCCACTCTTGTTCCGCATCTATATTAATGACCTATCCCATTCTCTGGAAAACCCTCTCTTCTGTTTTTGTGGGTGACTCCACATTCCGTCATACAGTACCCCCATGCCTTTACTCGACAGACAGCATCTGCATCTTTCTTTGCTGATCTGGAAATGATTAGACTCTGGTCTGATAAATGGAGCATGTCCTTCAATCCTGTGAAATCTCAGTCTCACTCCATCACTACGGAATGATCAAATTAACCCACCTAACTATTTCCCTTGTCATCCATTGGAAGAGGTTCAGTCTTTTGAATTTCTAGGCCTTACCATCAGCCATGATCTTTCCTGGGCCGACCACGAAGCAAAGCTAGCCTTCAAAACCAGTCACAGCCGGAGCATCTTTTGTCGATTCAACGCTCTCTTTGGAACATCAGCCTCCACAGTCCTACTCACAATTTACAATGCTTATGTCTGAAGCTTTTGTTTGTGGGGTACTGCTCCCTGTTCTGGGCTGGCGCCCCAGCATCATGTCTGTCCCTGCGCGGTCTTGCAAAACAAGGACATGGGCGGGGTCTACGAGTGGCAAGACTGATTGGTCGTGATGACGTAAGATGCCGTAATATTTTGTCCAAGTACTGCTAAACAGAAGGGTTTTGAAAGTGTCAAGAAGGCGATTTCTGGTCTTCGGTGTTCAAGTGTATAACTGAATATAAATAAAATAAAGGTTTCAAAGGTTGTAGAAAAAAAATAAACATTTTCGCAAGTTTACCATCGCTGATGCAGTGTCTTTTACGCCACCTTATTTAACATGTTGCAGTAGTTATTCGTATATGTTGCTTGTGTTCTTTATGATGTTCTTAAAAACAGTACATTTCCTGTTAGAAATTATTTTCAATTCTGTTCGACTGCCAGGCAGACAGACAGTAAAAAAAATTATCTCATTCCTCTCTGCGCATGTGTGACCGGGACAAATTCAGAGCCAAAGTATGGTAAAACTACAGGTTTGTTTTCTGATTCATGTTTCAATTCGTGTTCAAAATATATGAATCAATTGATATCAAGTTTTTTCTTGATCATAATATAAACTGACGTTGGTCGACGGACAGAAGTGAACCAATTGCTTAACCCCACTTTTCGCTTTGTGAGCGTGGGGTAATTATTGGAATCTCCTGTGATGAGGCCGAAGCTTCCCCTGTGATGAGGCCGAAGCATCCTTCACTTCACTTCACTTCACTTACTTGAGCTCTCACCAGTGCCAGATTTAGGGCAGGGCAGACTGGGCAATTTCCCAGGGTCTCCATAATGTGGATGCTTCCACAAAACTGCTTTTCTGTATCTGCAGGAATATATTCGAAACTACTCAATAAAATTGTTTTATGATGCATATTTGTGTTCTAAATGATAAAAACTTGTGTTATGCTCAAATGTCCAAATTATAGTAGGAAGGGAGGAGTGAGAACTATTGTCGTAGGACGACCGGTCAATCACTGGCCATGGGCCACCACAGTCCTACATCGAGTGCTGACTCACAGTCAGGTCGGTCAGTGGTCTCACTGTTTTCTAATATCTATTCTCTAACATTACTCCCTCCACACTCTCATAAAACCACCTTCCAGAGGCTGTTTTGTCTCACTCTGCTCTCCAGGACTTCAAGCAAGCAGTGCACCACCATCTTTTGTCATCCCCATTTCTGACCCATAATCTTTATTACCCCCATTGCCGAACCCAACCATCTTATTTGCTAATCGACATGTTTCCTCCCACCCTCCATCTTCTTTTCCTGTTCCTTCATTCCCTCGATGTTTCTCCCACTGTCGGTTCTATCTTGCTCTTCCCTGTCCAAGTTCCAAATTTCTGCCACAGTCGAACGTCAGGCTTGGTCTGGCAGTTTCAGAAGGATCTGAAAAAGGATCATTCTTTCCAGGCATCCACACGATACATTTTTGGATTGGTGAGACTGAGCCAGGATTGGTCATTGTCATGAGATTGCCAGACATCCACACAAGGTGGGAATATCTTATACGAGGGGTTTTAAGGAAGACGGAGAAAGATCCCATGGTGTCTTCTGTGAAGAGTTGCTGAGTTATCAGCCAAAATCCTGAACAAATGACAAATTCCTGCCCTGGCTGATTATTGGGAAAGCAGTGGTCAACCACCCAGCATCACCATTGTCATGAGACTGCCACATCAGCAATGACCCTGTATCTACACCCAGCCATCCATCAATTGGGACAATACTCTGTGCAGAGCATTGGTGCTGCCAAAGCAGTCTCCTTGGCTATTGGGCACAATCCTGGACGGGTCGCCACTCCGACACAGTATACCAGCAAGCTGGCACTCATTTTGCTGACCTCGGAAGTAGAGTTAACCCCACCTGGTATTATTTCAACAGCTGAGCGGGATTTGAACTCAGGACCCTCAGATCCCAAGCCCACCATCCAAACCATTAAGCCAACACCAGGCAGACTCTGTACCTACAGAGTATGCACATATTAAGATTTTCCTTTACTAAATACTCTGAGCCAACAAAAGTAAATTTGCCACTCGCTCTCGGTTCCATGACTATCACTGGCCAGAGAATACATACCTCCCAAGACTTCCAACAATTCCCAACGATATATATATATATATATATATATATATATATATATACACATATATATATATATATACACATATATATATATATATATACACATATATATATATATATATATATATATATATATATATATATACACATATATATATATACACATATATATATATATATATATATATATATATATATATATATATATATATATATATATACACACACACACACACACACACACACACACACACACACACACACACACACACACACACACACACACACACACAGTGACATCGAAAGGGGAGAGTGACTAATGCCCATTCTGTCATTTAAACCGATTTTGATTATTTCATCTCATGCATCAGTTATCAAACCGACAGTTACGCAAGCTCCAACTGATAAACGGTCCGATCGATTGTCTTGGCTTTACTTCCAGCTTTACTTTGCTTCCCATTGATTCTCAGACTAAAATTACGGGAATCTCAGCACGGTGAATGTACATGTTTAACAGTCGATCTCGCACGCGTGTGCACGTTGAACGGTAGCGACGCACGAGCTCGTGATCCGTGGACTCGATACCTGCCAATGAAAAATTACTACTCGTGCATGGAGGGAGGGCCAGTTCTGCACAAGTCTATAATCAGGATATTGGAGATATTCCTGTGGACACGACATGCTATTTTGGAGTAAGGCACACCAAAATCGTTTTACGAGCAGGCTCTGTTCACAGGTAACAGCTCGGTACCGCCTTCTGGAGTCAGTTCAATTGCACTTTTCCCATCACGGCTTCACTGAAGTTTTATACCCACCATCTTATGTCATGAGCTGGAAAGTTGGCCTGCCAAGAGGTATGCATACGTGCCTCTGAGCTGTTCAGTCCCAGTTATATGCTGTCATCCTGGTGTCTTGTAGGCAGGGTGAGTCATCTATGGGTGTGCCCTCCCTCGGATGGACATTATACTGGGAGTTCTATCTCCGGAACCCTGTCCAAATTCCAAACTCCTGCTCAAACTTACAGGGGCACTGCATAAGCGGCACAGATCTGCTCCCAGCAATGACGCAAACAGCAGCCGCAGGCTGCAGATGAAATGAGTGAATCTTATGTCATGTCACGTCCCAATTCAAAATGTTTTGTACCACCATTAGCCCTACCTAACCCAATCCTCTGAATCGCAGGATACTGTTTCCTCCAATCCTCTATCTCCTTATTTTTTTCAATGGAAATCGCCCCAAACAAGGTATAAAACCACTCTAGGTAAGGGACTAAAGGAAAGTTAGATAAAGATAAGGACAAAGCAAAACACAAGCCGGGAGGCGACGATGGTTCGTGGGCATTATTGAACAATGCTACGATAGGTACAATTGAGTTAGTGGAAGCTTTTGATGAAGCCCTACCGTGAAAACCTATCTCTTCCGTCAAAATTGACCAAATCAAATCGGATTTTTTTATATGTTGTACTTATGGACATTATGCACAGCTTCATGGAAATGAAATTGCGAGAAAAAAATCGAGAAAAAAAAATTAAAATAAATAAAAACTTCAAGTGGGCGTGGCTCCGCCCACAAGGGGCGTGGGACGCCCCTCATACAAAAAGACACAACTAGACCATGATATCTAGCTTGTGTCCAAGTTTCATCAAGATCGCATCAAACGTCACGGAGCTCTCCTCTGGAGAGAGTCACAAACAGACAGACAGACAGAGACACACAGACACAACGAAAATAGTGGTCTCTGCTGGTGCCCGCGAACCAAAAACAAGAAAAAAAAAAGCAATCAGATTGCAGACCCTCGCCAGGACTTGTGTGGTATTTGTGTAGTTTTGTGTAGTGTTTGTGTACTTGTGTTATGCAATTAATAAGAGATAATAACTAGAACTGCCATTTTATAACTGCTGGTAGTGATGACCGGGTACCAAGACGTCCCGCTTTGATGCAACCCCGCTTTGATCGGACACGTGACCCTGACCGATGACGTTGATTAGGATTCAATTGTATTCAGAATGGGATTAAAATAAATTCAATTCAATTCAAATCAAATAGAAGACCAAATACTGAAGGTACAGTCCTGCATTGGAGTCATCAGAAGGAACCCGAACAAGCAAAAAGCAAATATGAAGTCATCAGGAGGAACCTGGATAGGATTCGCGTTTCAGCTGCAACGCCTCTACCGTCAAACCCATCCAGGCACAGCCAAGTGAGCCTTGTTCAAAAATAAATAATAATCAAAGAATAACCCATATTCAAAACATTAAACAATTCTGGCTGCCAGACAATGCATCCAATCAGGTTGAAATTTAAAACATATATTCCCCATGACTACTAAATCATAATTGTGAAGTTTCACATCGATCGATGAAGCGGTTCAAGAGAAATTTTTTTTAATTTTTTTTTTGTTTCTTTTTTAAACATTTTAGTTCAATTCAATATGGCTGTCAAACAATGTGCCCCTCAATTATTCGTGAACACCCTGATATCCGCAAGGCTTGGGGAACGTGTGTGAAGTATCCCCTCGATCTGTCCAGCCGTTATGGAGAAGAAAATTTTTTAACGTTTTCGGTTAAATCCAATATGGTTGCCAAAGCATGTGACCGATGAAGTCACAGATGGGAGCATTTTGTTCCACATGGATAGATGGTAAAAGCTGTAACATTTCACCTCGACCAGTTCAGCCATTTCAGAGAAGATTTTTGAAGGGTTGGTTTTTTTAGCTCGCCTGTTCGAAGAACAGAGAGCTATAGCGATACCCCCGGCGTGAGCGTCAGCGTGAGCGTGAGCGTGAGCGTGAAAATGTTAAATTTTTTTTGTATTACGGAAAAACTCCTCGACGGATTTCGACGAAACTTTGTGGGGGGGTTAGGTATGGTCCAAGGATCATGCCATTAGATTTTGGACTTGGTCCCCCCCCCCCAAAAATTGTTCGAGAATTTTTATTTATTTATTGCATTTCTACATGTTTTAAGTGATTTCCAACCCCCCTCCCCCTCCCAAAAAAATAGAGAAAATTTTTTTTTTTTGCATTTCTACATCTTTTAAGTGATTTCCAACCCCCACCCCCCCAAAAAAAATAGAGAAAAAATTTTTTTTTTTTGCATTTCTACATGTTTTCAGTGATTTCCAACCCCCACCCCCAAAAAAAAATTGTTAGAGAAATTTTTTTTTTTTGCATTTCTAAGTTTTAAGTGATTTCCAACCCCCCCAAACAAATTGTTAGAGAAAAAAAAAATTTTTTTTGCATTTCTACATCTTTTAAGTGATTTTTAACCCCCACCCCCCAAAAAAATTGAGAAATTTTTTTTTTTTGCATTTCTACATGTTTTCAGTGATTTCCAACCCCCACCCCCCAAAAAAATTGTTAGAGAAAAATTTTTTTTTCCAACTTATTTTTCAACAAAATTTCGATTTCTTTTTTTTGCATTTCTCCAGGTTTTAAGTGATTTCCAACCCCCCCCCCCCAAAAAAAATGTTGAAGAAAAGAACTATAACTCTGTCAGCACTGTTGACATCATATTTAATGAATAAGATATAAGGTTCACTTGAGTGACCCAGCAGTATTGGCGGCGGAGGTTTTGCACTCTCCCGAGTGCTCCCCCTCTAGTTTCCTTTCGAATGTTTTTATCTACCACACTATTTTTTATACGCCCGAGATATATATATATATATATATATATATATATATATATATATATATATATATATATATATATATATATATATATATCGGGGCGTATTATGTGATACCGATCGTCCGTCCATCTGTCAGTCTGTCTGTCCGTCCGTTCCTGTCCGCACTCTAACTCCCAAAGTTTTCAACTTCACGTTTCATATTTGGTACATAGGTACAGACTGTGGAGACGGTGTGTAGCGACATACGTTCGTCATCTAAAGTGGTTGCCATGGCAACCAGGATGCTGTTTTCCACGTCGTAGCACAATTCTGTATATATCTTCTTGTTAGGGCGTATATTTTGCTCACTTGCGCTCTTGTTACTGATTACAATTTACAAATACATATATTGCTTTATAATTATACTTCACTGCAATGCTTTATAAAAAAAATATTAATTATTAGACTCATCTTTTAAAAACAATAAATGTATAAACAGGCGAGCATTGGGTGGCTTTGACACCAACTCTGGTTTAAATATGGCTGCAGAACCATGTGACTGATGACGTCCTCAACTTTTTTTTTTTCTGTGAACGAATTTATCCCAAGATGACCCTCAAATATTTTCATACTGATCGGATGTAACATTCTACTTATGCAATTATGACAACATAATGAAGGTACCTATGACATCCTAAAAACATCACACTTATTCCCCATGAGGAGTACTTGCCACGTGCCAAGTTTCAATTTTTTCCTTGGTGCGGTTTCGGCGATACAGAGGTCCAAAGTTTTTCCTTTTTTCCAACATATTTGCCACACAACGTGACCTATGACGTCATAATTATTAAAACATTCTACATGAGTCTCTCTTAATGGTGAAAATTTTGTGTCAACCCACCACGCGGTTGTAGAGAGAAAAACCGCAATCACATTCTGTGCGGACAAACAAACAGACAAACGGACCCAAATGCAATACCCTCTCCTCTGGTGAGGAGAGGAGATTTGGACCATACTCTGTGCAGAGCGTTGGTGCTGCTTAAGCAGTCTCCTTGGCTATGGTACACAATCCTGGACGGGTCGCCACTCCGATACAGTATACCAGCAAGCTGGCACTCATTTTGCCAACCTCAGAAGGATGACAGGCCGAGTTAACCCCACCTGGTATTAATTCAACAGCTGAGCAGGATTTGAACTCAGGATCCTAGGATCCAAAGCCCACCACCCTAACCATTAAGCCAACACCAGGCATGGTGTTACCCTATGGTGAGGGTAATAAAAGAAAGAGAAAAATAACAAGAAAACATCCAAGACACAGGAAGTAGCAGAAGTCAGGTGAAATGTGATGGAACTTCAAAGATGTAAAAAGTAGGAATTGACTTTACTCTTCAAGCTGGGTAGATCATAGGATAATGGGAAGCACATTACAGGTAGTAAATTCAAAAGCGAGACAGCACAAGGGATAAACCTTCCTGCACAGCCTTTCATTCGACGCTGTGGATTAGCTATAGTGCATGGGCATGCAGAGGTGGCAAACCAAGTCTTGCGTCCCAACACTCGTTCAATCCTCCTCCTCTTTTGTTGTTTGTTATTAATTGTCTTGCTTGTTCTGTCCAACTGTGGCCCCACTATTACTACATTACCTTTGTACACACACCCTCCCCATCCTGGGATGTCACTCTTCCATGAGCCTCGAATTTGTGTGCCAAAAATAAGCAACCAGTTAAATTTGGACTCCCAACAGAGCGGCAACCTGTTCGGAGTTGGTTCTCATGAGCCACAGAAACTCCTTCGGCAGAACCGATGCTTTCCCTGCAAGCAGTCCATGATCATGGAAGATGAATATTCGTCGAAACTCCAAAACACGAAGTTACGTCCAACAGTTGAAAATACTGTAGGTAGAAAACTATCCGGTCAAAATCACTTTGATGTAACTTTTTGCCCCCTTTTCCTACATGTTGGAGGCCCGTCATCAGAGGCCTTATGGAACCGATCGTTCGGTCAAAGAGCACGGACGTTTATCAAAGACAGAGAGATAGAAATCCTATGATCATGACACGGGGATGAACAGTTTCCTTTTACAACCACTATATCAATATACATGGAACGAGCATTTGGTATCGAAAATCAGTTGTTTAAGGAGTTGCCTCTGTTGGTCGATTTCATGGTCGATCGAAGCAACTTCTTCTGTTTAGGATATATGGAGCTGTGCTTTCACTATATTTAAAATACGGCATGAATATATTCAGTGCTTATGTGGGTATAAATTGTAAACATGCATGAAATTTGATCGGTTTGCGATCGGTGGTTTAACAGAAGTAGGAAAATAAAATAAGGGTGACTTTTCAGTTAAAGGGTATTAATTTGTTTGGTTTTGCAAAGATTTAGTATTACTGTGTTGGGATAGTCAGCTGGATTTATGAATGGTAAATTGTGTTAAAAATCCTTGGAGGGAAGTCATATTTATTTAAAGATTAAGTTGTGATAACTAGTGGTATAAGCACAGGTAAGCTGTTTGGAAAGAAAACTGGTGAAAGAACAGGACATAGAGTACTAGTAAATGGGAGCATCTCAGGGCTGAATTGCTGGGAAGTATAAAGTCAAACCAAGGTCAGGTATTTATTTATTTTTTGCAACATGAGGCTCATGGAAGAGTAAGTTTAAATTGACAGTGAGGTGGCGGGGCAAACAATTAGGCACTACTGGTAAGGAGATAAATGAACAAGAAAGGAAAAGAGAGGGGAGGGGGAGAAAGAGAAAGAGAGAGTGAAAGAGGAGAGGAAACGCTGAAATCAGCAAGAGGGTTGGGTTAGGAAGGGTTAATAGGGATGATAAAGATCAGGACTGGAGGTGAAATTATATGGTGGTGCACTGCCTGCATGAAGTTCTGGAGGGAAGAGTGAGACGGAAGAGCCCCTTGGAAGGTGGTTCTATATATATGGGAGAAGCAAGGAATAAAAGAGTTGAGGTGTGCAGTTTGCCTGGATTTTGTAAGTTTAACCAGGAGGGGGTGACTGGAAGAACATGTGCATTTTCAAGTTTCTGGGGAGGGCAGAGGAAGGAAAGGGTTGAGGAAGCAATGTTGGAGAATAGTTGGGAGAAAATAGAGAGACTATCAAATTTCCTGCAATGTGAGAGCAACAGACAGACCTTGGAAGGTGGTTCTTCAGCCTCATCATGGGAGATTCCAATAATATTGAGAGCTTTAGATTACACATAACGCACAAAGGCATTGGAGAATGTGAGTAGCTCTGATTTTCCAAGGAAAGATTTGGAAGAATGAAAAGTCCAATCTGCGGCTGGCTTTAGAGGCCAGATTTGCTCTGTGGTCAGTCCAGGAAAGGTCATTAGTGAAGGCGAGGTCTATAAGTTGAAGACACTGAACCTCTTACAGAGGATGACCAAGGAAATAGATAGGTAGGTTCCTTTGATGGTCATTCCGAAGCAATTGGGTGATGCTGTGGGATTTTCCAGGATTTAACGACATGTATTGATGGATAAAACAGAAATTCACGCTTCCACCTCACTCCTCCACCCCCATTTTTCCATCCTCACTCTCCCATCACTCCCACTCTCCCCCTCATCCCTCTCTCCTCACTTTCCATTCTACTCTCTGTCCCTTTTTGTCCATCCTCCCCTTGTCTCTACTTATCTCTGGAGATACCTCTCTTTCTCACCCCCCCCCGCACCCAATTCTCTCCCTTCTCTCTCTCTCCCCTCTCTCTCTCTCTCTCTCTCTCTCTCTCTCTCTCTCTCTCTCTCTCTCTCTCTCTCTCTCTCTCTCTCTCTCTCTCTCTCTCTCTCTCTCTCTCTCTCTCTCTCTCTCTCTCTCTCTCTCCCCCCTTCTTTCTCTCTTACCCTCACCTCCCCTCCAACTCTCCCCACCCCTCCAACTCTTTTCTCTCCTCAAACTCTCCCACTACCACCACTTGGAAATAGAGATGGGTATCAAAATGAGCTCACCTGTTGGGATTGGTTGGTAATTAATCAAAATGTAATGGCAGAGTGAGTTTAATTGGTTGTTGCAACTTCGTTTAAAACACAAGAGTAGTTTACTTTCTGGATGTTTTCGAAGAGTATGCACACACTGCCTATAGAAAGTCTACATCCCCTTTCAAAATTTTCACCTCTTGTTGCCTTGTAGTCTGGAATTAAATTGTATTAAATCAGACTTTTCCCACCTTTATTTACACATCGTAACCCACAACTTCCAAGTGAAAACAAATTCTACAAATTTCAGAAAATGAATTAAAAATACAAAACTAGAATATCTTGGTTGGATAAGTGTCCACCCGCCCCCCCTTATATTAGCAATTGTAAATTAGCTCAAGTGTAACCAAACACCTTGAAAATCATACATCAAGTTAATTGACCTTCACCTGTGTTAAATTGTCATGATTTTTATTGTTTCAGAATGAAATGAACTGTTACTGTAAGTTTCCTCTGCTAGGTAGTGCATTTCACAGCAGACTCAACCATGAGCACCAAGGAGCTTTCAAACGACCTCTGGGATAAAGTTGTGGAAAGGCACAGATCAGGGGATGGGTATAAAATTATTCCAAAGGCCATAAATATCCCTTAGAGCACAGTAAAGACAATCATGAAGAAGTGGAAGGCGTACTGTATGGTACCATCAAGACCCTGCCAAAATCAGGCCGTCCCTCCAAACTGGATGACCAAGCAAGGAAGAGACTGATCAGAGAGGCCACCAAGAGGCCAATCCATCCATCCATTGGGACCATACTCTGTGCAGAGCATTGGTGCTGCTGAAGCAGTCTCCTGGGCTATTGTGCACAATCCTGGATGGGTCGCCACTCCAACACAGGCTACCAACAAGCTGGTCCTCATTTTTGCCGACCTCAGAAGGATGACAGGCTGAGTCAACCCATATGGTGTTAATTCAATGGTCAAAAAAGGAACTTGAACTCAAGAATCTAAGGTCTTCAGCCAACCACTTTACCCATTAAGCCAACACCAGGCTTAAGAGGCCAATGACAACTTCGAAAGAGCTTCCTGCCATTATGGCAAAGACTGGTCACTATGTGCATGTGACAACAATATCCCAAGCACTCCCCAAGTCTGGCCTGTATGGCAGGATTGCAAGAAGGAAGCCATTACTCAAAAAAGTCCACCTTGAGTCCCATTTGAGAGATGCAAAAAAACACTCCAGAGATGCTGAAGTCCTCCTCTTCTTCTTCTTTCGGCTGCTCACATTAGGGGTCACCACAGCAGATCATCCGTATGATCCGCATAGTGATTTGGCACATGTTTTACGCCAGATGCCCTTCCTGACACAACCCTGGTTGCCTCTTACGACACAGGGATATGGTACACCTATTTTAACCGGGGTATACACCAGCCCAGTACACTGGTACTCATTTCGCCGACCTCGGAAGGATTCCAGGCTGAGTCAACCCCCTGGTGTATTAATTCAGTGGCCCAACAGGGCTTGAACTCAGGACCTTGTGGATCCCAAGCCACTGCCCTAACCACTGCGCCAACACACCAGGCTTCTGGAGATGCTGAAGTGATGTGGCAAAAGTTTTGTGGTCTGACGAAACCAAGATGGAATGTTTTGGCCAACATTCAAGACGTTAGGTTATGGTGCAAACCCAACACAGCACATCACCCAAAGAATGCCATCCCTACTGTGAAGCATGGTAGTGGCAGCATCATGTTATGGGGATGTTTTTCATCAGGAGAGACTGGGGCACTTGCCAGAATAGAAAGGAAAAATGGATGGAGCAAAATGCAGAAAAATCCAAGAGGAAAACCTGCTGTCCTCTGCAAGAAAGCTGAAATTGGAATGGAAGTTCACCTTTCAGCATGACGACCCAAAGCACACAACCAAAGCTACCCTGGAGTGGCTAAGGAACAAAATGATAAATGTCCTTGAGTGGTCCAGTCAGAGCCCCGACATATATCCAATCCAAAATCTGTGACATGACTTGAAGATTGCTGTCCATCATGACTCCCCACACAACTTGACTGAACTTGAACAGTTTTGTGCAGAATAATGGGTAAATATTGCCCAATCAAGGTGTGCAAAGTTGGTAGAGACCAATCCCAACAGACTCACAGCTGGAATTGCTGTCAAAGGTGCTTCCACCAAGTATTAACTCAGGGGGGTGGGCACTTATCCAACGAAGATATTCAAGTTACCCTTGTCAGAGGAGAGGGAATTGCATTTGGATCCATTTGTTGGATCGCCGAAATAGGTGACCCTTATTGTCAGTAATTCCGTCTGTTTGTTTGGATGTTTGTTCGTTTGTCAGCATAATTGGTAGTAAATGTGGGTGGATTTTGACCAAACTCGGATGGTAGGTACATCTTATGACCGAGTGCTTTGGAAATTGTGATGGTTGCTAGGGGCGCTTTGGTTCCCCAGCAACAGCCGAAAAACCTTCAAAATCTGTACCGTTCACGCGAAATCAATTCCGAAAGCCATTATCCCACGTAGGCTTATGAAATTTGGTATGCATCATCTACAGGTGATGCTCTACCAAATATATTCCGGTTTTTGTGATATATGGAATAGTTTACCCGCAGTGCCCCCTACAAATGGGGTATGCCCGAAAATTGGCAAAAATTGAAGGCCCCCTAGCGACCAGGTGATTGCATCGATACGAATGAAACTTTGCAGGTTCATAGCACGCAATGAGTACTACAACTTTGCCTCAGGACATATTGACCGATATTGCTTAGGTCAGGGGTCAAAGGGCAAAAATCGATAATATGCGAGAGGTGCCTTCGTGCCAAATGCTACTCCTCCTAGGGTTATGGTCTGATGGTCATGAAACTTCACACTAATCGTCTGGAATTCATTGTGCACAAACGATCAAGCCGGATTTTCGATTTATATCTTTGTTCACCCACAGCACCCCCTCGAACTTCCGGGATTTCCGATATCAAACCGCATTATCGGTACTTTTCATTCAAATTGATACCGAGTAGTTATCAGAAGATGGAACTCGATGAGATTTGGTATGCATGATCTTAAGGTGATTCTCTATCCGCTGTATGACATCCATTTTTTTATATATCTTATAGTTTCCAAATGGTAACCCTCTCAACTTGGGTGTCCGAGGGCCATTGAGCATTCCCGCTGAAAATTCTAAGTACACTAGCTCCAAGGCGGTTGAACCGAATCGAATGAATCTTTACATGCTTATAGACCGTAATGAGTACGACAACTTTGCTCATTTGCATAATGACCTATCTCGAGTAGGTCAGGGGTCAAAGGTCAATAAGTGCATTTTTCGGGCGAAATTACCATTCAAGGCACCCTTGCTCCTACACGGATTAACCGATACGAATGAAAGTTCATAGGTACATAGTACTCAATGAGTACTACAACTTTGCTTCAGGATATATTGACCTATCTCGGCTAAGTCAGGGGTCAAAGGTCAATGAGTGCATTGTTCGGGCAAAATGACCATTAAAAGCCCCCTTGCTCCTACACGGGTTAACCGATTCGATTGCAATTTCGTAAGTACTTAGTACTAGATTAAGTCAGATCAGGGGTCAAAGGTCATCGGATGCTTGGCGACCAATGGCCGCCTACCGGCTTGTTTATCTGTTTGTTTGTTTGGCCGCACAGAAGTTTAGTGTTTTTCTCCGCAACCACTTGTTCGATTGAGACTAAATTTTCACCAAAGGAGTGACTTCCCATGTAGAATGTTTATATTGCAATTTTGATGTCATAGGTCATGTGATGTGGCAGCCATGTTGAAAAACGGAAAAACTTTGAACCTCTATATCCCTTAAACCATACCAATGAAAAAATTGGAACTTGAAACATGGAAATTACTCCTCATGGGGAATAAGTGAGATTTTTTTATGATGTCATAGGTGCCTTCATTATGATGACATAATTGCACATGTAGAACGCTACATCCGATCAGTATGAAAATTTTTGAGGGTTATCTCGGAGGGATAAATTGGTCCACAGAAAAAAACATTGATGACGTCATTGGTCACGTGATTTGGCAGCCTTATTCTTAAAAAAAAACAAAACCTTCAAAAATCCTCACTGAAATGGCTGAACACATCGAGGCAAAACTTTACACGTATGACCGCCTATCCAAGGGGAACAAAACGTTCATGCATATTACATAATAGGTCATATGGTTTGGCAGCCATATTGGATTTACCTTAAAACTATTAAAAAAAAATCTTCTTCTCCAGAATGGCTGCACAGATCGAGGGGAAATGTCACACAAATGCTTCCCAAGCCTTGGGGATACCAGGTTATTCACGAGTAAATGATGCATTGATGTCACATTATCTGGCAGCCATCTTGGATGAAGCAAAAATCTTTTTTTTTAAACAATATTTCTCTTGAACCACTTCATTGATTGACATGAAACTTCACAACTATTATCTAGTAGTGATAGGGAATGTATGTTTTAAATTTCAACCTGGCATACAGAATTATAAAAAATTTTTGATATGGGTTGTTTTTGGAATTTTTTTGAATAAGGCTCACTTTTTTTTTTTTTTTTTTGTATACCTTGGTCGAGGCTCGTATGAGAGCTAACACACAACTCACAGCAAGGAGGCATGAGACAAGAGGGGCGGGAGTGGAAGGGACAAAACAGTGGGGAACAGACACATTAGGTGAACTGTGGAAGGGAGAGGGATGGGGATGGGACGGGGAACATGGCGAAGAGAAGATGGACATTTCAGGGACTTTCAGGAAGGAAAGCAGAGGAATTGAAGGAAGTGGGCTTGGGTGGATTATCGGGGGTAGAAAAGATTGAGGATTTGGATGGGGGAAGATAAGAGGTGGTGGTGAACAGCTGTTTTGAAAGCCTGGAGGGAAGAATGGGAAAGAATAGAGTGAGGAAGTTTATTCCAAAGGCGGGAAAAAAGAGGAATGAAAGAGTGAAGATGAGCAGTGATTCGTGATTTTGGTAGTTTTACCAGAAGGGGGTTGTTGGCGGACCTTGAGTGCCCTGTGGAAATGTGGTGGGGACAAATCGCAGAGAGAGCAGGGGGGGCAAGGCTGGAGAGGAGTCGGTAGAAGACAGAAAGACCACCGACCAACCTGCGGTGATTGAGTGAGAGGCCCAAAGACTCAGCTTCATTGCGGGAGATGCTGATGATCTTAAATGCCCTGGTTTCGACAGCGTGAAGCCGAGAAAGGTGGGAGGCAGGAGCACCAGCCCAGAGGGGAGAGCAGTACTCCATCAGGCTACGGACAAAAGCTTTGTAAGAGGGCCGAGGAAGGACTTAGCACGACGGAGGATTCCCAGTCGGCGACTGGCTTTTGAGGCGAGGTTGGAAATGTGACTTTCCCAGGAAAGGTCATGGCAGATAGTGAGACCTAGAAGCTTGAAAGAAAAGACTTCTTCCAGAGGATTGTTGAGAAAGTGGATGGGGGGGGGTTTTGTAAACGGTCCTTTCGAAGAGACATAGTGAGAGTGTGAGATTTGTCTGGATTGAAAGACATGTTCCACGTGTTGGACCAGTTTGTGATTTTATCCAGATCTGCAGTGAGCGAAGAAGCTGCTGCTTGCCGGTCTGAGGGATGACAGATGGTACGGCAGAGGGTGGAGTCGTCGGCAAAGAGAAATAGAGGATTTTCCAGAGAGTCCGAGAGATCATTGATGACTTGGTTGTGCTTGGATGAGTTTCAGGGTAGAGGAGGAACAGCTGAAACCCAAATCCTATCAAGGTTCTTCCTGAAAATTTCATCTTTGCTCTTTGCTTGTTTGGGTTCCTTCTGATGACTCCCACCCTTCCTTGGTTGGCAAAATAAGTGTCAGTTTGCTGGTATCTTGTGTCAGAGTGGCGACCTGTCCTGGATTGTGCCCAACAGCCAAGGAGACTGCTTAGGCAGCACCAATGCTCTGCACAGAGTATGGTCCCAATGGATGGATGGATGATGACTCTAATGCAGGACTGTACCTATTTGATGTTCCATTTGATTTGAATTGAACATATTTTAATCCCATTCTGAATTACATTGAATAATAATAGTCATGGGTCCAGGTCATGTATCTGTTCAAAGCGGGACGTCTTGGTACCCGGTCATCACTGCCAGCAATTATAAAGTGGCATTTCTAGTTTTGTCTATTATTAATTACGTAACACACCAGTACAGAAACACCAAACAAAATACACTATACAGGTAACATAATTATGTGACACACCAGTACACCACACAAAATACTGTTGTGTCCATGGCGGTTAACACCGACTTGGACAGACAGCTGAACGTTTTTCACTTGGAGGCAAACAGCCGAGATCCTTGGAGATTATGGCGCGTGGGCCGGGAAACAACAAGGATATTTACCAGAACGGAAGCACAGGGGTTTATTCTCAAACCCACAATGAATAGACAACGCAAGTAAATTGAACAAATGATGGTTTAATGAACATAAAATCAACGAGTTATAATGAAAATAAATCAAAGGGTGATCATGGAAAGTGAAGTAAAACTAAATCCTAATTTGAGACTTCTCCACTCAGTCATAAAAACAGACAAGGGAAAAGATAAAATAAAAGAAATTCCTCCCTTTTTGCCGGTTCTCAGCTTTGTGTCCAGAGATGACCTTTTAGGAGCCTCACAGTCATCGAGCCTCGAAGCCACTGCACGGGAAATGCACAAAATGGCACCGAGTCGAGCTCTGCATGGGAAATTCACCGGATGGCCCGAAGACTCTCTCCGTAGCCACATACATTAGACAATTCTCGTGGGCGATCCCCAACATCAACAGACCACCAGCCATAATCATAGCTCCTTCTCATGATCGAAATTGCCGACACCGCTTCTCTCTCAATAACAGATCTGATCACAGCAAATGACATGGCCTTCCTCTTCGATCCTCCAACAAGGGGTACTGCCGAGTTCGACCTGAGAGATGTGCTCCTCTTCTTCTCTTCCTCTCCTTCCAAAATGCACAAACTTCACGACCCAGCCAAATAGCTAGCATCTTGCTCCAGCACGCAAGCAAATTCACACAACACGAACAACGACAATCGTGCAGCCTTCTTGACCGTGTCGAAGAGAAGCCAGCGAGCGGCCCTCTGTGTTCCGACCGCTATCTCCACTCGAACATCTCCCTCTCTGATGTCACACTGACCAATCATCAACCTCGAGGGCATGGCCTGCCAGTACGAAGCTGGGAAGGCAGGGTTTTTGCCTGCTCAGAAACATTCAGCTTTGCTGTTGTTGAAAGAGCATGGTTTTTTTATTACTGGCTTTGTAAATGCAAAAACATAGGAATAGGTCATGGGGGGGGGGATCACATAGGGGGGGAAACTAGCCTTAAGCCCTATCTAGTTAACACAGCACCACCCCCATGTTGTGGCACGTAAACAATCTTCAGCTTACAGTTTTCTGCACTGAATTTACATCGAGATGTCTCCTAGTCATCCATGGTAAACGACATCTGGGAGCAGATGGCAGATTTCACCCCTTAGTCTGGCCCTACTGGACCCTAAACACCATAATGTCATTGAAGGTTTGGATCATTATTACCACCATCTCGTACCGTCGGGCCGGGAAGCATTTTTGGACTCATTCAAACAAAAAAAAACAAGAAAAAGAAACTTTATTTTTCATTCCATAATGATTCTTATTTCTACTTGAATTTCCTTCTGTTTCTAGTTCTCCATCCCCGCCCTCTCTTCTCCAAACTGAATTATCATTAAATATCAATGATTCTTCTTCCTTTAAAAGCATTTGAAATCATTAAAATGCGTTTCAACCCTTGTATCACCTTCATAAATGCTACACATTGTGATGTAACTAGGTTTGAATGTAAAATACATGGTTGTGCTCCACCCATGCCTTGCCTCATGCATATTCATGCTCTCACCATGTGTTGTGTCATCTCTGCTTGGAGGGGCGTGAGGGTTCGGCTTCCCTGTCTGGCGGAATGGTGTGGTTGTGTGTGGATAAAGCACAGTTTTTACTGTCGCACTTGGAGTGTTTTAAAATAAAGTGGAAAGTGATTAAAACCTTGAGTGTGGTAAGCTGCCTGGAGCATTCTTTCTTCAAATAATCTGGGCATGGAGGCTGTAGACATGTCTGCAACAAGCAGACAAGCGTTGATAATAGTGCATACCTCTGCCAGGAAGGTAGTAAGTAGCTCATGGATTCGAGAAATTTTTGTCTCCAAGAGAATGACGTCTCGGATTCTACAACAGACACCAATCATTCGCTCCCATACCCTACCCATATGCGATGAGGAGGGGTGGGGGGGGAGGTAGTTAAACTTCCTCTCAACTTTGTTGTCCATCAAGTATCTGTCGATGAACTTTTTGTCTTCTTCCTTCAAGTTGTCATTTAGCATATTTTGAACCCCGACAAATTTTCTCCCACAGTCTGAAAGTAAAGTTTTAACAGGCCCATAGATAGCCACGAAGTGGTGCAATGCATTGATAAACTAGAAGGGCAATCGGTAGAGCTTATACCTCTGGCACACAATGCCTGATCCACAAGAACATATCAGGCCCAACAAATTTTTGAAATATCATGTCACATATAATTTTTGGCCCTCTCTCGCAATGGTGAAGAATCACTTTAAAAATTAAATAATTCTCGTATCCAGATCCGGATTTGGATCTTCACCAAAATCAAATCAATTCGTCCTTGTCAAACACCCAACATGTCCACCAAGTTTCATCCAAATCCGTCAACAACTTTTTGAACTAGCATGCTATATGTCGGATTAGCCCTATCAATGGTGAAGAATCACTTAAAAAATTATCGGAATCAGGTCTTCACCAAAATTGAATCAAGTCTTTGTTGTCACATACCCAACTTGTCCACCAAGTTTCATCCGAATCCATGCACAACTTTTTGAGATATCCTGCACACAAATAGACAAACAGACAGACAAACAAACAGACAGACAGTGGTGAAAACACAACCTCCTTCCACCTTCAGTGGCAGAGGTAATGATGATGCAGTCAACTCCCCAATGACTTCTATGTGTACTGCTCTTATTTATATACAGCTAAATAATATGGCTCGGCATTTCCCAGAGGAGACGCTGCCTCTGGTACGGCGGGTGAGAACCGTCCACAGTTGAAAAACATCAAGGCCAACGTGAGTAAAGGGAGCAGAAGGTAGAAGTCATTGAGGATGAAGATCAGTCATTTGCTGCAATACACATTTCCCTCATGACATGTGACACACATGTTCAGTATACGCTCAATGAGAGTCTTGCCACCAACAGAGTTTCCACCAGAGCGAATAGCACCACTTGTGAAGTGTCTACCTTGATGATTAACTTGATCATGATAATGACGTACAGCGAGGGTCATAATGTGATGCTGTTTGGGTGGTATGACTGGATGTCGCTCATTGTCACTTAGATCTGTTTGGTCGAGTCTACCACCGATTCTTATAATTCCTTCATCGCCTAAGACAGGAATCAATTTGTACAGGGTGCTGCACTTGTCCACTTGCTTGCCGTTAGGGAGGTTGTGAACCCCCGAAGCACAGGACTCACATGAACGCCGCCAATTATGATAATTGTAGCCTCCTCCATCGGATGAACTGGAAGTTGTCGGTGGCCATGTCGACTGCCGTGACTGTAAAGCTGCCCCTCCAGGTTGAACAAGCGTATGAGGTGGACCAACAAGGCAACACCCCTGATTGCAGACTTCCATTTCAAGAAATGTGTGAAACACTATTCCCAATAAACGCCCATGTCTGGTAGCTAATACAGCTATGGAACGAAACTCCAAATCGTCAACCAACTCAACAGCAGGCAAAGTGGGTTTAATGGGTAGTTCGGAATCCCAGAGAAATCTTGGCCCAGACAGCCACAATGACTCCACTAGGCCATATGCTTCCATGGAGCATGTGGCCAGGTCTGCCAGGTTAATGTCGGTTGCCACGTAGTTCCTTTGAGAAGGTGATATACTTCTATGGATCCTTTGAACACGCTTGGCCACAAACATAGAACTGCCGAGATTCATTGTTCATATATCTGAGCACCACACGACTGCCTGTGTAGAAAGTGATGGAGTTGAGTTCCATGTTGAGCTCGTCAGTGATAACGTCGACCAATTTGACAGCCAGTACAGTGGCACAGAGTTCTAAATGTGGAGTACTTGGTGTGCCAGCCTTGCTTTTCCTGCAACAAAACTTACAATGACTTCACGGATCCCGTTGATAAGCCAAAATAACTGCAAACACCAATTGCCTAGATCGATGCATCTGAGAAAAAAAATGTGTAACTCATGGCGTGAGTCTTCAGACATTGGATGAGGATAATAAGCGCGTGGAATGCTCATGGTAGTGAGTGCGGTGAGGGAGGCACACCAGTTGTTCTATTGTTTCTTGAAATGTTCGGGAAGTGGTTCATCCCATCCAAGTGCAGCTCCGGCATTGTTGGGTAAGGTCATCTGAAGCGGCAACATCTTTCCCGTAACAATGACAGGTGCTGAGAAACTGAAGGGGTCGTAAATGCTGTTGACTGTATAAAGAAGTCCATACTTCGTGAAAGACTTGTCCATGTTGGGAACAGTGAAGATGTTGGTATCTGTTTACAAGTCCGATGACACTCCAAGTAACTGCTGAACAGATAGTGACTCGGCACCAAGGTCAAGATCGCGTAAATCCTTAGCATGCTCAAAGTCTGGAAAATGATCCATCATTTCCCTGCTGTTGGAAGCGATTTTATGCAGACGTAGATTCGCAGTAGACAACATCGCCTTGGTACGAGACAGGAGGTCTATGGCTTCAACACGGGTAGGTAAGCTCACCAAACCATCATCGACATAAAATTTCCTTTCCACATCACATCTTGCATCGCATCCGTGTTTCACGTGCTCCATAAGCAGCAATGGTTGTACTAGAACTGTTCACAAATACGTACATCTTCATACAAAATACAGAGATGTCCACTTTGGGGTCATTGTTCTAAAACCAAAGAAATCGCAGACATTCTCGGTGATCCTCAAGCACATAGGCACAATGGAACATTTGCTCTAAGTCGGCCATGATGGCGATGGGTTCCTGTCTGAAGCGTAATAATACCCCGAGGAGACGATTGACAAGGTCTGAACTAGGAAGTCGTACCTTATTTAGTGAGACTTCATGAAAGGTAGCACTGCCATTGAACACCACACAAATATTTACAGGTTTGTGTGGATGGAAAACAGTAAAATGAGGAAGGTACCATCTTGGTTGTTTTATCTCTGTTCCTGAATCAAAAGGCTCAGCATGTCCTTTAGAAAAGAGTTTAGTCATGAGGTCCACGTACTGCCGTTTAAGGGCTGGTTTCTTATCGAGAAGCTTGCAAACGGACTTTAAGTGTTTGATTGCAAGGGTCAATTGTCTGAAAATTTTACACATTCTCTGAAGGGGAACGGAGTCACCCAATTACCATTGTCATTCCCGATGAATCCATCCTCCATGATCGCGAGAAAACGGTTGTCTTCTATCGAGCGACCCGGCTTATCATCATTCTTTGTTCACTGATATACGTCACTGCCGACCCCATCATCATAGACTCTGTGGTCGCAGAATCTCCTGAAGAGCTGACCTTAAGGTGCTGTGTGTGACGATGTAGCAGGATGATGTCCTTGACAGTGACACGATAAAGCATGGCGAGCAGACTGATGGCCTTCCATTTTCAAGAATGTGGGTATGATAGGCTTCCTCTCGCTCAGTACTATGGGTGCCATCGAAACGTACATCGCCAATGATCACCCGTCCAAAGTCCATACGCTGTACCCACGGAGCATTAGGTGGTCCATTCCGCGATTCTCTGACATTAAGCAGCTGAGAAGAATCTCATCCAATTAACAGCAAGATGGTCGCTTCTGGGTCAGGTTCAGGAAGCATTTCAGTGATAGGACTTGTTTGTGAGCGGAGCCTTGTGACCTCCGGTGTTGGAATCTCAGAGGAATTACAAGGAATTGCATTACACTCGGTTAGCTCTGGGAGCGGCAGGTGGACGATTCCGTTGAATGATTCTATAATACGATTCCTGACACACCTACCAATGGCAGCCATAGTTCCAGAACAGGTTCTGAGTTCATGGGGGGTTCATTGTTTGGCATGTTGAAGTAGTCAAATAGTTTGCTGTGGCCCAGAGACTGATTAGATTGGTCATCCAACACAGCATAAGTTTTCAAAAAGTTTTCAGGATTACCAGCGATGAATACTTTCACAAGGCAAATTTTGGAACAAGACCTTCCTCGGAATCCATGACTACCACAAATGCCCGAACACCTATTAATCACCGAGGGGCGCTCCTTGCGATGCGTTTGAAGCTTATCCGATACTCTCTCAGGGTTTGAAGAGTTTCTGATAAATAGCCTTCCTGCTGGTCTGTCGAGGGTAGCACAACTGGCATGATGAAGCGCTGAGCAACGATGGGTACTGTTGCACCGAGAACAATGAAATTTTACTTGACATTCCTTAACTGAATGTTTAGTTGACAGAGCAAATCTGGTACACATTTTCCATTGGTTAAGAAGGATGAGTCTGGATTGCAGTGTTTTTGCTTTGAATATTCTGCAATGCGCAAGAGGATGTTTGGTCCTGTGAATAGGGCAGAATTGTTGTGGATCTTCCATTCGACAATGAGTGTGCTGATTTTCAGAAGGCAACGCGACTGCTGCAGTCAGTTGCTCGACAATCTGTGGCAGCAATTCACCCGTGACTTCAGTCTTGCTTACTCTGACCCTTGGACGAGTGTTACCAGTGAAGGCAAACATTCTGTTCTTTGGTCGTAGTGAGTGGAGCTTTCACCTTATAGCTGAAAAACATGATCTGTCATCATATCCCGAGGAAACCATCAGACAGGTCATTTTGAATCTTTGTATTGTGCCGAATGAAGGATGCAAGCATCAAACATGGTAGAAAAATGACATTATCGGTATCTTTATATTTGAAGGTCTGCATCCTCCAACGATCCACGAGGTCAGGTGGAAGCTTCGCTATGATTGGTTTGAGCAACAGAGATATAGCCAAAGCTGCAAGTCCGGGAAGGGAACCATTGTTTTTGGCAGCCTCTATTTCCTTGATTGTGTCACTAAACTTCTGCAAAGTTTTGCGGTCATGAGGAGAGACTTGACGCAAAAGTTCCAGATTGTTTCGCAATGATTGTGTAACTGCTTCATCACCGCCAAATCTTTTTTGGAAGCGATCCCAGGCCTGCTCCAAACTGACATCAGGGTTAGAAATGTAGACTCGGTTAAAATGCTCCACAAGTGCTTTGGAATCTGAACCATCAGCCATATGTTGAAACGTGAGGTTAAGCTGGTCATCGGATGATAACGGTACTCTTCTGATCATGTTCTGGAACTGCAATCCGGATCATAACCACACATAATGTCCTGAATTTCTCAGGCTTATCGTCAAACACACAAATCTTCTTTGAAACTAAGTCTCCATGAGATAGATAGTTTACACAGCCCTGCATGGTAGACATCACTGTTGGCATGATTGATGGCATGACTTCTGGACCCAATCATGAATGGCTGAACACTGGTAATGTTCTTGCCGGATGTCTGGTGTATGTCCTCACAGTGTACACAGGTACAGCAAAGGTGTACATTGCATTTGGTGAGAAACAACCCAATTGATTGTCAGTTGTCATCCCACTGGATGGTGACGCAATGTCAGTATGCACCGTGGGATACCGAGCAGCTGTAACCGGAGCCATGTTTGTGATCCATGAGCTAATAGCAGGGCATGCTAACACAGTGGGGGTCTATGTGCAACTGTGATGCGTAGCATTGGAGAAGGATGAAGACATGATGGTTGTGTGCAAGGCATTAGTCGGTGTCTGGTGAGTTGCGTACGATAGACCAGGAACTGGCATTGTGTTATACTGAACAGACAGAACTTGCTTGTTGGACACATTTGATGTCGATGAGTTCTCCATGAATGCTGGTTCTGCAGCGTTGATGGCTGGTGAAAGGGGGTCTGCCTGAAATGACTGGTTCAAGAGACGTAGCTGGGTCAGCAAGTACCCGCGTATCCAGTGGAATACCTTCAATATCATCTTCAGATGGAATTGATGGCGGTGGAGACGTGGCATTCCTGGACAACAACATTCCCACCTTCTCTGCAGGTGTAAGTAATCCAGCTTCCGAAATATTGCCAAATTTGTCCCAACACAGAGCGTCAGTCATCGCTTCCAAACGGGCCTGATTTACGGCAGCTTCTTCCTCCCAATTCAGCTATTCAAGATGTATCTGTTGTTTTGTAGCTTTCAATTATTGCTGCATCTGTTGCTGTGAAGCCATCAATCATTGCTGCATCTGTTCTGTTGCTCTTTGCATAGCAATCGAGCTTTGTCCGATTTACATCCCATGGCAGCTCTGAAGGAGGCCTTAATTGCTTCTGCTCTGGCCTTCAACATGAGCGAAGACCTGAAAGAGTTGAACGGACCCTGGGAGGCAGCGACAGACCGTGCATGAAGTGAGCTTGACGTTGTGGCTCTGTCTGCAAGGTGGTGAGACGAGCGTGAAGTCAGGTTTTTACCATCCTGGAACGGCCTCAGTGTCCAGGTTCTTTGAAGAAAGAATGCTCCAGGCAGCTTGCCAACAGTGAGAGGTTTGAATCACTTTCCACTTTATTTTAAAACATTCCAAGTGCGACAGTAAAAACCGTGCTTTTCCACCCAAAACCACACAGTTCTGCCAGATAGGGAAGAGCAAAACCCCACACCCCTTCCAGCAGAGATGCAATAGATGGGTGGAATATGAATATGCATGAGGCAAGACATGAATTTGCATGAGGAAAGAAATGAAAATGCATGAGGCAAGACGGGTGGAAATTAAATATACATTTTACATTAAAACTTGGTTACATCACACTATCTTCCTGCTCTTGTTGTTCTCACAGTTGTCAGTGTATATCTGTTGATATTTTGCTTTATATTTTTCTTTCATCTTTTTTGCAATCATCAATGGGGATGTGTTCGTTGCTATTTCGTTTTTATGTATGACCTCTTCCATTTGCACCTGTGTTTGGGAATTTTTTGCTCGGTGGGTTAGGGATACCTTCTTTGGCTTGCTATCTTTGTGTTTGCATACAAATTGGATTTTGTAGTTTGTTGAACTTTTCACGTATTCAGCCAATCGTATAGTTGTCATTCTTATCTGTGCACTTGGTTGTGTTCTATCAGGCTGACTACCTCCTTCTCGTCTTGGCAGGTACATTCTCGAGATGCACTGATTTTTGTAAAACATTTTGTGGATGGTGAGGAGTTTCTTGTTTTGCGATCTAATTTGTTGATTTTTGTTTGTGCCCAGTTTATTATTCCGAAGCTCGATTGGAATACTGGTGTTGCTAGTTCGTTGATGGCCTTGATTTTGTTTCTCAGGGTGAGATGTGTTTTCAGGATCGGCCTCATTCTACGCAAGTATTCTTTGGCAATTGCTTTGCGCATTTGTTTGTGACATATTTGGTGGCACTCTTCTACTCCGAGGTTTTTGTATGATGCGTCATTGTCCAGCTACTAAATTGTTGTGTCTTGGTCGATTTTTCTGTTTCCGTTTTTGTTTCTTTACCTTTTATGAATGTACACATTTATCGAGGCCAAAGTGTGTGTGTGTGTGTGTGTGTGTGTGTGTGTGTGTGTGTGTGTGTGTGTGTGCGTGCGTGTGTGTGTGTGTGTGTGTGTGTGCATCTATATAGTTTTTCTTCGAGTAGCAATAGAGCTTAAGAAATGCTTTAAAAATGGAAAATTGCTTTAAAAATTGCTTTAAAAATGGTTTTCTCTGCAGTTGCTTGGCTGATCAATGCAAAACTTTAAACATAGGAGGTGACTCCCCATGTGGAATATTTTATTGCTAACTCTGACATCATAGGTCACAGGGTACGGCAGCAATATTGGAATTAAAGGAAAAAAGTTTGAACATAATTTTCTCCAAAACTGCTCAACAAAAAAAATTGAAACTTGGTATATGTTGTCAACTCCTCATCGTGCATGAAGCGTGATTACGATGACGTCATCGGTTTGGCATGGTATTTCAGACATAATTGATTGAATTGAAATCCTTACATGCAAAATCTGAAACTTTATATATCTGATCCACGACGTGATGTGAGTGAAGAATTATATCAATGATGTCATCGGTCACAAGGTATGGCAACCCTATTATTGGATTAAAAGAAAAAAAAATGGACATCATTTTCATCAAAACCACTGAACACAAAAAATTGGAACTTGGCAAATGTCATAAATTACCCGAAAAATCTGAAACGTCATATATCTGATCTATGACCCCATGTGAGTGAAGAATTAAATTTATGACGTTCATAACCGATGCCAAGAAAGTATGTGACATAATAGGGTGCATAAATGATACGGTTATATGGGCCATGACAGCAGTGGTCCATAATAGTAGCATATTTTTGTTCAGAATGAACGAGTGAGGCAACTATGCATTCTACGAGTGCCGTTCTAGTTGTTTTTGTATACATAGTCGAGGATCATAGAAGAGCTAGTATTAGTCCACTGAATGGATCAGGATACAATAGGATAAAAGGAACAGTTGAGAGAGGTGGGTAACACCAACAGCAGATGGCTGACGGACCAACGCAAACCTAGTCATTGAGGAGGGGGAATGGGGGGGGGGTGTAACTGAGGGTCTCTATGGTGCATGGTCAGAGGGACCTGCAGTGAGGGGTGTCGTGATATGCAGGTGAAGTGTGGAGAGGAAGGTGTAAAGAGGAGGATGAAGGGGGATTGGAAACAAAACAAAGAATGTGAGAGAAGATAGTCCTAAAGTGACGTGTAAAGAGGTCTGTGCATGTAAATGCTAAGGTTATCTTAATTACGTCCGGTCTGACGTCTGGCTTTCCCACTTGTTCCGCACTCTGATCTGGCTCCATTCCGCTCACCCCACCCGCTCCATCAAGCTCCATTGCTCACTGCACCATGACCCCAATAATGCAGTCAGGGAACCGAACCCTGTCATGCTTGCTAGAAAACTGACCTGAGCTAGAAATCCAAGATCACCTTTATAATGGTGGGGGTGGTGCTTGGGAGCAGATCAGGTGGAGTGATGGGTGTTTTCCAGCACCCTCACTGGTATATGGATTATTACCCCAGCGCAAGCTCCGCCCATGTGAAGAATCAGCAGCGGAAATCTTCTCAGTCGCTCGGCACTCTGCCACGCAATCCATCTCCGAGATTAACATGGCGCCGGGGTATTCGGTTGCGCTCTCCGGCCATGAACATGCGTTGGACACCCAATGAGGGCTGTGATTGAGCGGAGCATTAGGGATATTCACATGACGTCAAATGGAGTCTCACGCATGCTTGCGCCCCAAATTATATGCCAAAACGTCCAGATCCGAGTACCTGTAATGATACGCCATGCTCACCCTGTTCCCTGTTGGTCCGAAAGGGAGTGGTGGGCATGGTAGTGGTGACTGTGGTTGAGATGTTGTAGTTGTGGCTGTTAACGGGGAAGGTAAGCGAGCTTGGGTTGTGATCTGATGGGATGGAGATTTTTAAACAGGAATCTTGATGGTGTATGAAATGTTGCAACATTGGGGTTCGAGTCTGGTGAAGCCTGAGGTGGAACGTTTGTTGGATAATGGCGCGCAATTTGAATGGGAAATGGTGTGCGTATGAAAATTACCTGCACCTGTTGCTGTGGTCTGTGGTGTGCATGCATGCATGAAGAAAGGTCATGTACAGAAAAGCAAAATAATGTAAAGAATGAAAGATGGGTAATATAAAGAATGGAAAGAAAAACACTACCTAAAACCCATGCAATGCATATTGTCCCATAAACCCACTACACATAAGGGAAGCACTATCTAAAATGAATGAAATAACTGTCTCGGGACTGCTATATATTGTGTGCCATTGCCTTGGGGGAGTGCCGGTTTTGCAGAAATGCAACTATGATATACATATGAAACTGGGGTACATTGGGATATCCACTCTAGCAGCTTTACTTGACCAACACATTGTCACTTAATATTATTACAAAGAATAACTGCTGCTGCTGCACACACACGCACGCACACACACACACACACACACGCACGCACGCACGCACGCACGCACGCACGCACGCACGCACGCACACACGCACGCACGCACGCACGCACGCACGCACGCACACACACACACACACACACACACACACACACACACACACACACACACACGACCTTTGTGACGTTGGGAATATCGCCAACTTGAGTGTTTGGACATGTGAAATGCCTGCACAGTTAGCTCTTAATCTGGATGCTCTCCGAGTGGATGACATCGAGCGCAGTGCGTTCCATCCTCACGCCGATTCCCCTTTCTGATTTCGATGTAAGTGGCAGGCTTGCCTCTAGCCACCAAAGGTTAAGATGATGGATGAGAGATTTTGAGGGTTCGTGAGCGCACGCCTTTTGACTTTTGCGTATTTGAGGCTTTTCGAGTTTACGGATTATGTGTCAATAAGACAAGGTACCTTGGGAGCAAGTCTGCGCTCATTTCTCCACTGCCAATAGTGCGTGCACTCACCGAACAGATGGGAACTTTGATGATTTATTGGACTTTTTACACGCGTTTGCGTTGCTTTGTTAAAGCATCATTAGCTCATGGCATTACAAACTTGCACTCAAATTTTATAACATGGATGTGTGTTTTAAGTCATTGAGAAATTCAAGCCTCATTTTGAAAATTCTACATGAAATACGTGACTGCGTGTGTGCATATCATGTCGTCGCTTTTTCTTTTCCCACCCTGAAATTTAATTTGCTCTGGCAAAATAACGCCTTCACCAAACAGTAGCTAATTAAATGGAGAATCAAATCCAATGAATTTGCAAACTATATGAAGGTAATTGGAAGATATATATCGGATTGTGGAGAGTTGACCAGTGCTGTGTATACTGAGTGAGTGTACTGTCACGAATTTAGGGTCACACGACACCCAAAGTCCAGTTGACATTCTCAGCTATTCCTTGTTATTGCCCATCGGTCCAAATGACCTTTTGCTGCACCGACAAATGGCAGGGTGATTTCACCTCCTTTTTGGTTGACCAACCAGTTTTGCTTTTCATAATATTTAACGTCTCAAAGACTCAAACAATGGACGCATACAGTTCACTAGTCAAAGGAATTCCAGGATTGCAAAAAGAAATCCATTTATTCCAAACTACACACAGATAGTCAGAGGAATTCACCTCGTGGCTCATTACAGCTGTTCACATACATAGTATACATATATATATATATATATATATATATATATATATATATATATATATATATATACTGTGGATATATATCCACTATATATATACAAAAAATATATATTCATATTTACATGACAGGTGCGCATTCACATGAAGTTCCCCTGTTGAACTTTGGTGATGACGTGCAACTGCACTACCGGTGACCCCAATATAACCCTATATTGTTGCATTCATACGCAATGGACAATGAATAACATTTTCAGACATTTTCATTTGTGCAGAAATGACGTTTGAATACTCTCTTCAGATTGAATAAATTAGTTTGTTGTGAAATACAGCCCAACAACAGCAGACCCTTTCTCTGGAAATCTAATAATCATTGTCTTCACAATGTTAAAAGGACGAATCCAAAATAAAGAATTGATTAATAACAGTTCTATGACTGAAATAAATAGCTAGAATCAATAATGTAAAAGTATTATTATAAGTTGGGAAGACTGGCACAAACTTTAGGCCCCTCCTTCTGCATTGTAATGTTACATGTACTGTACGCATATATATGTATATATAATATATATGTATATGTATGTGTAATATATATATATATATATATATATATATATATATATATATATATATGCAGAACAATATATATATATATATATATATATTGTTATATATATATATATTGTTATATATATATATATTGTTATATATATATATATTGTTATATATATTGTTATATCTATATATATATATATATATATATATATATATATATATTGTTATATATATATATATATATATATTGTTATATATATATATATATTGTTATATTGTTATATATATATATATATATATATATATATATATATATATATATATATATATTGTTATATATATATATATATATATATATATATTGTTATATATATTGTTATATATATATATATATATATATATATATATATATTGTTATATATATATATATATATATATATATATATATATATTGTTATATATATATATATATATATATTAGGGTGTTTCACTCATGGTGGTAAAACAATGAAATTTGTTGAAAATTGTCAGAAGGGGTGTCCCCTTGTTTCTTATGACCCATAAATATTTTAGGCAAATATTTGGTTTGATTCGTCAATATTTACTGGTCCCACAGTTGGACAAGATTCCACATTTCAAGTGAAACTTCAAAAAAATCAAATGGAGGAGAAGACAAAAAATTGCAACAAACGTTTATTGAACGTTCTTCACAAGAAGAAGAACAAGAAGAAGATGAACAACGCCGAGCTCTCTATGAGCAGCGTTCGCGACGCGAGACGCTGCTAAAAATGTCAACATACCATTCAAAAGTGTGCGACCTGTTAACACGGTCCCATTTCGCTAAGATTTTGCATGAAGCACTTTTAAAAGGAAAGGTTCAAAGGCAAACCTGTGCTGATAAAATTATTGCACTTCAGAAAAAATGAAACACCCTAATATATATATATATATATATATATATATATATATATATATATATATATATATATATATATATATATATATATATATATATATAGTTATGGATTTCAGAATTGGATCCGACTAATACACACAACATCCAGGTCCTCAAACAGTTATTTCCAGAAATGAATGTCCAAAATCGACCCATCCCCTTGTCTGGTGGGATTCTAACTCTTTGATGCATTGGAGAAAGGTATAGAACAGATTCCCCTTCTTATGGGACGGCCTTTTCCTCTTTACGACATGTCCATGCACGTGAGATATAGACGTTAGCCCAACGGAAACTCATTCTCACCCTTTCCATTAGGACACATTGGCTTGGAGGTGGACAATTTATTTACACTTTGGACTTACAGGACATTTGATTAAGCACACCACGGACTTTTCCTGAACAGTTATTCTGACGGTCAAATACGACTGTGGCTCATTTACCTCACACACCTCTCTTTCGTCGACGTTTTCCTCGCTCGGCAGCTCCGTGGACGCTGGCTGGCCCTTGTCCATGTCGGGCTGGGGGGGGGGTGAGTACAGCGGCTGCCACTGGTGTTTTATGGGGCCGTCGCACCCCCGCTCGGTTGTTCTGGCGGGTGGCCGCTTTCTGGCGCTCGTCCAGAGCCCCGAGTGTGGTGTCGTCAGCCTAGCCTGTGTTGATTAGGGGTTGCATCTCGCTCGATGGTGAGGAAGGGATGATCGCGAGATTGATGGTTGGTGATAGCTCCTGACAGATGCTGACAGCAACTGATGGTTCCTTGTGTTCCAAACAGTTCCTGACTGTTGCTTGCAGCTCTTTACAGCTGTCCATTGGTAACAGCTCCTGGTAGCTCCTGACGGTAGGTGACGGTTCCTTACAGCTCCTGACCATTGGTGATGGTTCCTTACAGCTCCTCACAGCTGCCTGATGGTTGCAGCTCTTGATAGCTCTTGACGATTGGTGACGGTTAGACCGTTAATTCTGGTTCTGCTTGGTACCTGATTGTTGGCATACCTGATTCTTGGCATACCTGATTCTTGGCGTCCCTGGTTCCTTGGGGTGACGATGTGATGTGGATTGGTGTTTGAGCCTGCTTGTGGGTGGGTGCACGGCGAGGCAGGGCGCTGGCAGCGGACCAAGGCAGGCTCACACATTTTGGGACATTTTAGTTGACGCACGATGACGTCTGCCTTAGTCAGCCGAGACCGGATTTCTTTTTCACCGAGTAATCTGCTGGGTACCCATGTCTCATGTTTAATTGTTAAATAAGGCATAGTGATAAGCATATGCTCTTTGTCCATTTTTAAAGAAAACTTGTAAACTTTTTCATTTGTTTGAGATTATTTTGTTGATTGAACATTTGCTTGATTTGAATTCATCCATTTAATCGATAAGGAAATAAAAACTTCTTCAGTTTATTTATTTTTCTAAATAATAAATTCCTTGTTGATGTTTCAACCTGTCCGTGCTTGTCGTTTCCTTGCATTGATCCAGCATTGTCCGAACCTAGATAGACTGGGAGGTAATTCCCAAAGTAATTAACCTGTCAAAGTTGGTGTGCACCAGCAGTAAACGCACGGCCGCATTACTTAAGATCAAATCAAGATAAGATTGGTGCATCACCGAGGATACGTTCCCCGGTCAGGAGGCCATGTGACCTCTAGTTAAAAGGCAAATTAGATGGTGGATACTGGAACTCGTGGTTAACTGATTGGAATTCGTGGTTGTTAAGCAACCAACTGCAAGACGAAGTTAATTGTGAGCAGTGGCCCCAAGGCCGGTTCTTCCGACAAGAAACGAGGATTAACCCCCTCATAATACACTCGGTACCCATGGCCGTAATCATATATAAATATATATTGTTACGAATTCTGGCCCGCCAGGCATGCGAGTGATTGCGTAACTCCAATCGCAACCGCGTCGCCCACCGGACGGACAATTCAGTCGTGACCCTCCTGGAACTACCGCCAGTCACGGGTGGGGGTTTAACCTCACCACGATCGTGCCAATTGCCCACCCGCCCAGGATAGGGTTGCTCGCCAAATTCGACCTACCTAAGTACCTGCGCGCGAGTCATCGACCGGGCGATCGTACCTCGCCGTAGGTCGGCCTTGGACACGAACCGCTTAAGCGGTCCGTTCCGTGCTACAGTGATAACCGAGCGGTGTTATCGCCGACCTCGACGGATCAGATTCTCTTCTCAACCCTGGGTGTTCAAAACCCACTACTAATTTATTCCGCGATTCAAGATGGCACTTTCAAAAGGGAAAGAGACTACGAACGGGATACATTTCACACAAGGACATTTATTACAAAGCACATATTGCACACACAACACGAGCAAGGAATCATGCAATATACAAGCGACAAAGAAAGTACTACTACCGACTCCGATGATGTACAGTCACTTACACAGGTCTACTTATAGGGACACGGCGCCACAGCAGTCATACAAAAGCAACAGGAAAACCTTCCCCATAGGCAGAGAGGTAGACGGGGTTCGTAAACCTTTTTGGTCGTGGGCTGTGGATGACCGAAAAGGCCCGCGAGACCGTGCTGGTTACCTGCCCCCTCGAGGTGTGACGGTCGGCGAGCCCTCTCCGGCACTCTCCTCTCGTGCGCGCCTCGACCCTGGACCACCGCTTGCAACCCTCACGACTTGGCGCCCAGAGGGAGAAGACGACCTCGACGATCCAGAGAGAGAACCCGAGTTCGACCTCGACCACCAAGAGACGAGGAAGCGCGAACCTCTGACGACCACCAAGAGAAGAGGAAGCCAAAACGACGAGAGCGAGTCCGAGTTCGACCTCGACCACCAGAAGAGAGCGGATGACGTCGAAGAAGAAGAAGAAGCAGAGAGCGTCGACGAAGAGGAAGCAGAGCAACCAGCAACGAAGAAGAAGAGAGAGCGAGCCCCGCGTGCGGTCCACCTTATATAGCGTGGGGCTCCGCCCCTTCGCTCCACCCCAATTTCGGCTCCGCCTCCCTTCGAGCTCTTTCGAGAAGCTCCTCGAAAAGGGGGGTTCCCCCTCCCGACCGCCTCACGCCCCGTGTCCACCAATTGCGAGCGAGCTCTTCGCCGCTTCTCGTGCCAGCATTGGCGGCGCAAAACTCGCGCGTTGCTGCAGGTCTTCCACGGGGCCTTCGTTCGACGTTTTCGGATGGTTTTCGCGGTGGAAAGGGTTGTAGCATGCGAGCTCTGTTGGTCCAAAATAACGACAGCGAAAGAAAAATTGGCTATCTCAAAGGGTCACAGCCCTGTGAACGCGAATAAATCCCATTAAACAACGGTGGGGAAATCTGACTGAACAAAAACTTATCGGAATAACTGATCAAAGGAACCTTTATGATGTATTGCAAATTTCCACAGCCGTAACAGTATATATATATATATATATATATATATATATATATATATATATATATATATTTTTTCACTGATGAGCCAAAACATTATGACCACTGACAGGTGAAGTGAATAACATTGGTTATCTTGTTACAATGGCACCTGACAAGGGTTGGGATATATTAGGCAGCAAGTGAACAGTCAGTTCTTGAAGTTGATGTGTTGGATGCAGGAGTAAAGACCTGAGTAACTTTGACAAGGGTCAAATTGTTATGGCCAGACGACTGGGTCAGAGCATCTCTGAAACGGCAAGGCTTGTGGAGTGCTCCCGGTCAGCAGTGGTGGGTACCAACCGACAGTGGTCCGAGGAGGGACAAACCACAAACCGGTGACAGGGTGCTGGGCGAACAAGGCGCATCGATGCGCGAGGGCAACGAAGGCTATCCCATCTGGTCTGAACCGACAGAAGGTCTACTGTGGCACAAGTCACAGAAAATTTTAATGGTGGTCACGGGAGGAATGTGTCACAATCCACAGTGCATTGCATCCTGCTGCGTATGGGGCTGCGTAGCCGTCAAAAGCACCTATAATGGGCATGTGAGCGTCTGAACTGGACCTTGGAGCAGTGGAAGAAGGTCGCCTGGTCCGATGAGTCTCGTTTTATTGTAGATCACGTGGATGGCCGTGTACGTGTGCGCCGTTTATCTGGGGAAGTGATGGCACCAGGATGCACTGTGGGAAGACGACAAGCCGGTGGAGGGAGTGTGATGCTCTAGGCAATGTTCTGCTAGGAAACCCTGGATCCGGCCATTCATGTAGACATAAATTTGACACGTGTCACCTACCTAAACATCATTGCAGACCAGGTACACCCCTTCATAGCAATGGTATTCCATGATGGCAGTGGCCTCTTTCAGCAGGATAATGCGCCCTGCCAAACAACACACATTGTTCAGGAATGGTTTGAGGAACATGATAAAGTGTTCACGGTGTTGCCCTGGCCTCCAAATTCTCCAGATCTCAATCTGATTGAGCATCTGTGGGATGTGCTGGACCAACAAGTCCGATCCACGGCGGCTCCACCTCGCAACCTCCACACACCTAACCCAAACTCATTATTTTCATGTTTGTATATTCCCTTGCCATTTCTGCCCAATTGTTGACCCGCTACCCCACTGTCAATTTAACTTTGCTTTTCCATGAGCCTCGTTCTTCTGGAGAAAAAAAAGAATGTCCTCAAAGGCTACATGAGCATTAACATTGCTGCATGTTACAGTTTTAAAGATATTCGAACATGCACACGCATCACCTCCCCCCACCCTCTTCTCTTTGTGCAGTCAAACCAGCTTCCAAACATTATCTCTGGCATCTGGAGATGACAGTACAGAAAGATGAAGAAATATATACATATATATATATATATATATATATATATATATATATATATATATATATATATATATATATATATATATATATATATATATATATAGCAACATATGGTAATTTAATAGACAGGAATAAATTCCTGCATGGGACGAGTGTGAAAAAATTGTGATTCAAACCAGGACTCAAACCCAAGGACCTCATCACTTCCACTGTGACAGCCCACTTAGCTCTTGAGTCTTTGGGTTGATCTCAGAATTTTCTCACACTAACACTACAAGCTTTATATTGACCAACGTTTTACGTGCCTGCTGGGCAGACCCCATGTGTGTGTGTGTGTGTGTGTATGTGTGTGTGTGTGTGTGTGTGTGTGTGTGTGTGTGTTGTGTGTTGTGTGTATGTATATGTGTCAGTGTGTATGTGTGAAAGTTGCTGTTTGTTGCTGTCCCCACGCGTGGTTGGGTTTCTTTGAACAGTTTGGCCTCCGCACGATGCCTTAAATGCCCTCGTTGCATGAATTCCTGCCCTTTCAAGAGGAGGTGTGTGTGTGTGTGTGTGTCATATTAATATGTCACCAGTGGTGTGGTGCCATATTTTGTGGTAAGCCTGCCAGAGCTCTGCAAAAGTGTCGGCCGTGATGTCATCGCCAGATCGCCAGTCACATCAAGATTTAACATGACACTATACTCTTGAGTCCCCAAAATGAGTGATAAATGAAATACACACATTTTACCTTGATTAGAAGAAGAAGAAGAAAAAAAACCACTCACACCCACTTGATCTCACAATTCAAAATTCCATTAAAAAATGAAAAATCAGATCAGTTTGTCTCGACTCTCTAACCAACTATGTATTGAAATAAAGAGGTTTTTTTAATTTTTTTTTTTAGTACCATGTTAATAGGGCATGCAGGATCGCCGAGAGGTACGCACACTCGCCTCTAACCTGTCTTGCCTGGGTTAGAATCCCGATCCAGTTATAAACTGTCATCATGGTGTTTCACAGGCAGGTAGATTCATCAATGTGTGTGTCGTCCCTTGAATGGACGTTATATTGGGCGTCTTGTCTGCCAGTAATAGCTATTTCATAGTTTTTAACATCAGCTGGTGTCTTTGTTGGAGTTGACCAAAGAAGATACAGCTTTGCGGCCGGATATACATCCTGGAGTATTGAAGGAGATGGCAGAGCAGGTATCCATGATGCTAACATGTATAACCTTATGCTTGTCTGCTCTGCCAACATGCATCCTTTTAATTGACGTATCATAGGCCGAATTCGGTTTTCCATGCCTGCACGTCTTCCAGAATGTAAATACTTTTTGTAAACATAAGATAATTCACTAAATCTGGAGATAGAACTGTTGAAAGTTCGTCTTGCAGGCTTCTGGACCTTGCTGTGTTCAGAAATTCATACGGACATGTATGTGCCAATAACCTGTATTGTTGTTGCAATATCGCTCCCGCGACAAAGTGTCCAACGTATTGACATATCCAAGCTTCAGGGCAAGCTTTGACCCCAAATATTTGGTCATGAAACTTATGAAAGCACACAAAGCACAATAACTCAACCATTCATGAATGTGGGAGAGTTTTCTTTTTTAACTGTTGCAGAGCTAAGCTCTGCCCTGGATGGACTGAGGTTCCAGAGTGCCGCTCTGATGCGTTCTGGCTCCTCTACACCCCTGTATGATTACATATCAATATGTGTGTATATAATATTGTTACAGCTGTGGGGGAAAAGGGGGTTTAGATATTGCCATAGAACAGACAGAAATATATTAGAGTTGTATGGTCTATGTACGAGTCTTGTTTGAATGTGCACCATATAGGGGATGGTGCATGGTAATAATTAATTAGGGATTAAGGTGAAGGAAATTGTATGTCTGAATCGCACAAGTGCGGTGCGTTTTGGGAAGATCGAGACTCTGAGGACATTTTGAGGAGAGCTGACTGGGGAGCTTGTGGAGCAGATCGTCCTGCCTGCCTGTCTTTGCCCTGTGCCTGTTCCATCTGCCTATTGCCTGTTCATTGCTCTCACCACCTCCTCATTGCCTGCTCGTCTCCTCATCACCTGTTTGTCTCTTCATCGCCTGCTCATTTACCAACAGCTGAAGCCCCCTTCACTTTATGTAATAAATTATTTATTTATTTCATTTCCTTCCTTCCCTCCCAACCTGTCGTCGTATTCTTTTCGCCGGGTCAATCTTCCCCTGGTTTGTTATTTGGTTCAGGAAATAAACCCGTTGGTTTTATAGAGCTAAGGTTCTCGTGTTTTCCCTCACAACTGCATGTGAGCGTAAAGCCGCCATAATTGATGCAGTCCAAGGGAGTAAAAAGCCAGTTCGGCCTATCCATGCAGTGTCAGTGTTAATAAGCATGGACACGACACCGGCTGGACGACACCCCTGTACGTCACATATAACATGTGTATGATCACACATATTATATGTGTGTATATAACATGTACAACATGTCACTCATCACACATCAACCGACAACACGTATATACATAATCTTTACTATAATTCACGGACTGGTGTTGAGTGTTTGTGTTTGTTTGTCGCGTGACTCCTCCTACAGTTCTGGGCCAATTATATCCAAGCTTGCTACAGGGAATCAGCATGAATGACCCCATTTAATATATTGGGGTATTTTTATTTTTGCCTGTGGTCTTGGGGGATTGAGGAGGGGGGGGGGACGACGCAAATTCTCTATGTAAATGTGTATCATGTCGCGCCGCCTCCAGGTAGTGGAGGCTATTAAGAAGTCATCACTATTTACAGTTCGGTATTCCTGTCCGCACGTTTTCCAGTGCAGTGAGGTGTTTTGAATTACAATTCTGAATTACAGTACACAGCGGGGGATGTTTTGCATTCCATGGCGAGGTTTTCAATTACATGGTGATGATGTTAGGTTTAGAATTTACACGTTTGGAAAACGGCAGTGATGTCATCGGGAACAGAAGTGACGGTTGGTGTTGTCTGTGTGGGTTGTGCTTAGAGAGAGATGGCATTTGAGGTTAAAAAAAGAAAAAAGCCATGCTATGATGACTTGCAAATAAGAGTTGTGATTAAACCGTTGCCGTTTACAAAGAGAATCATTACTGTATGCAACAGATGCCTTTTGATTTACATAGCGGGAGATGTTTTGAATTTCGATGTTTGCAGCGTCCGCTATAAGAATGGCCTCCTCCCGTTTCGAAGTTTTGGGTAGCATAGGCGGTGAACAAGAGGAGGTAAATTTATTTTTTTTGCCCACACAGAGCTATCAGTTGCCTGTACATCCCCCAAATAAAGTTATGGGTTGGAAGAACGTTTTGCATACCTGGAACAAGATCGCCCGGAGGGCGGGTACTCTGCTAGTATGTTCAATATGTCATGTTTAATTTGTGTACAATCACAATCGTGTATGTGTAAATCACTGTGTGTGTGTGTGTGTGTGTGTGTGTGTGTGTGTGTGTGTGTGTGTGTGTGTGTGTGTGTGTGTGTGTGTGTGTGTGCGTGCGCACTCTGCCACCACCGGTAGTCATTGCCACGAGGCAATGTTCGAGGCTTGCCATGAGGGGAAGCACTCGGGTCCCTCCTGAATGCCCGGTCCTGAGGCCGCCAGGCACATATAACTCCGTGTGCCGGTGGGTCACTAAGCAACCATGGATGCTGATTGGTACCCTGCCATTTCTGGCAGGGTTACACTACTTCACGTGATACCTTACCTGTGGGCGGCCGGAGTGATACAGTGAGTGTGCACTGGCTAACAAGAGCAAATCACGTGTGGTAGAACTTTGCGGCTAGCACTAACATGCGAACTTTGATGGACCAATGAAGGAATAGACAGGACGAGAGGGGTACACTTATAACACCAACCATTTATGATAACAAATGAAGTAAAGAGCATGCAAATATTTACAAAGACACAATAAAGGACGCAGTGCAGACTTATACCGATATAAAGAACTTCTACAATCTTAACTGTGGCTGTCTAAGAACAGTTGTCGGGACTTACCCTTGTCGGTTGCTCTTTTACGTCCACAGCAGATGAGACAGAAGATAAGAGACAACGTGTGAAAAGATTGCCTATCAATGAAGTGTAAGAAAGTCTGTAAGTGTAACTGCTTACATGGTCTGATAACTATGATTGGTCTGGCACTTTGTTAATTCGGCCAACCAGCACTCTTCTCTGCCTGCTCAACTCCGCCTTCTGCCCCGTACTGCCAACCAAGTCAAAAGTGTCTCTCTCTCTCTCTCTCTCTCTCTCTCCAGAAACCCAGCACACAGAACTCAGAGTTCAGAACTTAGCAATACTACAACTCCCTTGCAGGGTATTTTATGGACGTCTGGTGAGGGAGAAGCCCAACGTCAGATCAAGACCATCGGTAGGCATTCCCCAGTGCCTCCATTTGTGCACGGATCATCATCTGAACTCCAGCATTTGGACATCGGTGTTGCAGCACTCTCTGAGGTTCAGAGACTGGATTGTGATGAGTTCATGGAAGGTAGTTACACCTACTATTGGTCTGGTCACTCTGATGGTAACCATGCCCAAGGAGTTGATGGAGCTGTGTGCAATAAGCTGATTCCAATGATAATTGAGGTAACACTGGTCAACGAGCATATTATGAGACTGAAGATTCATCACTCCTTGGGTGTCATTTCGCTGTTTTTTGAATATGCTCCGACTGAGGTGAGTTATCTCACTGTGAAGGAGGCATTCTTTCCCACACTCAAGTCTGTGGTTGATCAGTGCCCCAGGGGAGATACTCTTCTAGTCTTGAGGGATTTCAGTCCATCGACTGGCACTGTTAGAGACAGTTATGAGATGTGTTGGTCCCCATGGGTCTGGAACTATGAACCAGAATAGCACTAAGTTCCTTGACTTTGCAAGAAGTCATGGACTTAGGGTGGCTGGTTCATGGTTTCAGCGCCCACAGGCTCATCGCTGGACTTGATATTCCAATGCTGATGGTGTGGCAAAGGAGATTGACCATGTGCTTGTTGATGGGCACTGGAGGATGATTCACAACTGCAGAGTCCACCAGAATACTCAGTTCCTCAATACCGACAACAGGCTTGTTGTATTAACTCTGAAGTTTCAGCTTAAATCCAGGAGAATGGTACCATCCCAGCCGAGGCTGGATGCTGGCAAGCTCAAGGATGAGAGGGGAGCTGAGGAGTTTACAAACAGGCTGAGTGTGTTTTGGGGGGTCTGGGTGTTTTGTGGAATCCTAAAGGGTTGTGGAATGCCTTCAAGACTACTATCCTTGATGTTGCCGGTGAATTTCTTGAAACCCACCGTCAGGCGAAGAAGAACTTTGTCTCCCAAAAGATACTGGATGCCATTGGCCAGGGTCACAGGGCCAGGCTTAATGGCATAGCTGAGCTGTTCAGGGAGTTGAGGCATAGAACTGTACTTGCGCTGAGGATGGACTCACAGGTGAGGTGCCTATGTGCATATGTGCGAGGAATCTGTGAAGGGGTAGAGCATCACCTGTGGTAGAGTGATTCTCATCCTGCTTACAGAGGAATTCATGCAGTGCGTTCATCTAAGCCCATCCCTCGGTGTACTGCAGTTAGAGCGGAGGGTGATGGGTTCTTGACAGAGGAGTCGGAAGTGAAGGCCTGCTGGGCCGGTTACTTTGAGCAGTTGTACCAGGCTGACCCACCGGCTGTTGAGATGACGGCAGGGGTGTAACTATCCCTTTTGCTGACCCTCCATTCAACTGTGAACCACCTTCATTTGTGGAAACACAGGCTGTGGTGAAACAGTTGCAAAGGGGTAAAACTCCTGGGATCTGTGGTATCCATGCTAAACTTCTCAAGGCTGGTAGAAATGCTGGAACAATGTCATTGCATGCAATTCTGTGGTCTGTTTGGAACACAGGCATTATCCCACTTGACTGGAAGAGGGGCCTTGTTGTCCCTCTTTAGAAAGGGAAGGGTGATCGCCAGGACTGCAACAGCTACCGAGTGGTGACGCTTCTCTCAGTGCTGGGCAAGGTCTTTCCTCAGATAATTATTGATGGGGTTCATTTCCATCTGCTTGAGCACTAGTGCCCAGAGCAGTCAGGCTTTGCACCGAGGTCAACGATTGACCGTATCCTTGCTCTTCAGGTCCTCATCGAATGCAGATGAGAGTTTCGGCAGGGGCTCACTTGCAGCCTGTTTTGATATCCACAAAGCTTTTGATTCAGTCGATCAGGGTGCCCTCTGGAGGATTCTCGGTCTTTGTGGGGTGTCACCAAAATGGATCAATCTGATTTCTGTACGATACTCTGGTACTGAGAGTGCTGTGATGTGTGGTTGTTCCATCTCCAGCATATTTCCAGTTGTTCCTGGAGTTCTTCAGGGGTGTGTACTGGCCCCAACACTTTTCGACGCTTGTATGGACTGGATTCTGGGGAGGATATCAGAGCAATCAACCTGCAGTGCATCTTTTGGGAATGTCAAGATCTCTGACCTTGATTTCGCAGATGATGCAGTCATCTTTGCGGAGACTTTAGATATCCATTTGGGGGCCCTCGAGGTGCTGAATGAGGAGTCGGAGCCACTGGGATTACGTGTTTCCTGAGTCAAAACTATGATCCAAGCTTTCAATGACATATTGGATGCTGCTCTCTTGTCTGTTCCTATTTGTGAGGAAGAGGATGTTGAAGTCACAGGGAGATTCACTTACCTTGGCAGTGATATTCATGTCTCCACATGTTGTGAGCCCGAGGTCAATCGACATCTGATTCGGGCCTGGGGAGTCATGGATTCATTGGATCATGGGGTGTGATGCTGTCGGTACCCATGCAGGAGGATGAAAGTCTGAGTCTTTAAGTCCTTGGTGCTTCCAGTCTTGCTCTACTGATGTGAGACTTGGACTCTGATCAGGGATCTGAGATGGATACTTAATTCCTTTGGTAGCAGCTCTCTTTGGAGAATCCTTGGCTATCGCTGGTCGGACTTTATGTCCAACAAGTGGTTGCTTCGAGAGACTCAAATTAGATTTTTACCTGCATAGTCCATGAGCATCAGCTGCGGCTGTATGGACATTTGGCTCCTTTTCCTGACGCTGATCCTGCTCACCAGATTCTCTCAGCGAGGGAGCCTCGTGAGTGGAGGAGGCCAATGGGACAACCACGTGCCTCGTTGTTGCTGCAGGTTAATCAGCATCTCAATGAGATAGGGATGGGCCAGGCATCTGCCTGGGGGATGGCCAGACAGAGGCCCCTGGAGTGCCGGCAGAAAGTGGACGCAGCGACGCGCTGTTGCGGCACTTACTTCTCATACCTGACCTGACCTGATATACATTAGAAAGCAAAAAAATTTTTTTTTTTACTTAAATCTTCAACTTCAATTGCTTATAAAAATGTAATATCACCAATTTAAAAAATATATTTGTGAAATATATGTTTGAATTCCACTTGGTGTCAATCATGACAATACGGCCATTCACGTACTTATCCTCAGTTAAAACAAGCCTATCTCTATGGTGACATGTAATGAGGGGTTTCGAATTGCACAGCGGGATTGTTTTGAATAATGTGGAGATGAGGTGTTCTTAATAACATGGCAGTTACATGGCAGTGAGGTGTTTTTAATAACATGGTGATTAGGTGTTTTAATAACATGGTGGTTAGGTGTTTTAATAGCATGGCAGTTACGTGGCAGTGAGGTGTTTTTAATAGCGTGGTGGTTAGGTGTTTTAATAACATGGCAGTTACGTGGCAGTGAGGTGTTTTTAATAACTTGGTGGTTAGGTGTTTTAATAACATGGCAGTTACATGGAAGTGAGGTGTTTTTAATAACATTGTGGTTAGGTGTTTTAATAACATGGCAGTTACGTGACAGTGAGGTGTTTTTAATAACGTGGTGGTTCGGTGTTTTAATAACATGGTGGTTCGGTGTTTTAATAACCTCGCAGTTATGTGGCAGTGAGGTGTTTTTAATAACATGGTGGTTAGGTGTTTTAATAACATGGCAGTTACGTGGCAGTGAGGTGTTTTTAATAACTTGGTGGTTAGGTGTTTTAATAACATGGCAGTTACATGGAAGTGAGGTGTTTTTAATAACATGGCAGTTACGTGGCAGTGAGGTGTTTTTAATAACGTGGTGGTTCGGTGTTTTAATAACATGGTGGTTCGGTGTTTTAATAACCTCGCATTTATGTGGCAGTGAGGTGTTTTTAATAACATGGTGGTTAGGTGTTTTAATAACATGGCAGTTACGTGGCAGTGAGGTGTTTTTAATAACTTGGTGGTTAGGTGTTTTAATAACATGGCGATGTTTGTCCCACTAGCGACATGTGGTGGGGCCAGCGTAACAAGCCGATCAACGCTAGTGTGTGTTTGTATGTATGAATGTATATATATATATATATATATATATATATATATATATATATATATATATATATATATATATATATATATATATCTTCTTCTTCCTCTTTCGGCTTGCTCCCGTTAGGGGTCGCCACAGCGGACCAACTGTCTTCATTTTGCTCTATCCTCCACATCTTCCATTGACACTCCAACCACCCGCATGTCCGCCCTCACCGCATCCATGAACCTCTTCTTTGGCCTTCCTCTTCTCCTCCTGCCTGGCGGCTCCATCTTCAACATCCTTCTCCCGATATACTCCATTTCCCTCCTGTGCACATGTCCAAACCATCTCAATCTCGCCTCTCTCACTTTGTCTCCAAACCGTCCTACCTGCGCTGTCCCTCTAATACACTCATTTCTTATCCTATCCATCCTCGTCACTCCCAACGAGAATCGCAGCATCTTTAACTCTGCCACCTCCAGCTCTGCTTCCTGTCTTTTTGTTAGCGCCACCGCCTCCAAACCATACAACATAGCTGGTCTCACTACCGTCTTGTATACTTTCCCCTTCACTCTTGCAGCTACCCTTCTGTCACAAATCACTCCTGCAACTCTTCTCCACCCACTCCATCCTGCCTGCACTCTCTTTTTCACTTCTCTCCCACACTCTCTGTTACTTTGGACAGTTGATCCCAAGTATTTAAACCAATCCACCTTCCCCACCTCAACTCCTTGCAACTGCACCATACCACCACCCTCCCTCTCATTTACGCACATGTACTCCGTCTTACTCCTACTGACTAACATTCCCCTTCTCTCCAGTGCGTACCTCCACCTCTCAAGGCTCGATTCAGCCTGCTCCCTACTCTCCCTACAGATCATGATGTCATCCGCGAACATCATGGTCCATGGAGACTCCAGTCTGATCTCGTCCGTCAACCTGTCCATCACCATTGCAAACAGGAAAGGGCTCAGAGTCGATCCTTGGTGCAATCCCACTTTAACCTTAAACCGGTCCGTCATTCCTACCGCACACCTCACCGCTGTCACACTGTCCTCATACATATCCTGCACGATCCTCACATACTTCTCCAACACTCCCGACTTCCTCATACAATACCACAACTCCTCTCTTGGCACCCTATCATAAGCTTTCTCTAAATCCACAAACACACAATGTAACTCTTTCTGGCCTTCCCTATACTTCTCCATCAACATTCTCAAAGCAAACATCGCATCAGTGGTGCTCTTTCCTGGCATAAACCCATATTGCTGCTCACAGATCGTCACCTCTCCTCTCAACCGAGCTTCCACTACTCTTTCCCACAACTTCATGGTGTGGCTTAACAACTTTATCCCTCTGTAATTTCCACAGCTCTGCACATCACCCTTATTCTTGAAAATTGGAACCAGTACACTTAATCTCCACTCCTCCGGCATCCTCTCACTTTCCAAGACTTTATTAAACAATCTGGTTAACAACCCCACTGCCATCTCTCCTAAGCACTTCCATGCCTCCACTGGTATACCATCTGGGCCAACCGCCTTTCCACTTTTCATCTTCTTCATAGCAGTCCTCACTTCATCCTTACTGATCCACCCCACTTCCAGATTCACTATCTCCACCTCTTCCAACCTTCTCTCTCTCTCATTTTCTTCATTCATCAGCTCCTCAAAGTACTCCATCCACCTTCTCAACACACTCTCCTCGCTCGTCAGCACATTCCCATTTGCGTCCTTTATCACCCTAACCTGCAGCACATCCTTCCCAGCTCGGTCCCTCTGTCTTGCCAATCGGTATAAATCCTTTTCCCCTTCTTTTGTATCCAACTTCTCATACAGCTCGTCATATGCCTTTTCCTTGGCCTTTGCCACCTCTCTTTTTGCTTTTCGACACCACTCCTTGTACTCCTGCCGACTTTCTTCATCTCTCTGACTATCCCACTTCTTTTTCGCCAACCCCTTCTTCCTTATACTTTCCTGTACTTCCTCATTCCACCACCAAGTCTCCTTATCTTCCTTCCTCTGTCCAGATGTCACACCAAGTACCTTCCTCGCTATCTCCCTCACAACTTCTGCTGTCGTTGCCCAATCATCCCACCCATCTTTACCACCATCCAACGCCTGTCTCACCTCCTCCCTAAATTTCATGCAACAGTCTTCCTCCTTCAGCTTCCACCATCTAGTCCTTGGTTCAGCCCTCACTCTCTTCCTCAACCTCACCTCTAAAGTCATCCTACAGACCACCAATCGATGCTGTCGAGCTACACTCTCCCCTGCCACAACCTTACAGTCACTAATCTCTTTCAGGTTGCATCTCCTGCTTAAGATGTAATCCACCTGTGTGCACTTTCCTCCACTCTTGTATGTCACCCTGTGTTCCTCCTTCTTCTTGAAATACGTGTTTACCACTGCCATTTCCATTCTTTTTGCAAACTCTACCACCATTTGCCCTTCCACATTTCTCTTGTTGAGACCGTACCTCCCCATCACCTCCTCATCCTCTTTATTCCCTTCCCCAACATGTCCATTGAAATCTGCTCCAATCACCACTCTTTCATCCTTGGATAAACTCTCCACCACTTCATCTAACTCACTCCAGAAATCTTCTTTATATTCCATCTCACACCCCATATGTGGGGCATATGCACTGATGACATTCATCATCACCCCTTCAATTTCCAACTTCACACTCATCACTCGGTCAGACACCCTCCTCACCTCCAATACCCTCTTGACATGATCTTCCTTCGGGATTATCCCGACACCATTTCTTCTCCCATCCACACCATGGTAGAACAGTTTGAAACCACCTCCAATGCTCCTCGCCTTACTCCCCATCCACTTGGTCTCTTGTACACACAGTATGTCCACCTTTCTTCTCTCCATCATATCAGCCAACTCTCGCCCTTTGCCAGTCATCGTCCCAACATTCAGAGTTCCAACTCTCACCTCCACACTTCTACCCTTCCCCCTCTCCCACTGCCTCCGGACTCGCCTTCCCCGTCTCCTTCTCCTCCTTTGCCCAGCAGTAGCACAATTTCCACTGGTACCCTGCTGACCACCGGTACCGGTGGCGGTCGTTGGTAACCCGGGCCTCGACCGATCCGGTATGGAAATTCGTTTTGTTGTCCGCATAATGATTTGGCATAGGTTTTTACGCCGGATGCCCTTCCTGACGCAACCCTGGTCGCCTCTTACGACACACAGGGATATGGTACACCTATTCTAACCGGGGCATACACCGGGCCCAGTACAACTGGTGCTCATTTCCCAGCGATAGCCAAGTCCTAAAGTCCGACCAGCGATAGCCAAGGATTCTCCAAAGAGAGCTGCTACCAAAGGAATTAAGTATATATATATATATATATATATATATATATATATATATATATATATATATATATATATATATATATATATATATATATATATATATATATATATATATCCTAGTGTTGGCGCAGTGGTTAGGGCAGCAGCTTGGGATCCAAAAGGTCCTGAGTTCAAGCCCTGTTGGGCCACTGAATTAATACACCAGGGGGTTGACTCAGCCTGTCATCCTTCCGAGGTCGGCGAAATGAGTACCAGTGTACTGGGCCGGTGTATACCCTGGTTAAAATAGGTGTACCATATCCCTGTGTCGTAAGAGGCGACCAGGGTTGCATCAGGAAGGGCATCCGGCGTAAAACATGTGCCAAATCACTATGCGGATCATACGGATGATCCGCTGTGGCGACCTCTAACAGGAGCAGCCGAAAGAAGAAGATATATATATATATATATATATATATATATATATATATATATATATATATATATATATATATATATATACATCTCCTCCTGCTGTTAATCAATATAGTATATGATGGCAAAGATATGGTGCAAAATTCCCATTGCACGAGGTGGCGTGTATTTCGAAAATGCAATTTCTGCTGTTGTTATTTAATGACATTCCTTCTTTTATCCTTTGTTTTTTGTTTGACTAAGTGAAGTGGTTCTGAACAAGCCGCCACTGAAGCTCTCTAAATAGTGAACCAGATCAGATGAAGCGCCATCCAGACAGCTGTGGACTCCTGATAAGCAGGGGATCGATGACGATCATCGAGGACTTAATGGAAAGCAGAATGACTCGAAATCCACCTACACTTGGCTTGTTGATGGTGCATCTGCATTTATCTATTGGCACTTGATGAGGACATCACGGTCGGTGCAGGTTGCATCTAAAGGTTGTCATATGAAAAGAATTGCACGAGTATGTCGTAAATTTCTTCGATCTGTGCATTCACAGTAAAATATCTCTGTAAATGATTCCGTAAAAGTACCAATGATCAGCTTTAATTTGTACATCATTAATGCATACAATTGGTTTCAAAACCTGCAAAATTATGGGATAATCTCACAATGATGTATATACCTTTTTGCGAAGAATTGGCCTCTTTGGATACTTTAGTCCAGCACCATGAGCTCAGGCAGGCAGGATAACTTGCAGGTATGCACAGTGCATACTGCCTCTCACTCTGAGCTGTCTAGTCATGGTTTGGATCTCGACCCAGCCATATGCTGTCATCCTGGTGTTTCGCATTCAGGGTGATGCATATATGCATGTGTCAGCCATCGGAAGGTCGGTGAGCCAGTGGACCCGTCTGCCAGCATTAGCTGTTGGTGGACATTAAATATCTCACGGCATGTTTCGTAAAGTGTTGGCGAGTTATTACCGGCACCCTGAACAAATTACAAATGCCTGCCACAGTTGAATGTCACACCTGGCCAACCAGAGCCAACAATAAAGAGAATAACTTGAGTGTTAAAAATATGGTCATGAGTAAATATAATCAGTGGCATGATTTATATTATATATTATATCAATCATGCCAAAGAAGTAAAAGTTGCTTCAAATTAATGCAAACCTCCGAGAAAATTGTAATTGTTGAAATTAGATTAAAAAAATTGGATCCTGTTTAATCAGGTGGTGTGCAAGGCAACAGAGAGCTACTCAATTGCACCTGTCTTTTTGATTTGGTGTTAATAAATATGCCACAATATCTGTGCTATTAAGAAATATGATGATTTTGGAATTTTACAATACTCCACACAGATACACAACACTCGATCTGGAGAAAAATGGATTTGTCTTTGTCTGTTTTGCAAAACAATGACAGGAGAAGCTTTTGATATAATTTGCTGAACCAACGAATAGATTGTCGATGGACGAAGTGAGATGAGGCACAGTGGGAATCGACTATGCCTGGTGTTGGCATAATGGTTGGGGTGGTGGGCTTTGGATCCTTGGATCCTTGGATCCTGAGTTCAAATCCCCCTCGGCTGTTGAATTAATACCAGGTGGGGCTGACTCTGCCTGTCATCCTTCTGAGGTCGGCAAAATGAGTACCAGCTTGCTGGTAACCTGTGTCAGATGGCGACCCATCCAGGATTGTACCCACTAGCCAAGGAGACTACTTAGGCAGCACCAACGCTCTGCACAGAATATGGTCCCAATGGATGGATAGATGGGAATCCACTCCAGAGACATGGAACCGTTACGGGCGGGTAATCAGCTCTGTCTAACTTAGGGTTCGATTCCTGGTTCCAATGGAAGGAATTGATTCTAACCAGGTAATCAATTACTTCGCCTAAGCCTATACCTTAAGACTCAGTTAATTATGGAACTGCCATTCGTTCATGGATTCGGGGGTGCGTTTGTGGGTAGAGGGATAATTACCTCCACCACCAAAGGTGGACGGAGGTTATGTTTTCACCCCTCCCTGTTTGTCTGTGAGCAGGATTATATCAAAAGATTATGAACAGATTCGGATGAAATTTGGTGCAGTGGTTAGGAGTGTGGCAAGGACCAATTGATTAGATTTTGGTGAACATCCGGATCTAGATCCAGATACTAGAATTTTTAGGTGATTCTTTACCATTGAGAGATTTGGCCAAAAACTATATAAAACACGATATCTCAAAAAGGTGAAGCCGGATTTGGCCGAAACTTGGTGCACAGATTATGTGTGTGACAAGGACGAATTGATTCGGTTTTGGTGAAGATCCGGATCCGGTACGAAAAATTTTGAATTTTTCAAATAATTATTCACCATTGTGAAATGGGACCAAAACAATAAGTAGCATGGATATTTCAAAAAGTTGTGGATGCATTATGACAAAACTTGCTGGATGAGTTGGTTAAGTGACAGGAACAAGCTGATTAGATTAGAGTTCGCTGAAGTCATACTGGAGTGGCTGAATAAGAAGAAATATATGTTCTTGAGTGGTCCAGTCAAAGTCCTCACTTGAACCCAATTGAACGTTTATGACGAGACTTGAAGACTGCAGTCCATCAACGATCCCCATCAAACTTGTCAGAACTAGAGCGATTTTCATGTGAAGAATGGGCAAAGATTTCACCATCTCACTGTGCAAATCTGATGGAGATTTACCCCAAAGCCTCATAGAAGTCATTGATGCAAAAGGTGCTTCCACCAGGTACTGACCTGAGTAGCTGAATACTTTGATAACCAGTGAATTTTGATTTGTACATTTTTTTGCAGGTATTCCTGACTTATAACCTCCTTCAACTATAACAGTGTTTAGTTTGATTTCTTCAGTTATGAATGAAAAAGTTCATTTGGAAAAATTGTTTATACATAATTTGTAATTCATCCAAATGTGGCATTATTGGTAGGGGTGAATACTTTTGCAGGTGTTTATGTCCGGATGGGAGTTTGTGTCCGGACATGTCTGCATGGTGTTTATGTCCGGACGAGAGTTTATCTCCGGATGCATGTGGGTGGTGTTTGGCTCCGGACAGCTTGGCTATGGAGACGGCCGGGCAGTATTTATGTCTGCGCGGTGTTTGTCTCTGAACGTATCCGGGTGGTCGTTATGTCTGGGAGGGGTTTGTCTCCAGACATGTCTGGATGGGAGTTTGTCTCTGGACATGTCCGGACGGTGTTTATGTCCGGACAGTAGTTTGTGTCAGGGTGGTGTTTATGTCTGGACGGGAGTTTGTGTCCAGGCCGTGTTTATGTCCAGATGGGAGTTTGTGTCCGGATGTATCGAAGCAGTGTTTGTCGCTGGACAGCTTGGCTCCGGATGCATCCGGGTGGTGTTTGTCTCCAAATTTGTCCGTGCAGTGTTTATGTCTGGATAGGAGTTTATCTCCGGATGCATCTGGTGGTGTTTGTCTCCCGACAGCTTGGCTGCAGAGACGTCCAGGCGGTATTTATGTCTGCGCGGTGTTTGGCTCTGAATGTATCCAGGCGGTGGCTATGTCTGGGTGGGGTTTGTCTCCAGGCGTGTCCGAATGGGAGTTTGTATCTGGATGTGTCCGGATGGGAGTTAGTCGCCGGACGTGTCCGGGTGGTGTTTATGTCTGGACAGGAGCTTGTGTCCGGGTGGTTATGTCTGGGAGGGGTTTGTCTCCAGACATGTCCGGATGGGAGTTTGTCTTTGGACGTGTCTGGATGGGAGTTTGTCTCTGGACGTATCCAGATGGGAGTTTGTCTCTGGACATGTCCGGACGGTGTTTATGTCCGGAGAGTAGTTTGTGTCAGGGTGGTGTTTATGTCTGGACGGGAGTTTGTGTCCAGGCTGTGTTTATGTCCAGATGGGAGTTTGTGTCCGGATGTATCGAAGCAGTGTTTGTCGCTGGACAGCTTGGCTCCGGATGCATCTGGGTGGTGTTTGTCTCCAAATTTGTCCGTGCAGTGTTTATGTCTGGATAGGAGTTTATCTCCGGACGCATCTGGTGGTGTTTGTCTCCCGACAGCTTGGCTGCAGAGACGTCCAGGCGGTATTTATGTCTGCGCGGTGTTGTTGTGGTACGGTCTCTGAATGTTTCCAGGCAGTGGCTATGTCTGGGTGGGGTTTGTCTCCAGGCGTGTCCGAATGGGAGTTTGTATCTGGATGTGTCTGGATGGGAGTTTGTCTCCAGACGTGTCTGGATTGGAGTTTGTCTCCAGATGTGTCCAGATGGGAGTTAGTCGCCGGATGTGTCCGGGCGGTGTTTATGTCTGGACAGGAGTTTGTGTCCGGGTGGTGTTTATGTCTGGATGGGAGTTTGTCTCCGGATGTGTCCGAGTAGTGTTTGTCTCCGGACAGCTTGGCTCCAGACGCTTCCGGGCGGTGTTTGTCTCTGGACTGTGTTATCTCTGGACATGTCTGGGCGGTGTTTGTCTCTGGATGATATTTATAGGATCACCGGAAGAAAAGGATTTCAGACATTATTTTGTTTCCTTCTTCATTGTTATTCTATGTGGAATCATTTTGATGAGACGGTATGAATCGTAATTGACACTCCACTGCATGATTGCCTTCCCCTCCTCTCACCTCGCACTGCCTCCCCCTCCCCTTCCTCACACTCCTTCCTTCCTCACTCTTCCTCTCTCCTCACTCCCCTTCCCTCCTCTCCCCCTCCCTCTATTTTTCCCCATCCCTTCTCTCTCCCTTTGCTGCTCCCTCCTCTCTCTTTCCCCCTCTATCTTCTCACTCTCCTCCACACCTCCCTATCACCCCCTCTTTTTTCCCACCATCTCAGTGTTCCCGTCAGTGAAGCAACAAGTGGTATTTGCTGGTATGTATGTATGTATGTATGTATGTATATATATATATATATATATATATATATATATATATATATATATATATATATACACATATTGTTATGGCTATGGGTACCGAGTGTATTATGAGGGGGTTAATCCACGTTTCTCCTTGGAAGAGCCGGACCTGGGGCCACTGCCTACAATTAGCGTTGTGGTACGGTGGGTTGTTTTAGAACCACGAATTCCACCCAGTCATCCACGAGTTCCAGTGTCCACCGTCTAATTATTCCATTTAACTAGAGGTCACGTGGTTACCTGAGCAGGGAGCACGCCCTCGACAAAGCACCAATCTTATCTTGATTAGATCTTAATTAGGGTGGCTGAGCATTTAACCGCTGGTGCGTGCCAACGATGACAGGTCAATTTGTTTGGTAATTACCTCCCCGTCTATCAAGGTTCGGACAATGTTTCATCAATGGAAGGAAAGGAAAGCATGGACAGGTTAAAACGTCAACAAAGAATTTATTAATAAGAAAAAATACATGAACAGAAGAACTTTTTTATTTCCTTGTGGTTAAAATAGGTAAATTCAAATCAATCAAAATAATCTCAAGCTAATGAAGAATTAATCAGGCATTGATAGTAAAACAGACAAAGAGCAGATGCTTATCATTATGCCTTACTTAATGATTAAACACGAGACAAAGGTACCCAGCAGATCATTCAGTTGGGAGAGGAATCCGGTCTCGCTCACCAAGGTAGAAGTCGTCGTGCGTCAAATGAAATGTCCCAAAATGTGTGCGCGTGCCTTGGTCCGTCGCCAGCGCACTGCCTTGCCGTGCACCCACTCGCAAACAGGCTTGAACACCAATCGACATCACGTCGTCACTCCCAGGAACCAAGGATACCAAGAATCAGGTACACCAAGAGCAGGTCTTGAGCAGAACCAACATTAATGGTCCAAGTGTTACCCAACATCAGGAGCAACAGGAGCCACAACCAACGGACAGCTGTAAGGAGATGTGAGGCGCTGCGAGGAACTGTGCGGAACAATCAGGCACTGTGAGGTGTTGCGAGGCGCTGTGAGGCACTGTGAGAAGATGTAAAGCGCTGAGGTGCTGTAAGGCTGTCACCAACGATTAGAGCTGCAAGGCCGTCACCAACTGTTGCCAGCTCACCAACCATCTGACTGGAGCTGAAAATAGTACAAGAATGGCACAAGAGGTTCAAAGAGGAACGGGAGGAGGTGAAAACGATCCACGATCTGGAAGACCTTCAACGAGCAGAACGGCGGACAACATCAAGCGTGTGAAGCAGATGGTGCGTGCAGATCATCGACTCATGTTGCGGATGATTTCTGTGGAAATTTCCATCAACAACGACACTGTCTGGAGCATCATCACTGAAAATCTCAAAATGTGCAAGTTGTGCGCAAAGATGGTTCCCAAGCTGTTGTCCGAAGACCAGAAACAGCAAAGAATCACTGTCTGTCAAAACATTATTGAGCGCCTTGAGGACGATCCAGACCTGCTTGGGAGAGTCATTACTGGCGATGAATCGTGGATATTGGAATATGATCCCGAGACCAAACGGCAGAGTCGTCAGTGGAAAAGTCTGGCATCACCAAGACCAAAGAAAGCAAGGATGTCGAAGTCGAAGGTCAAGGTGATGCTCATCGCGTTTTTTGACATCAAGGGCATCGTCCACTTCGAGTTTCTACCACAGGGTCAAACGGTGAATCAATACGTGTACAAGGAGATCCTCCGGCGCCTCATGAGATCAGTCTGGGCCAAGAGGGATCTGTGGGAGAACAACGCCTGGGTGCTCCACCATGACAACGCCCCTGCTCACAGTGCCCTGAGCATCCGACAGTTTATGGCGGAGAGGAACTCTGGAGCAACCCCCATATTTGCCAGACTTGGCCTCTTGTGATTTTTTCTTATTCCCCAAGCTCAAGGGGATGATCAATGGGACCAGATTTCCTGATGTGGAAGCCATCAAAAGGGCCGTGAACACAGAGCTCCGGAGGATTCCAAATGAAGCCTTCCGGGGGTGCATCAAAGTGTGGAAGAAGAGGATGGACAAGTGTGTGAGATTGGAGGGAAACTATTTTGAAGGGGACAAGCTGTGATTTCAATATATTTTTTGGAATAAAATTTCTGTGAAGTCAGTCCCGTTACTTTTTAGACAGACCTTGTATATACATGTCTCCACATGTTATGAGCCAGAGGTCAATAGACGTCTGGTTCGGGCCTGAGGAGTGATGGATTCACTGGATCATGCGGTGTGACGCTGCCGGTACCTGTGCAGGAGGACAAAAGTCGGAATCTTCAGGTCCTTGGTGCTTCCAGTCTTGGTCTACAGATGTGAGACTTGGACTCTGACCAGCGATCTGAGGCAGAGACTTAATTCCTAATTCCTTCAGTACCAGGTCTCTTCAGAGAATCCTTGGCTATCGTTTATCAGACATTGTGTTCAATGAGCGGTTGTTGAGAGAGACTCAAATGAGATTTGTTAGCTGCATAGTCCTTGAGCGTCAGTGCTGATCCTGCTCACCATATTCCCTCAGTGAGGGAGCCTTGTGAGTGGAGCCGGCCAATGGGCCGACCACGTGACTCGTGGTAGCAGCAAGTTGATCGGCATGCCAAGGAGATGGGGATGGGCCAGGCATCTGCCTGGGGGATGGCCAGACGGAGGCCCCTGGATTCCCAGCGGAAAGTGGATGCAGCCACACACTGCTCCGGCATACGCTCCCATACCTGACCTGACTATAATTCACCGACCAGTGTTTGTTTGTTGCTCGACTCCTCCTGCAGTTCTGGTCCAATTACATCCAGACTTGCTGCAGAGGATCTGCATGACCCCAATTAATGTGTCGGGTTGTTTTTATCTTTGCCAGGGGTCTTGGGGGGAGGGGACACAAATTCTCCATGTAAATGTATCGTGTAGCACTGCCTCCAGGTGGGGGAGGGTATTACAAGTCTCCACCATTTACAGTGCAGTATTTCTGTCCCCACGTTCTCCAGTACATCAAGGTGTTTTGAATTATAAGCAGTGGGTTTGTTTTTGCTTTATGCACGTAGCCTTGGTTAAGCCATCCTTCTGCCCCACAATGGAGTCCGATTGGTGAAGCGGGGCCTTTGCGAGGGTTTCTCAGGGAAGGGGGGAAGGGCGAGAACTTGGCGCCTATCTCTCACTTTTGATGGATAGCTTCTACTTGGGGGAGATTGACTGTGAGGCTCCTTCTCCCCTCCCCCACAAGCCATTGCGCCAAATTTTCTGCCAAAATGAAGGTCGAGGGGGTGGCATTTACTGTGGTGTGTGTGTGTGTGTGTTTTACTGGTGTGAAATGGTTCGATTTCAGGAAATAGAATGGATAATAACATGGACTTAAGCTAACTCTTGCAGACCTAATAATACATTGTTGTGTTGATGCTTCGCATGCAGGGTGTTGCAGCAATGATTCTGTCCTGTCTGCAAGCACTGATTTCTGGTAAGATGTTAAAGATCCCTCAGTGTCTTTTGCAAATAGTAGGTGATTATATCAGCACCCTGGCCAAATTCCAAATTCCTGCCCTAACCAGCTCCAGTCTAACATTAGGCCTGACCATTGCATTCGTGAAAGGTTTTCACCAATCGCTGTATGAACCGGCAACCCAAAACCTAATGTTATAGCACACGAGGTTGGTGATGATTTAGGTGTTTCTCTACTTAGCAGATATATTATCAAGGATTTTGAGCATTTATATTTGTAATCATAAAGTTCATTGAAGATTTTTGACATTGTACTGTATTTACAAGTTCAATTTACTTGCTATAACAGTAGAATACAATGAATATGCGGTATCCTTTTTGTTCGTATGGAAATGTTTTGCAACCGGTGGTCTTAGTCACGCTCCATGAAGTGTAACGCCCAATTGAAAGTCGAAGAACGTTACAATTTGGGTGTTGGCAGTTTGAAACGTCAATAAACTACTATGACCCAACTACCCATCGTAACCTCCATTGTTTCACGATTTTGCTGGGTTTAGATGCTTTGTGGGCTTTTCAAGATGCATTGACTAATGTATGCAAGAGACATTTGTTATAGTTTCGATATTTAAAATAATATGACACTGCAACAATCCTTGATTACAAATTGCAACTTTAAAACATCCACTATGTTTATAATTACAGATGCTTAAAAAAATTAAACGAAACAATAGAAGTACTGTAGAGTATTATGCATGGTTTCAGTAATTAAGAAGTATGAAAAATATATCCTTCCGATTGAAGGGTTACTGATATAATTTCTTGGTGTAATTCATAGCGTCATAGCTTATGTCAGAAGGTGGATGGAGGATTTGTTTTCACCTCCTGTCTGTCTGTTTGTTTGTCTGTGAGCAGGATATCTCAAAAAGTTATGGACGGATTCGGATGAAACTTGGTGGACACGGGTGTGTGACAAGGACAAATTGATTCAATTTTGGTGAAGATCCAGATCCCGATCCGGATCCGGATCTGATAATTTTTAAAGTGATTCTTCACCATTGAGAGATGGGCCCAAAAACGCTATATATCATGACATCTGGTGAGAAATATTTACATCTCCAAGCTGGCCTCCAAAGCCAGTTGCCGATTGGGCATCCTCCGTCATGCAAAGTCCTTCCTTGGCACACTTGAGCTCCTGACCATGCGCAAAGCTTTCGGCCGCAGCCTGAAGGAGTACTGCTCCCCCCTCTGGACTGGTGCTCCTGCCTGTAACCTTTCTCGGCTTCATGCTGTGGAAACCAAGTAATTTAGGATCAATGGTATCTCCCGCGATGAGGCTGAGTCTTTGGGTCTTTCACTCTCTCAACGCAAGCAGGTTGGTGGTCTTTTTGTCTTCTACTGTCTCCTCTCCAGTCTCAGCCCCCCCCCCCCGCTCTGTCTGCTATCTGTCTCACCCATATCTCTGCAGGGCGCTCAATGCCTGCCAGCAACCCCCTTCTGGTAAAACTACCAAAATTAAGAGTCACTGCTCACCTTCATTCTGACATTCCTCTTTTTTCCCACCTTTGGAACAAACTCCCACACACTCTTCAATCCCACTCTTCCCTCCAGGTCTTCAAAAGAGCTATTCACCACCATCTCTTATCTTCGCCCATCCAAAACCATGACATTTTTTTACCCCCATTAATCCACCCCAAACCCACCTCCTTCAAATTCCCTGCTTTCCTTCCTGAAAGTCCCTGTAGTGTCCATCTTGTTTACCCCATGTACCCCACCCCATCCCTCTCCCTTCCACAGATCTCATGTGTCTATTCCCCACTGTTTTCTGCTTCCCTTTCCCATCCCTCCTGTATCTTGCTCCCCTTGTTATACGTTCTGTGTGTTAGCTCTGAGCCTTGACAATGTATAAAAATAAAAAATCTCAAAAAGTTGTGGACGAGTTATGACAAAACTAGACGGATGAGTTGGTGAATTGACAACAAGCCGATTAAATTTTGGTTCACATCCAGATCTAGATGCGGCCTATCAGTGGGGTACAAACCGTAAACTGTTCGTATCAATGGGGTACAAACCTGACAGAGGTATGCGCTCTCCCGAGTGCCGTTATAGTTTATGGATGTGTTGTTTCTATTTTTCTAAAAAAAATTTGTTTTGTTATTTTCCTGCAGGGGCTACAGCTCATGGAGTAGCTATAGCACAAATCATGCACATCCATGCAGACAAATACATGAGACAACATCAGACTTGAGCTCAGACAAACAGCCACTGAGCTTGAGTAGGGGAAGTGACATCACTTCCTGGAGCACTCCGGGTGGTGTCACTTTTCTCTCCACACTCAGCAAGGCAATTAAGGAGGAATTTTCTCCTCCCAAGCAATGCCAATCTATGGTAGTTTGTCCATACTATATCCTTTAAAATCTGAGTGTCAAACAACGAAGCAACACACACCGTTTTTATAGTCTTTGGTATTACTCGGCCATGGTTGGAGTTGAACTGCCGACCTCTCCATTATGCCATTCATATTTGCATATGTTTGGTATTCAAATATGAAATATCTTTTTTCAAAATACGTTTCATTTAGGGGATATTTTGAGAATTTTGTGAGCCATGATGACTCGTGTATATACACACTTGATGGCATTCCACATGACCCATGTACTTTCCTTTCCACACTAGCACTTTCCACATTCACTGAAGGATCAAAAAAAGAATATGAATCGAGTATTTACTTTCTTTGGGGAGTGTGCATTTCAAAAAAGATTGGTCGGCATAGTTTCATGAAAAGCACTTCATTATGAATTTATAAGAAAAATGAAAAGATCTTAAATTCCCTCCCAGAGAGGCGAATTTATATAATTCTGGAATTTTATCATGTGTTGTGATGTAATTTCAGTCATTTGAAAGTTTTCCCTCTTTTTGTTTTTTATTGCTGAAGTGCATATTAGCTGTCATGATTGTGCACTGACATGGGCTGGCAGGATAGCCGAGAAGTATGCATACTTGCCTCTGGGTTACTTAGCCTGAGTTTGAATCTCAACCCAGTTATAAACTGTCATCCTAGTGTTTCACAGGTCGGGTGAGGTTAATAACATGGTGGTTAGCAATGTTGATGGCAACAATGTCATCAGTGTGTGTGCCGTCCCTCGGATGGACGTTAAACTGGACATCCCGTCTGCCAGCATTAGTTGGTGGACGTTAAAGATCCAAATGTGTTCTTCACAAAGAGGGGGCAAGCTATCATCGGTACCCTGAGCAAATTGTAAATTCCTGCTCTGACCGACTCAATCGATTGTCAGGTTGGACCAGCTTGTTCATAAAAGACCTGGGGCAAAAAAACTTTCCCTGGCCAACCCCGTGGAGTGGAATCAATAATGGCCGTTACAAAGTCATCATCATATAAAGTGCAATGACGTATGCAGTCCGTGGTTATCTCTGAATTCATTTTGGGATACGGTATGCATTATTTTTGGGCGTGTTTCTTGTACTCACTTTTATGTAGTTTACTTCCAACTACAAAAGTATTCTCTCATGACCAACAAGTAACACAGGACATTTTTTATTGCACTTGTAAAGATAAATAGCTGCTTCAAATAAATATATTTAAGCAAATAATAGTCTGATATCTGTACGTATAGACTCTGCATTGTCTGCGTGTCGGATACCACAATCTGCAGGATTTTGCCTCTGACCTGTTTGTTTCTGGGGTCTATCCTAGGCAAAGAATGATACAATGAAGGAAAAATATAATCAAATGAAAAAGAACATTAAACTGCCGGCTGGTTCGGTTCCACAAGGGCTACTAAATTGAAAGGTCTCTCTTCATCCAAGAAAATGTTTTGTCAGCTGTTCCATATGCAATCACGTGATATTAGAATCACATGGTATCTTCTACAAGTGTCCATACACCTTTGGACCTACAATATAATAGATTGAAATATGATAGATATGACTAACCTTCCTTGTTCTGCTTCCTCATCCCAGTAAGAGTCAAGTGTGTGTGTGTGTGTGTGTGTGTGTGTGTGTGTGTGTGTGTGTGTGTGTGTGTGTGTGTGTGTGTGTGTGTGTGTGTGTGTGTGTGTGTTGGGGCTTAAACCCAAAGGTTCGGTATGCAGGATGTAGCATCATTTTCCTTGCCATCCCAACTGTAGGCCTGTAAGTTGCATAATTCATGAACTGACCGACCCGTGGCCTTTGGTGGAAGGTTAAGCTGGAGATTAATTGGACAGCAGAGTCACGGGTGCCTGTCGAAAACCTTCCTGCTGCCATCATCTGTCTACCGAACTCCAGCTTCTCTTGGCAACCGTCGTCTATTGGTATATATCACCGTGTATGTCTGCAGCACTTACATCTGTGTTTGAAAAGTCTGCTGGCAGTAATTTTAACTTTTCTTCAACATGTATTCTTAGATTATTCAGGCACGTAACCAATGCATTACGATAGTCTCAAGGAATCCAGAAAGTGTACTTCAAGCATCAACTCTCTCCAGACTCCATCAACATTCAAACTCCATCAAGAGAGGTCTCAACCACTGCCAGGAAATAGGAAAGGGGTGGAGAGGCAAAAGGGGCAAAGCTGGCAATTCCGCCAACCACATCAAGTGACGTGTAAGGATTTTATTGATCTTTAAACAATGGCCGAACAGCATGAGATTGGAATAATTTTTGGACATCAATATACAGCTTATTATAACTTTGTACAAATCTCAGATCAGCAGCAGAGGAAATACATCACATCAGCGATGGTAACACCCATAGGATTTAGAATGAAGACACCTCAGGAATATTGAACCACAAAAAAGATACAGGATGTGGTTTTCTATTCAGAACTCCAACCAATGTTCTGATAACCATTCACACCCATCCTAAAGCACTCATATTTTGCTTGCTTCATCCTACAAACCCATATTCTACAAACCATTCACACCAATCATGATATTTTTCTTGCTTCATCCTTCAAACCCATGTTCCACTAACAATTCACGCCTATCGTAGTATTTTGCTTGCTTGCTTCTTCGTCAGGCGGTCTTCAAGGCAGGAATGGATTGACTCTACTGTCTGCCTAACAGTGAAAGAGTCCAGCTGGCAAAGAACACAGCTGACAGACTCTCGCCGAAGGTCCCTTAGCCTCGCTAATTGAGCCGTAGCACTTGAGGCGCCTCTGCCGCGCCGCGGCCCTTCTGTTTTCCATCGTAAGGCCGGCAGCTCTCGGCTGGAACCGGAAACGGGCCAGCCATCTGTGTAAACGGAACTGGGCCGGAGTGCCAAGCTGACAACCCTTACTCATTTCTACACTTTGTTATGTTTTGAGACAATTGCATTAACCTTCGAAGTGGATCGGCAAATATTCTTATGTGAGGGGTGAGTGGTAGAAAATTAAATGAACTGATGTGTACAATACCTTCTGTTTATTATATCTACCTCACAATCACACAAGATAACAAATCACCAATGTTTTCGTTCTTTACAAAATCGGTTGAAATTATTTTTTTAATTTGCAAAATTTTAACAGTTTCTTTTTCACTTTGTAGGCCTACACATCTTTTTTGAATCGTTTCATGACCGGGTGGAAGAAGCGACTGGGCCTGATCTTAATTACAACTTTGCAGTTAAACGAAACAGCGAATATCACAAAGAACACACACAGAAGCCTCTGCATTATGTACCGACACTGCTTCCTATTGGGGGACGAGGGTATCACTAATGATCTATGGATATCGATTCGTGACCAATTTAGCAAACGATGTGCTCATTGCATTATAATGTCCGCCAGGCTCAGTGACTGAATATCCAACCCATATTGCTGTCAAGGTGACATTTAATTTATGAACATACAGTATTTGCTGCAATTGCAAAAGCTATTCATTTTTTCTGTGGAATAAGTCATTCCTCCTCGAAGAAGTGTTATTTAAATGAGCTTCATGCTACTGCCGAATGCATCTTTATATAGTGGTGTTATTGGTGGTAGTCAATGGGTTCACCTGGCAAGGGGAAACAAATACAGGTACCAATCTTTACAAGTTAGGTTTCTTTTGAAATTATTAATACATTAAATAAAAAGGCCATGTCAGACAGGTGGGAGAATAATCCAGGACTGTACATGGTTTTTCTGGAAGGTTTAATTACCCATGTCACGTGGCTTTAGGCAAATTTGTTAACACAATAATTTCCAACATAAATGTGCAGCTGTTTTTTTATTTTTGTTTTTTGGAGTGGGTATGGGAACAGCTGTTTGACAGGATGGTTTAGACATAGCGTAAATAACTTTGTGTGATCTAGCCTGGGTTCAACTCTTGACTGAACTGTAAACGTTCAGATTGGTGCTACACAGGCAGAGAGTTGTATCACAAAGCGCACTGTCCCTCAGGTGGGCATTAAGCTGGGTGTCTTGTCTGCTCGTGTTTGGTTGGTGGACGTTGAAGATCCCACATATCTTTCATGAAGAGTAGGCGAGTTATCACCAGTACCCTAAACAAGTTACAAATTCCTAGCTTCAGTACCGATGGGAAGACACAGGCTTGGTTGGTGCAGGGCTGCTTTGGCAGCACTGTACCTGCCTTTGGGCTTCAGAACACCAAAAAGAAAGTAAGATCGAGAGAGAAAAGAAAAAAAGAAAGGAAAAAAGGGAAAAGTGGAGAGGAGAGGTAAGGATTGTTAAAGATCAAAGTTTGAGTTAAAAACAATTATTTTCTCATTTGCATTTCACTTTACATGTGTGGGATCATAGAAGGAACATCAACTTCAATGCAGGAGGTGGCCATCAGGCCCATCAAGCCTGTGCAATCATGCCAACCGCTTAGTACTCGCCCTTCCCTATTGCTTCCAGATACCTATCCTCCTCAATTATGAAACAATCGACTCACTCGACTACCACTACCCTTGAAAGTAGACCATTCCATTCATTCACCACTCTGAGTGAAACACCCCTGCCTTTACGACCGTCTTCACTCTCCTCTTATTATCCTGCCAAAACGAAGTTTTTGCAAGATCTGTTACTTGGTAAGTTTTTTTGTTTGTTTGTCTGTAATCATTGGATTTTTCACCTTTATATCACTCTGTAGAGCACAATTCTCATCGGAAACTCTTGTGGGTACACATATCGTAGTATTATTACAATACCCTTCAGCACACATAAAGGTCAAGGTCAAGGTCAAAGGTCAAGGTCACTTTGCGGTAAATCATGGAGGTCGACGAAACCCTTATTTTTTGAGTAATTTTAATCGAATCATCTCCAAACTTTATGGGAATGTAGTATATGGTCTGGCGCTCAGCTGATTAGTTTTTGGTGGCGATTGGCCTTGCCTTCATGGTTAGCGCCTGAGGTCAAACATATTTGACCCAAGGTCAAATTTTCAAGTTTTAGGAACCATATCGTGTAGTACCTCAAATTGAACACCTCGATGAGTGCTTTCTAGATATGTCAAGCTTGAGACATTATGACGTCATTTGGTGACGTTATGAGGCAAACGCATATTTTTCATGGTTACTTTGTAGAACGATTCTCATCGGAATCTCTCGTAGGCAGATATTCCTCAAGGAGTCGCTCCTGGTGGATAGCAGCTCTGTTCACCTCAGTGTGACCTTAAAGAAGTCACACGTGGTCACCTTTTGGCAAGATACGGGTCACCCTGTGGGTGACATTGGTTTATTTACTTTTACTCTTCTGCACTTATTTTGTCGATACCCTTCGTTGTCAAACATTTCCATCATATCTCCTCGTAATCACCTCCTTTCTAATGTATAAAGTCCTATCTTCTGTCTACTTATCGCTTAGTTGTCGAGCTTGGCCTGGTTCAATGTGTGCTCTATGGTGTACCCTCATTAAGGCAACTATGTCCCTCTTCAGATATGGTGAGCAAAAATGAACACATGAGACCTCACTAAATTCCGATGTAGTGTTAACCCAACCTCTTGATTTATAATTCATCCTCCTACGTAAACAACCTAAAACCTTGTTAGCTTTAACTATAGCTGTCTGCTCATCCCCCTTATCTATTAGCACCCCCGGATCCTTCCCTGTTGGGGAATAAGAAAGCAAAAAGGAGGTAGAAAGACTTATTTGTCTGAAAGCAGCATGACACCAAATTTAAATCAAGACAATTTTCAATAAACATACGAAAAAATTAAATAAAGTTTTCTATTTTTAGAGTGTTGGAATGCCAGGCTACACAAAATGATCGCAATCCAATTAAGGAAGCTCAACCACAAATATCAAGTATGTTGGCAAAAAAGTGATTAATACCAAACACCTGTTTGTTTAAGGATTACATATATGTAGCTAACCTACATGACTTTAAGAAACTTATTTTGGATCTACCTGGTGTTGAAAAGAGACAAAGTTTTCCATGAAGGAAAATTATTCAAACTGATGCCATCTTCGGCGCTTAAAGCCTATTCTACAACTGCTGCACATACAGTAGTAACGAAGACAGTGGAAATGTATTCCGTACGTGAGAACGCATACCGTACGTGCCATACTGAAGCAATTTTAACAAAAAACCCAAGGATGCGGAGATCGGATCCATTAAGCTGAAACCATGTTTGTTCACAAAGGTCGTTTTAATTACTGCTGAAAAAAACACAACCCACTTCTTTTGGGTTTTTTTGCTTTTTTTTCAGCAAAACAGACGTACAGACACAGACAGTAGTCATAAAATATAAAACGTCCAGACAGACAATTTGGCACATCCTGTCAGCACAGCCCATGGATGAGAGTGCGAACAATGTCATTTGAAGAATCTTATATATTATTTCCGAGTTTGTGGTTTCGTGTTGCGCTATCTTCGACTTTGTTCTGCGCTCGAGTAACGTGATCGTCGGCTTACATTATCTCAAAGACCATATGAGGTGCATGGTACAAAAAAAGTCAATAAAATGGTTCTGAAACAGTGAAATCGTATTCCACTTACTGCATTAAAGTAAAATTACTAATGATACTCTGCATCAGTTCCTTTCTCAAACACACCCACCCCAACATGTCACGCAGAGCGCGGGTTATGCTAGTTAAGTGATAAAATTGGAGTAACGGGAGGAATTGATAATAGACTGGTGACATGCTAATAGCATGGAGACCAGTAGTTCGGTCAAGAGCCATAATGACTGACATTGATTAAACTTGTCCATCTTTTTCAAAAACCTTTTTGAACTTAATTTTTTTTGCACAGATTTTATTTTGAGATATTATGACTTAAACAGAACGATCGCCTTGATTTATTTTTATGCTTTACATCTATGTGCTTTGGGTGGGCTGGGAGAGATTACAAGGATATACATGGAACTTTGGCACAGCAGGAGGCCATTCGGCCTATCATGCCTGTGTTGCACCAACACCAGATACCACCACCCGTCCACATACAAGCTACTGATATCCCAGTCCTACCAATATCCCAGTTCCCCTCTATTTCCAGTGCATCTATGGGTACTATGTAATTCCAATTTAAACTTATCTCCTCTTTCTGTTGTCACTACTTTTCTCGGGAGACCATTCCATGTTATAACTGTACTCTTCGACTGAAAGACCCTTGCCTTATTACTATCCTCACTCTCTTCTTTATTTTCAAGCTATGGCCCCTGGTCCTCTCACTGTCTATTCTGTTGAAACACTCGACTGCACTTATTTTGTCTCGACCCTTCATTATCTTTAACATCTCAATCATATCCCCTCATAACCCCCTCCTTTCTAATGGAGAAAGTCCTGTCTCTTTCATCCGCGCCTCATAGCTTAGTAGTCCTATGCTGAACCCTCTCTATGGCAACTATGTCTGTCAAAGAACAACTTACATGATGAGATGAAACATTGTTTACAGACAAGCACATCTACACAAAGTAAAATGTGACTTCAAGCCCTCAACTGCCCTCCCCCTCCCCCTCACAAAGCCCAAATCATAAACCTCCTCTCCTCCCAAACCACAAACAACACCGAAGGGAACACCTACAGGAAGGGCATGGCATTTGTAAATATGACAGCTCCGAAGATGTCTTTGCCTTCGCACAGCACCAACATGGTGGCCGTATGACTTTTCAGGTTCCAATTGTGGGTGGAGTAATGCCAGCCGTCCAACCAATGGGTGGAAAGAAGCATTTCACACAGACAGAAGGACAAAGCAGCATATTATTATATCGATTAGAGGCAGATGTACTTGTGTTTGAGCTGCCAAGAATGAAGATCTAATCTCGCTCATGAAGGCTAGTGTCAATGTGCATTGGCAGACGGATAGAACAATGGATGAAATAAACCAAATGTTGACTTGAGGCAAGCTAACCGCAGTGGGAAGCAAGGAGCACCTGAAGTTTTGGATGTTAACCCTTCGGCGAAACAGAAGAGGGACGAAGGATTAACGCCCGAAATGCCAGCTTCTCCATGCTTCCCACAGTGGTTAGCATACCTCAATCAACGTCTTGTTGATTTCATCCATTTGAGCTGACTAGTCTGGATTTGAATCTCGACCCAGGTATAAACTGCCACCCTGGTATTCCGCATGGAGGGCGATGAATCAATGTGTGTTAACCGTCAATTGAAAAGGCATTGGGCTATAAGACCCATCTGCCAGCACTGATCATTGGTGGATGTTAAATAGATCCCACGGTGTCTTCTGTAAAGAAGTGGCGAGTTATATCCTCAGCACCCTGAACAAATGACAAATTCCTGTTGATCAAACGCAAGGCCTGGCCAATCGGTTCGTGGCATGCTTAGCCCAAAAAGTATCTCCCGGCCGACCCCACAAGAAGACGGTAATAGTTGGAGCTCTTAACAAAGAAGAAGATTTCTATTATTAGACCGCAAACCTTATAGTCACCAACCTTTGTACAATATGATGCATTCCTTTTGAAGGAGGCCATTGTCATCAACTAACTTACCACTAATAATTATGTTTGAAAAACGGTCACACTCCATTTGAAATACAGCAGGAATTTCAATCTGAACTGTAATTACATGTTTTACTCCATCATGAAGAGAGAAGTGTTAAAAAAAACAAAACAAAAACAAACCACTTGATACCCACATTTCCCACTCCAACCTCTCCTTCCCACCAATATTGCATTGTCCATCAAAACTTTTGGTCATCTTTCCATCGGATCACCCGATCCCTTAAAACTCATAATCCCTTAACAGCTCTTAATCAGCCTACTTTTTAACCATTACATACAACATTGCGTGAACATTAAAACCTGTTTCTCTGTCCATTCTTTTCATTTATGATCTCTGGTAAATCGAGGAGCCCGTTTGACCTCCTCATTGAGCCTTGAAGAGGATGGGAGGAATTGTTGAGGATGGTTAAACATTGATTTGATCATTAGTGAATGACCACATGTGATGGGGACAGCTGGCCTTCTGTTCTCACAAGCGTTTCCTGCCGGGCACAGCTGTATTGCTTGTGGACTTCCCATCATGCCCTCGTGTTATACTGGCCCATGGTAGATCCATCAGCTTCTGAGTAGAGATATCCTTCAAAAAGGGAAAGGGCCATGAGAGAAGCCAGCAAAGGCAAGACAGGTCAAAGTGGGCTGTAAACAAAGCGTCCTTTTGCTAACCGCTGCCTGCCCTTGGAAGTAAAAATTGGCAGGGTTGTAAAGGTTAAATAACAATGCCTCGCACAACATCGGCATGTTATCTGTCTTACGCTGGCTCTGCTAACTTAAGCTCATAAGTCGGTTATAAGTACAGCGTCTTGCGCTGTTTTTCAAGTAGACCTACATATAGTTCAAGGCTCATGGAAGAGCTGTTTCAAAAAATATATTTTAATCGTTTAAACTTTTACATATTTCATAAAAATGTTATGAATCTATAAATAATATTTAAACATATTATAAGGAACATCATATACTGAGGATTTGCTCGGGCACATCCCGAGCAATGGTTTCAAATGCCGATGGCTCCATATTTATGCACTCAGTTTTGAGCTATCTAGTTTGGGTTTGATTCTTGACCTGACTGTAAAGTTTCACTCTGGTAATTCGTAGGCAGGGTGTTGCACCAGTGAGTAAGCCACCCTTCGAGGTGATGTTAAACTGACTATCTCTTTGCTTGGATTTGCTTGTGGAGTTAACAATCCCACAGTACCATCTGTGCAGGACAAATTCTCCATCAAAATCTGTTCTATAACTCACATTTTAAGTATTTCAAGGCATCTCATTGCGATAATTGAGTAGGATGCAAACAGAAATAGATGTATTGCAGAGAAGAAATTATCCATTGGGGAAGCAATGCACTTCAGTGAGCGAAACAGGCCCTCTTCCAACACGACTTTTGGTCAAAAGGGTACATTCCAAACAAACTCCCTGACATCAGGCATCAAATGTCTCGTCTAATTAGAAGCCAGTCAATCTTTGAAAGAGAGTTTTGCAACGAGCCTTCGTTGTCAGATTGTCAGCGCGTGTTATTTTAATAGGAAAGATAAATGAGAGGCCAGGCTCCGGTGATGGTGGAAGTGTGATCCCTTCAAAAAGAGTGACTGCTCTTCCAAACTATCAAAGGCCGAGTCACCAGGCAGCATTGCTCTCAGCTTTGTCTGGCAAATGACTTTTTCAGCAATAATTCCTATTCAAAAACTATTACTGACTTTAATATTAACATATATTATAAAAACTGTAATATACAATGGAGTGCAGTAGAGTTTGAAAACATATATATATATATATATATATATATATATATATATATATATATATATATCCTAGTGTCAGGGTATAGTTTTTACAGGAAAGTTAAAAAACATAAAAGGTTTGGCTTGACGTCTCTTTGATGCTGATTGTAGTCTGGGTTCGTTGAGCAAGAAAGCATCATGGCTGTGGTAAACAGCAGGGAGAAGGGCATGGAATCTCTATAAAACCACCAGGCACTTCCCAAGCAATGGTTGCCACTGCCGATGGCTCCATATTTATGACGGCCGTTAAACAAACAGCCCATGCCGGCCGGATCCTAGGTCTTCCCTGTGGACGTGTTTGTTCCTGACAAGTGACCTGCAAAAGGTCATGAAGGGAGGGGGAGCCCCAGAAGCAGGAGACATCACAAATGGCTGCCCTTCTTTCAAATTCACAAGACATGGAAGTCTGTCCTTGGCTGCAAATGTATACCTACCAGGCCATATCTGTCCAATAATGTCGAAAGGAGACGAAGGAACAGAAAATCTTCTTTGCATAATGATAGAGTTCCTTCTACCGCACAATCTCTCGACATAAGGAATAGTTCAGGCCACAGAAAAAATTAGTCTGCCAGGCCACAAACACTCATTTCATGTAGCTTCACTGGACCAAATGATATTGGTGTTTTGTTTTAAGTTTGACTAAGTTAATTGGAAACCATAGTATTGTACTGAGGTGACACCTTCAGCTCTGATGCATAACTTCTGGCATGGGTTCAACACCCTTTTAATGTGACCAGCACCCTGAATCTCATTTGAAACTCGATAGCTCCCGATTCAAATTGATTAGAAGTATTCTTTGGTCAGTTTAAAATCGATTTTATTGATGTCGATGATTTTTTTCTTCTCATTATGCCTTTGTTCGGCACGAGGTAATCATAATACAACAATGAACTCCTGCAGGTGTCATGTTTTAACATGTGTGAGCCTGTCATCATCATGGTCGCCCTTCGCAGCTGAAGATGACTGCTAACATGACATGCGAACATCGTGACAATTTGAATTTGTGTTTAGTGGGGGAGCTGCTGAACCAGACAACTGCCTCTATTCTGAGATAGCAAGATGCAGTGTACCTGGTGTCAAGGAGTCTTTGAGAAGACCAGATTACTTGTACCCTCAGTTTTAGGCAGGAATATGGAATTTTTTTTCAGGATGCTGGTGTTACAACTCGCATCCTCTTCATGAAAGACAGCGTGTGATCTTTAACATCCACCAAATACCAGTGCTGGCAGATGGATCCTCCTGCTAAACTCGCTTCTGATGGATGCATCGCTCTGCTTGCAAAACACCAGGATGACAGTTTATAGAAGGATCGAGATTCAAATCTAAGCAAGACAGCTCAAAGGTGAGAGTGCATTCGGGCATACCTTTAAGCGATCCTTCCAGCCCTAAGCGGCTGCATAGAACCGAAAAACCCTTGACAATCCACTGTTATTTTATTCAGACTGTTATTTGTCTGAGGCTGAGCAGCAACAATTGCCACTTTGATTCCTTTTCAGACTGGTTTGATAGTGTATGCGAATATCTTCTGTCAGCGTTCGTTGGTGGACATTAACGATCTCACAGTGTCTTTCACGAAGAGTAGGTGAGCTATTGCCGGCACCCTGAACAAATTTCAAATTTCCTGCCCCAACCAGCACAAGGTATTGCATCAGCAGCATAGCCACACCCTCAGCCAATGATGCTACCCCGCAGTCTTGTGCTCTACATGAACGAAGAATGAAGAAGAATTCAATTCAAGTAATGAAGTTCACCTTGACATGATGGTTTTAAAAATCCAGATCCAATGTAGCACAGAAAGTAAGTTAATCACAAATTTTGATTGAAATACCATGCACATAGTATTTAGGACTTAGTTAATGGCTGAAAAGGCTGTTTTTCACCTTTGGGTACAACAAACTCCTTGGTGGAACAAACTTGGTAATCACCTTGGTAGAACAAACTTGGTAATCACCTTGGTAGAACAAACTTGGTAGTCACCTTGGTGGAACAAATTTGGTAATCACCTTGGGAGAACAATCTTGGCAATCACCTTGGGGGAACAGTCTTGGTAGTCACTTTGGTTGAACAAACTTGGTAGAACAAACTTGGTTGTCACCTTGGTAGAACAAACTTGGTAATCACCTTGGTGGAACAAACTTGGTAATCACCTTGGTGGAACAAACTTGGGAATCACCTTGGTAGAACAAACTTGGTAGTCACCTTGGTTGAACAAACTTGGTAGTCACCTTGGTGGAACAAACTTGGGAATCACCTTGGTAGAACAAACTTGGTAGTCACCTTGGTTGAACAAACTTGGTAGTCACCTTGGTGGAACAGAATTGGTAATCACCTTGGTGGAACAAATTTGCGAGTCACCTTGGTGGAACAAACTTGGTAGTCACCTTGGTTGAACAAACTTGGTAGTCACCTTGGTGAAACAAACTTGGTAATCACCTTGGTGGAACAAACTTGCAAGTCACCTTGGTGGAACAAACTTGGTAGTCACCTTGGTTGAACAAACTTGCGAATCACCTTAGTAGAACAAACTTGGTAGTCACCTTGGTGGAACAAATTTGGTAATCACGTTGCTAGAACAAACTTGCAAGTCACCTTGGTGGAATATACTTGGGAGTCACCTTGGTGGAACACACTTGGTAGTCACCTTGGTTGAACAAACTTGGCAGTCACCTTGGTTGAACAAACTTGGCAGTCACCTTGCTGGAACAAACTTGCAAGTCACCTTGGTAGAATATACTTGGGAGTCACCTTGGTGGAACAAACTTGCAAGTCACCTTGGTGGAATATACTTGGGAGTCACCTTGGTTGAACAAACTTGGCAGTCACCTTGGTGGAACAAACTTGCAAGTCACCTTGGTGGAATATACTTGGGAGTCGCCTTGGTGAAACAAACTTGGTTGTCACCTTGGTTGAACAAACTTGCTAATCACCTTGGAAGAGCAAACTTGGTAGTCACCTTGGTGGAACAAACTTGGTAGTCACCTTGGTGGAACAAACTTGGTAATCACCTTGGTGGAACAAAATTGGTAATCACCTTGCTGGAACAAACTTGCAAGTCACCTTGGTGGAATATACTTGGGAGTCACCTTGGTGGAACAAACTTGGTAGTTACCTTGGTTGAACAAACTTGGCAGTCACCTTGGTGGAACAAACTTGGTAGTCACCTTGGTGGAACAAAATTGGTAATCACCTTGGTGGAACAAAATTGCAAATCACCTTGGTGGAATGTACTTGGGAGTCACCTTGGTAATACAAACTTGAGAGTCACCATCATAACGAGAGGTTGCCAAGTTTTGTGAAAATACCAGCATTGTTTTCAGAGGAGGTTAAAATATTACCCGAGTAGGATGGATGGATGGATGGAAAAGGTTCCTTGACAATCACAGAACATCACTACAGGTCTGTCAAGTAAACAATATGATTAAAACACATATCAAATACATTATGTTGTTATTCAGCCCTGCCTTTTGCTTTGTGTCTCAATAATGTACAATTACTATCAATATATGGAATTAGTAAGGTGACCTGAACAAAAAACTACATAAAATATTGTTTATATTCTTTTCCAACGGCAATTTAATTATTTTGATTTTGCATAGGCCTGTATCAGCAGTCAGAATAAATCATTCTTATGCATATTGATCTGCACATAGACCCCCCAAAAATTGCTCAGCATAGTGCAAGAATTGCTTGCTTAAGCAATAATTGCCATAATAATTGCTGTAACTCTTTTCGCTCTTTTTCACCGACCCTTTAATGCACGGCAATCAATACTTTTAATGAAATTTATATTACATTCATTTTTTCAATGCCTCGTGTGTTCATATATTATTTACACAACGACTTTCCACTTACTGAACACTTCTGCCATAAATGCGGCATTTATTCCAATAAATTGTCCACTAACCTCCATGTCTCGCATTAATGGTGTGTATGATGGAAATACATGTGAGAAATGGCTTTATGACCGGATATATGCACAGCATGCAGCCATTGATGGGCATGATGTCAAAATCACTGGTCTACTCATAAGCTGAATAATGTTATGGTGGTGATCAGAAGGGTATGTGGCACACTTTACACTCAATGAAAATGTACATTTCAAACAAACTTGAGTTTATGGCTTTTCTTTTGTATATTGTTGCGAATTTGGAAGCTTACTGCACACAAGTCAGGTCCTATAGATCAGCTATATCGATAAGTATGTGTTTCTACTTAGGGTCCCGTCCTATGTTTAATGGGTGATTAATTGTACGTGCGCTGTGAGTTATTTTATAGTTAGGATTTTAACATTTTAAACTTCAACAACAACAACAACGCCCATCTTCGCTTCTTCACCATCGGCCTTTCCCACGCACATGCATGTCAAGCACAGCCGTGGGCGGAGTCCAATGTGCCAGGCGGGGTTTCTTTGGACGTTGGCGTCTTGGATTTCGCTCCAAATACAGGCATGGTGCCCCCTCAGCAATTAATGGGAGGGGTGCGAGCACGTCTGCCGCCTCTCGGCCAATGGGGAGCCAACGCAACATATTGCTGCTCGACTTCCTGGTCGAGGGGTGGAGACATGAGCACCCCCCCCCCCGACCAATCCCGGACATCCGGGAGATCGCCCGACACGCCTGTCCAATGAGGAGGGGAATGACACGAGACGGATCCCTCCCACCTGTCAAGAAAAAGGGATAATTGTGTGGGGGCGACCCGGTGAGAGAGTATTCCCGCCGTGAATCGCCTGCCTGCGAGCCGGAGGAGAATCGCTTGTCTGCATGCCTAGCTGACTTGCTTTGCCTGCCTCGTCGCCTGTTTTGCCGGTGGAGCGTGCCAGTGCCCGACGCTACCCTCCGTACCTGGTGCTTGGAGCGGCATCGTGTTGCGGGTTTGAGTCCCGCCGGGCCAGATCGTCGAGAACCGCACGAAGCGGGAAGGTCCAAGCCAGACCCTTACCTCCAGCTCACCTTCCCTCCGAGCTGGGGGTATCAATAAAGGCCGCGGCCACCATGTCTTTTTGGGGGGTGTGTGTCTGTGTGTGGGCCCGTCTTTTAAGTGGAAACGTTTAAGTGCCGTGTGTGTAAATTGCATTCCTTTTATTCGGTTAACTCTGCCTTCTTGCTTGCCTCCCTTGCCCCATTATAAATAAATATCCCTTTTGTTAAATGTTCCAGCTCATTTCTGTGTTTCTTTTATTGGCTTGGCACTATGTGTGTTGAGAAATAGCGAGGCCGTAAATTATTCATTTGGTCCGACGGGCCTTGGTAATCTCCGCTCGGGTTACACACGGTTCGGCCTCGGTAACGGCTCATTCCGCTCCAGGTCCGTTGAGGGTGTGAATTCCCCAGTAGCTTTGTCCGCGTGGGTAATTAGGTATATTGAAGTTTGGCAATTGACCCTACCCCACGCGGTCGAATTATTGGCAATTCATGGTCCAGTAAGGGACCCGTGCCTTTCGGACTTATCCGAGAGTCACGACCTAAATTCCGGGTGTTCGGTGGGAGACGACTCCACTGCTCCACCTCGCGGTCGTGCACGCCACCGATACCCAGCCCCGCAACAATATATGGAAGAGCTAGAACAGATTGGAATGGAAAGCAGGAAACACCGACAGAAGAGAGGTGAGATTGAGATCAAGGGGAGCAGGGGAAGGACACATGGGGGTGAACAAGCTGCACACAAGCTGAATGAAATACAGCAAGAAGAAGAAGGGGAAAGAGGGTATGAAACAAAAAACAGAACAAACCAACTCACAACTAACAAACAAAAAGAGGTGAGGGAGAGGGGGAAAAAAATCACAATGGCATGGAAAATGAGAGTGCTTGGGAAGGGGTCTTTGGGGTAGATAAGATCATGAGCATGGATGGGGGATGACCTGAGATAGTGATGAACAGTTGTTTTGAAGCCCTGGAGGGAAGAATGGGATTGAACAGACTGGGGAAGTTGGTTCCACAGGTCAGAGAAAATAGGAACAAATGAGTGGAGGTGAGCAGTGAGCCTGGATTTTGAGAGTTTAACAAGAAGAGGGTTAATATCAGACTGTGTGCACCCTGCAGAAACCTGAGAGAGACAGAACCAAGAGAGGGCAGATGGTGCAAGAGCAAAAAGGATGTGGATACAGAGGCAACCAACCTGTCTGCAATGTGAGATTAACGTCTAGACTCTCAGCTTTGCCGTGGGAGATCCCAAAGATTTTGAGAGCATTTCTTTCCATGGCATCAAGAAGGACAAGGTGTGAGACAGGGGTGCCAGACCAAGGTGGGGGGGGGGCAGTACTCCATCAAGCTGCGAATAAAGGCCTTGTAGGTTGTCAAACTTTCAAAATGGGAAAGGAAAGACCTTGCACAATGGAGGATACCCAATCATCAGCTGGCTTTAGAGACCATCTTGGAAATATGGTCTGACCAAGAAAGACCATGGCTGATGGTGAGGCCTACAAGTTTAAGTGACAACCTCTTCAAGTGGTTTGTTTGGAAGCATCTGGGAGGATTTGCCAGACAGTCCTTTTGGAAAGACAAGGTGAGTGTATGGGATTTGTTAGGGTTGAAAGACATATTCCAAGTGTTGGACCAGCTTCTGATTCTATCAAGGTCTGCAGAGAGTGAATGGGCTGCTCCTTGCCTGTCTGTACCAAGGCAAAAATAGCATTCCTTTTCTGTAGTAATTCTCTGCAAACTACTATAGTATATGAGAGTACAACTCTCATATACTATAGTTCTAACTGTAGCATTTTTGCATGGGAAAGGATAATAGATGAGAATGCAGAGGGTGGAATCATCAGCAAAGAGATAAACAGGATTTCCCAGGGAATCAGAAAGATCATTTATTAAGATGAACAAGACTGGGCCAGAGACACTGCCTGGGAGCACTCCAACTTTGACAGAGAGAGAAGATGAGAGGATCCCGTGAAGAGCTACAGTGCCTTCAGAAAGTATTCACACCCCTTGATTTTTGTCACATTTTGTTGTGTTACAGCCTCAATTTGAAATGGATTAAATTAAAAAATTTTGTCACTGTTCTGTGCAGATTACCCCATGATGATAAAGTGAAAACATGGTTTTAGACATTTTTCAAGTCAATTACATTTGAAAACCTGAAATGTCTTGCTATGAGTATTCAACCCCTTTGTAAATAAGTATTCAACCCCTTTGCTATGACACCCCAAATTGAGCTCAGGTGCATCCAATTTCCTTTGATCATCCTTGAGATGTCTCTACAACTTTATTGGAGTCCACCTGTGGTCAACTCAATTGATTGGACATGATTTAGAAATAAACACACCTTTCTATATGTGGTCCCACAGTTGACACTGCATATCAGAGCAGAAACTCGACCATGAATTCCAAGAAACTGTCCGTATAACTCCGAGAAAGAATTGTTATCTGGGGAAGCGTAGAAAACAATTTCTAGAGTGCTGAAAGTTCCCAAGAGCACAGTGAACTCCATCATTAGGAAATGGAAAGAATATGGAACTTCCCAGACTCTTCCTAGAGCTGGCCGTCCAACCCAACTGAACACATGGGCAAGAAGGATCTTGGTCAGGGAGGTGACCAAGAACCCAATGACCACTTTGACAGAACAACAGAGTTCCTTTGCTGAGATGGGAGAACCTGCTGGAAGGACAACAATCTCTGCAGCACTTCACAAATCTAGGCTTTATGGGAGAGTGGCCAGACGGAAGCCACTCCTGAGAAAAAGGCACATGACAGCACACCTGGAGTTTGGAAAAAGGCATGTGAAAGACTCTGAGAGCATGAGCAAAAGATTCTGTGGTCTGATGAGATGAAAATTGAACTCTTTGGTCTGAATGCAAAGTGCTATGTCTGGCAGAAACTGAGTACTAGCTCATCACCCATCTAACACCATCCCTACTAAACCGTGCCATCACTGTGCGGGAAAATGCGCCCAAAATGGTGCTCAGCCACTCTCTGGGTGGGAAACGTACAAGAGGCAATTTGGGTGTTAATACTCAACACCAGAGCTCAGAAACTGCTGTGCAGCTTCTTTCATCGATCGCATTTGCCGGCGCTGCTCCTCTGCAGAATGGTGCTACCTTCTTTTTCAATAGTACAACACAAGGCATTGAGGCGCAATCACACACGACCCAGCCTAACAGTCCATGGCTAGCATCTTGCTCCATCACGTAGACAAATTTGCCTCAGCACAAACATGACAATTGTGCAGCCTTCTTCACCATCTCGAGGGAAAGCCAGCCATAATTCCCTTCTCTTCCGACCGCCGATCCTACCTCATTTGCTTCTGTCCCATTTCCTCCCATGTCCTGCCCCGATCATATATATATATATATATATATATATATATATATATATATATATATATATATATATATATATATATATATATATATATATATATATATATATATATATATATATATAGTGTTGTGGTTACCAAATTCGCAAACCACCATTCAGGTCCCTTAGGTGAGGTATCTCGGTAAGTACATGTGTAGTTAGGCCCAAACCCGTTGTCTAGTGGGAATACATGTCATTTATGCGTGCTGCGACTCTTCAGGATAGCCGTTTTTCTTTTGCTATCTTTATTTTGGACCAACCGCCATGATTACCACCACAACCACAACATCAACCACCAACCACAACGCCGCTTCACCACAACCGCCACGACCTTCCCGTCACACCTCGCAACCGTCGCATCGCCACCGTTCTTGCCCCGCTGTGGGTACCGGTGTTGGACTCGTGCAGGGCGCGCGCCGAACAGCGTGTACAAAATCACGGATTTTGTGCTTCAAAAACGGATCAAAAACGACACACGCCCACTTTTTGCCGTCCAATTGGTGAGCGAGGGGCGAATTGGCCCCGCCCCCAGGGCGATCGATATATGCAAATTTATGGATCAAAAATCCTTCACGCCCACTTTTTCTCGGGCCAATGGGGAGCGAGGTGAAAGGTCGAAGGGAGGGGGTCAAAGATGAGAGGGCGAAGCTACGGGGCTGATAAAAGGACCGTGTTCGTCAGTCCAGTAGAGTCCAAAGGCGGAGAGTAAGAGAGTAGGAGAGTCGAGATCAGAGAGTTAAGACTTCGCGGGCGGTGGAGTTGGCGAGAAGGAGCTGGTCGTCGTGTGCGTTGGAGTCGGAACGGAGGGGACGGAGCTGTGGAGAGGCGGCGAGGGCAGACGAGGGGGTGCTCGCGTCGTGCAGGGAGCTGCACCCGAGGGAGGCCGACAGCGCGACCTGGCCGAGGTGGAGACGCTCGTCGCGGGACAATAAGAATCCTCTATACCCCGAGCATCAGCAACCCCCTCCTGTTCCCCCCGCGCTGAGATAGTGCGACCAAGGGGGCCCCTTTCCCACCCCCTACCAGACACCGTCCGCGAGGCCCGCGGAGTTGAGGCGCCATCGCCGCTCCGCGTCTCATCACCAGACGGGTAGGCGCGACCCGGTCTCGGCCTCAGGCCCGCCTCATCCTTGAGGGTATTCTTTCCTTGGTTTTGGGTATGTGTTGTCGGCGCCGTCTGTGAAGTAAAATTGTATAAGTGTTGCCGTGTGCTCGGTAGTCGGTATTAGCTCTGCATTGTGTCTTCGCTTTCGCATTTGCTTTTTGTGTAAATTGAATTGTGTTTTTCTTTTCTGTGTGCATTTGGTGGAATTGAATATGTGTGCTTCCCGTGTGCCGCGAATAAATGTGCTTTGTGTTGAACTGTTTCCCGCTTCGCTTCGTCTTTTCCTCCATTGAATCCCCTTCTTGCTTCACGTAAAGGGTTGGTTGTGGGCTGAATACGCCCGATAATTAATCGAACCGTCGAGGTCGACGATAACACCGCTCGGTTATTCTGATAGTACGGAACGGGTCGCTTAAGTGGCCCGTGTCCGAAGTCGACCTGCGGCGAGGTGCGATCGCCCGGTCTACCCTCCGCGTGGGTACTTAGGTAGGTCGAATTTGGCGAGCAACCCTATCCCACGCGGGGGCTGATTGGCTCGATCGTGGTGAGACCGAAAGGTCCACCCGTGACTGGTTCCCGGCGTTAGTCCGAGAGGGTCACGACTGGATTGTCCGTCCGGTGGGCGACGTGCCGCGATTCGAGTTACGTGGCCGTCAGCACGCCGGCGGGCGCGAATACCGCAACAATATATATATATATATATATATATATATATATATATATATATATATATATATATATATATATATATATATATATATATATATATATATATACATACCTCTCTCTCTCTCTCTCTCTCTCTCCTCTGACGTCATGCCGATTAATCATCCACTCCAGGGGCGTGGTTTGCTAGTTGTCATTCCTTGAGGCGGGGTTTCTTGTCTGCTTGAATGTGCAGCTCAGTTGTTGTCTTAAGGACATGACCCCTTTTTATCGCCGATCTTGAGGACGTGATCCCTTTTTATCGCCGGTCTTGAAATGCAAAAACATAGGAAAAGGTCACAGGGGACAATCACATTCTTGGAGAAATTATCCTTAAACCCTACCTAATTAACACAGCACCACCCTCTTTGTGGTGACACATAACACTTAAGCTGACAGTTTCCCTACTAAATTTACATCAAGATGTCTCCAACATGTCCACGGATTAAGCTACCCTATACAATCTTACCTTTACTATGAAGTTCCTCCATCTATGCCACAAACATAACAATATATTGTCGTGTCCATGCCAGTTAAGACCGACCAGGACAGATAGCTGAACAGTTCTATCTTGGAGGCAAACACATGATCCTTGGAGATTAATGTGCATGTGGTATGGGAGAGCAGCAAGGGCGTATACCAGAGGTGCTCCCCAGGATGGAGGACAAGGGTTTATACTCGAACCCACAATGAATAGACAGACACAAGCAATCTTAATAAATAGGGGTTTAATGAACATACATCAAGTATTCATAAGAGGACTAAATGAAAGCATAATAATGAAAATAAATCAAAGCATGAGGTAATGAAATGTGAGGTAATTTACAGCCTAAAGTCAAGGCGCATCTACACACAGTTACAAAAACAGACAAGGGGAAAGATTAAAAAAAATTAAAATCCCTCCCTTTATTCTGGCACTTTGCTTTTCCAGAAATGGTCTCTAAGAAATTGATGATCAAACCGCATCATTTTATGTGGGAAGCTCGCAAAATGGCGCCAAGCCACTCTTTCGGCGGTAAACATACAGGAGGCAATTCGGGCGGTGATATTCAAAACCACAGCTCATAAACTACCGTGCAGCTTCTTTTCATGATCGAACTTGCCGACCATTCCTCTCTTGTACCAGGTCCATTCACGATCACCCACCTTTCTCCTCGACCATACGAGACGATTTCTGAGACCATGTGATAAGGCCACGAGGCACGCTTTTCTTCCCTCCTCAGAAATGTACACACTTCACGACTCAGCTGAACAGTCAATGGCTAGCGTTTTGCTCCAGTGCGCACAGAAATTCAATTCAGCACGAACACGAGAATCATGCAGCCAGCTTCACCGTGTCGATGGGAAGTCAGCGTGCTCGATCCTTTTTCCTCCAATCGCATACCTCACACAACTCTCCTCTCCCCTGAACATTTTGACCTCACGCTCATCCATCATCCACCCTCAGGGCATGGTTTGCTAGTTGTCATTCCTGGAGGCGGGGTTTTTGATTGCTTGGAATGTTTGGCTCAATTGTTGTTGTTTCAAGGACATATATTCCTTTTTACAGCCAGCTTTGTGAATGCAAAAATGTAGGAAGAGGTCACAGGGGTAAATCACATCCTGGGAGAGATTGGCCTTAAACTCTACTGAATTAACACAGCACTGCCCCCCCCCCCCCCCGTGTGGTGACACATACAATCTTTAGCTGACAGTTTTCCCGACTTAATTTGCATCAAGATGTCTCCTGCTCGCCCATGGACCATGCTACTCTAAACAATCCTACCTTTGTTATGAAATTCCTCCATCTACCCCACAAACATAGATAGATATATATATATATATATATATATATATATATATATATATATATATATATATATATATATATATATATATATATATGTTGTTGCGGATTCGCGCCCGCCGGCGTGCGAGCGGCCACGTAACTCGAATCGCGGCACGTTGCCCACCGGACGGACAATCCCGTCGTGACCCTCTCGGACTAACGCCGGGAACTAGTCACGGGTGGGCCTTTCGGCCTCACCACGATCGTGCCAATCGGCCCCCTGCGTGGGATAGGGTTGCTCGCCAAATTCGACCTACCTAAGTACCCACACGGAGGGTAGACCGGGCGATCGCACCTCGCCGCAGGTCGACTTCGGACACGGGCCACTTTAAGCGACCCGTTCCGTACTATCGGGATAACCGAGCGGTGTTATCGTCAACCTCGACGGTTCGATTAATTATTGGGCGTATTTAGCCCACGACCAACCCTTTACGTGAAGTAAGATGGAGATTCAATAAAAGAAAAGATGAAGCGAAACGGGAAAAACAGTTCAACATAAAGCACATTTATTCCGCGGCAAACGGAAAGCACACATATACAATTATACACCAAAAGCAAATGTAAAAGTAGAAGAAACACAACAATTCTGCACAAAAAGCAAATGCAACAATGCAGATCTACTACCGACTACCGAGCACACGGCAACACTTATACAGTTTTACTTCACAGACGGCGCCGACAACACATATACTCAAAGCAAAAGAAAAAGGAAGGGGCCACCCTCATCGACAAGGGGGCAGACGGGCCTGGGGCCGAGACCGCGTCGAGCCTACCCGTCTGGTGATGAGCCGCAAGATGGCGGCGGCGCCCCGACTCCGCGGGCCTCGCTTGCACTGCCTGGAATGGGGTGGGAACGGGGCCCCCTTCTCACACTATCTCAGCGCGGGGGGAAACAGGAGGGGGTTGTTGATGCTCGGGGGAATGAGGATATCTCGCTGGCTTGGGTCCCGCGACGAGCGACTCCACCGCGACCTCGGTCGCGTTACCGGCCTCCCCTCTCCGCAGCTCCCCGACTCTGACACGAGCACAGACCTCCACAAAGATCCTTGGCTTCTCCAGCCTCCCCGGACCCCGACAGACACTCTCTCGACTGCCTTCGCCGCCGCCACAACTCTCCCACTCTCCACTCTTCTCAACTCCGTCCAACTGCCCAACTCTTCAACTCTTTCCAACTGCCAACTCTTCCCAACTGCCTCCAACTGCTTCTTCTCAACTGCTCAACTCTTTTCAACTCTCCTTGACTGACTGCTAACTCTTCCCAACTGCCTCGATTTGCTCCGCGCTCGGCGCTTTATAGTGCGACAGGAGAAATCATATGCAGATTTTTGGATCAGGAATCGCTCGGGGGCAGAGCCACGCTCCCCATTGGACAGAGGAAAAGTGGGCGTGAATGATTCCTGATCCGCGAATCTGCATATAGCGATTATACTCCGACGCACCTGGAGGTGGAGCCAAATCGCCCCACGCTCGCTGATAGGACGGAACAGAAGTGGGCGTGAATCGTTCTTGATCCGATTTCTCGGAAAGGCTGGTGTTTTTGCACCCGCTGCTCGGTGCGCGCCCTGTACGAGTCCAGGATCGGTGCCAACAAGCGGCGCGGGAATGGCGGTGATGCGATGGCCGCGAGAGCGAGATGTGACGGCAAGGGTCGTGGCTGTTGTTGGTGTTGTTGTGAAGCGGCGTTGCGGTTGGTGGTTGTTGTGTGATGGCTGTTGAGACGTGGTTGGTGGTGGTTGTGGTGGTAGTAATGGCGGCTGGTCCAAAATAAAGATAGTAAAAGAAAAACGGCTATCTAAAAGGGTCGCAGCCCGAATGAATGACATTTATTCCCTCTAAACAACGGGTTTGGACTAACTACACATATACTTACAGAGATATCTCACCTAAGGGACCTGAATGGTGGTTTGCGAATTTCGTCAACCACAACAATATATATATATATATATATATATATATATATATATATATATATATATATATATATATATATATATATATATATATATATATATATATGTATATATATATATATATATATATATATATATATATATATGTATATATATATATATATATATATATATATGTATATATATATATATATATATATATATATATATATATATACATATATATACACACGTGTATATATATATATATATATACATATATACATATATATATATATATATATATATATATACATATATATATATATATATATATATATATATATATTGTTGCGGTATTCGCGCCCGCCGGCGTGCGACGGCCACGTAACTCGAATCGCGGCACGTCGCCCACCGGACGGACAATCCAGTCGTGACCCTCTCGGACTAACGCCGGGAACCAGTCACGGGTGGACCTTTCGGTCTCACCGCGATCGAGCCAATCCGCCCCCGCGTGGGATAGGGTTGCTCGCCAAATTCGACCTACCTAAGTACCCACGCGGAGGGTAGACCGGGCGATCGCACCTCGCCGCAGGTCGACTTCGGACACGGGCCACTTAAGCGACCCGTTCCGTACTATCGGGATAACCGAGCGGTGTTATCGTCGACCTCGACGGTTCGATTAATTATCGGGCGTATTCAGCCCACTACCAACCCTTTACGTGAAGCAAGATGAGGATTCAATGAAGGAAATGACGAAGCGAAGCGGGAAACAGTTCAACACAAAGCACATTTATTCGCGATGAACGGAAAGCACACATATTCAATTCCACCAAAAGCACACAGAAAAGAAAAACACAATGCAATTTACACAAAAAGCAAATGCGACAATGCAGATCTTATACCGATTACACGAGCACACGGCAACACTTATACAATTCTACTTCACAGACGGCGCCGACAACACATACCCAAAACCAAGGAAAAAAATACCCTCAAGGATGAGGCGGGCCTGAGGCCGAGACCGGGTCGCGCCTACCCGTCTGGTGATTAGACGCGGAGCGGCGATGGCGCCTCAACTCCGCAGGCCTCGCGGATGGTGTCTGGTAGGGGGTGGGAAAGGGGCCCCCTTGGTCGCACTATCTCAGCGCGGGGGGGAACAGGAGGGGTTGCTGATGCTCGGGGTATAGAGGATTCTTATTGTCCCGCGACGAGCGTCTCCACCTCGGCCAGGTCGCGCTGTCGGCCTCCCTCGGGTGCAGCTCCCTGCACGACGCGAGCACCCCCTCGTCTGCCCTCGCCGCCTCTCCACAGCTCGATCCCCTCCGTTCCGACTCCAACGCACACGACGACCAGCTCCTTCTTGCCAACTCCACCGCCCGCGAAGTCTTAACTCTCTGATCTCGACTCTCCTACTCTCTTCCTTTGGACTCTACTGGACTGACGAACACGGTCCTTTTATCAGCCCCGTAGCTTCGCCCTCTCATCTTTGACCCCCTCCCTTCGACCTTTCACCTCGCTCCCCATTGGCCCGAGAAAAAGTGGGCGTGAAGGCTTTTTGATCCATAAATTTGCATATATCGATCGCCCTGGGGGCGGGGCCAATTCGCCTCTCGCTCACCGATTGGACGGCAAAAAGTGGGCGTGTGTCGTTTTTGATCCGTTTTTGAAGCACAAAATCCGTGATTTTGTACACGCTGTTCGGCGCGCGCCCTGCACGAGTCCAACACCGGTACCCACAGCGGGGCAAGAACGGTGGCGATGCGACGGTTGCGAGGTGTGACGGGAAGGTCGTGGCGGTTGTGGTGAAGCGGCGTTGTGGTTGGTGGTTGATGTTGTGGTTGTGGTGGTAATCATGGCGGTTGGTCCAAAATAAAGATAGCAAAAGAAAAACGGCTATCCTGAAGAGTCGCAGCACGCATAAATGACATGTATTCCCACTAGACAACGGGTTTGGGCCTAACTACACATGTACTTACCGAGATATCTCACCTAAGGGACCTGAATGGTGGTTTGCGAATTTGGTAACCACAACACTACCCCCTCCCCTTTTTACAGACTCGTCCCGAGTCGTCAAATTTTCGTGTGCCATCATGTGTAGTTTTCCCCTAGTACATTTTACCTACGGATCCCTGAGTGCGACATTCATGGTATTCGTGTCCCCAAAATAAATAACCTAAGGGCTGCGTAACTATCTAAACAAACTCACTCACACGGACGACTTAAATAAAATTGCCGGCGCTAGGACAGACATGCCGGGGGCGCACTCATATGTACAGTACATCTTAACCTTAACTTACAAATTTTACACTAAACCATGGCCCAGGATCATTGAACTCTGCAAAAAGAAAGCAGTTAGCAGGGAGCCAGGCTGCCCGCATGCAGTCTCTGGCTCAAACAATGCAGGTGACAGGGAACGTGGCTGGCTGCTCACACGCAGTCCAAGGCCTTCCCTTTTGAACTGAATGCAGTGAACCACAACGGTGCATGGGCTGCACAAACGCAGTCTCCGTGCCAGCTCAAGTGGCACCCGCAACGAGCACAACGAATGGATGCATGAATGGATGGACGCAAAACACGGTGCACGGGCCGCCACTGCAGGCCCGTGTTGTAGCTGCCAACAGGGCAGTTCTTGCAGCTTGCAAACTGTTGCTTTTACGATCCTGGCGCACATGGCAATGAACAGGGGGGGGCAAAGCAAAAATTGAACGGGGCTGGTGAACGTGGGCAGTGGGCATGGCATGGCAAAGGCAGCAGGCAAACACAGCCCGCAGAAGAAGGCCGCTGCAGGCAAACACAGCCGGCAGATGAACTGGCCGGCACAGGCCTTGAAGTACCACAGCTGCAGATGATCCGGCCGGCACAGGCCTTGCAGCAACACAACAGCTGCCGATGAAGTGGGCCGGCACAGGCCTTGAAGAAAAACAGCCAGCCGGCAGATGAAGTGGGCCGGCACAGGCCTTGCAGTAACACAGCCAGCAGATGAAGCTGGCCAGCCTTTGCCGTTCCGTGGAGGTTGGTGGAGGGAGTGCGGTGGTGCTGGCCACTCGGAAGGCGGGCTCGGACCTACCTACCTGTCTCCCTCCCAACCTATCGCCTTTGCCTGTCACTGTACATACCCACTCCCTTAATTTGTCAAACCCCAATTTAGCCCCAACTTATTTTTTTGTTGTTTTTATTTTTACTTCCCCACTATAACTCGTCCCCTAACCCCCTGTACTGTCCTTGTTCGGCTAACCTATCCTGTCACCTAGCCTACTCCCAACCCCTACGTTCCCTTCCCGGAGGGGAATAAGGGAGAGCTAACGTCCTGTGTCGAGGCCCAACGAAGCCTCAGAATGGCCTCCCCAGAGTTCGGCGATCTATAACCAAAGTGGGTCCAGCGGCCCACAACGACAGCGAGGGGATGGATGGTGCGGAGGGGTACATCTCCTAATCTACCCTAACCATTAACTGCTAAACTACCCCGGGGCTTTCAACAAGCGCTTCTCGCTTAAACTGTTGGTTCTAACAACCCAGATTCCCGTCGCCTGTGTTGGTGTCCTCACAATTTCGGGCCTCGCCCCCCAATTTTCTCTCCGTGCCCTCACACGGTCTCCTGGCTGGGACACGTGGCTCCCTTTGGCAGGCACGACCCTCTGCCGAATCTCCCGCTATGGCACCCCCGGGCACTACACTGCCTCCGAGCCTACCAGCTCCCTAACACCGGGGAGTGCCCCCCATGGCACCTCCCCTGAAACGCACACGTGGCAGGCCGGCCTCCCGGGCCCCTTTCCGAGGGTCACCCGTGCCCACAACACTGCCCACACGGCTAATGGCGCCCCGGGCCCCCGCACCAAGCAGGCGCACCCGTGCCCACTACTCTATCCCGGCCCCCCATGGGCCCATGGCCTACCGCGGCCGACTAGCCTGGTGCCCGGGGTACCCACTCAGCGATACTCACCTTTCGCAGCCACGCTCCCAAGCCCGTCAACAGGGCTCCTCCACCCCTCCAAATGGGTCTCGAGCCTACTTTCCCACCAACAACAAAACGACCTCCATTTTTCAATTTGACTAACCCAGCTAACTCACTTTACTCTGACCCCGGGGTCCCTTGGGCGGGAGTCACTCCTCCCCCCAATCACTCATCGCACCATGCATTCCCCATTCGCTCCACACACACAGACCCGCTGGCCTCACTCACTCACCAAGTACTCACCTCACAACCCACAACTCTTCAACACACACACCACTGAACTCTGCCATCCTCCTCACTACATCCCCTAACTAACTCGTGCTCCCACGTCGTCCCTTAAACTATAGCACGTTCCATTTAACACTACGTAGCTAAGCTACGTCCCCTCTACACATCCACAAGTCTGTCACTGTACTCAAAATGTCCCATTTTATTTCCCAACCTAAAGCTCACCTAAATCCCTCTACCTAATCCATTCCACGGACTCCATGAGGACTTACCCCTGCCCCATGGAGTCGGTCTAACTAAGCTAACCCTTCCCCCTAACTAGTTTCCATCCTGTGCCCAGGGTCAAGGGGGTCTTCCACCCCTTGCCCAGGAATCCTGTGCACCCGAAAGTGAGGCTTGTTTTTTTTTTTCATGCGCAGCACCTGCGCGGCAACTCAGAGCTCGCGCACTTTGCACCTGCCCGTGACGTCATACAGCTGCACGTGTACCTCGTCCTTCCTTGGACGGTACCATCCGGCCGGGATACCCCTCCTGCCGGATTCCAACCACACGTGCAGCCATGACGTCACCGTGCGCATAAAAAAACACAAGCCCCACGTCTCGAGGGGTTCCCCACGCGAACACGTGTGCTTTGCCCGTTGGAGCTCAACACACACGATCGCGTGGAGAACCCGTCCGGTCCAAATCCGTAGTCCTGCCTAAACTTTGTCCGTCCGCGGGATCGGCAAATCCACCGCGTGCGTTTCCGGACCGGGACTTCACTCTCGCAAGCGAGCACGTGGCGGTCTCCTGCGTTGCATAGCACGAACCTCGTGCTCACTGCTGGGTGAACCCGGCACGGTCCCCGAAATAGCTACAGCCGCTACTCGGCTTTCGTTCCTCCCATGTCGCCGTCGTCGCCATTCGACCCACGCACACCTGCGTGTCACGACGCTCACACTGCATTCCATCACATTCACACCGGGAGACGCGGCTGCGTGCTCCCGCATGCCAACCGACATCTCCCTCACATACCGCTCTCTCACACACACGGTCTCCCTTGCATACGGCCGTTCACTCACGCGTGCCTCACTACTCACACAAACCACACCACTCACACACGCGGGGGCACTCCCCCGCGGTGCCTCATCCACACACCGTGCCTCACTTATACACGCGGGGGCACTCAACCGCGGTGCCTCATCCACACACGCGGGGGCACTCAACCGCGGTGTCTCATCCATACTCCGTGCCTCACTCACACACGGTGCCTCATCCACACACGGCGTGCTGGGAAGCACGCACTCCGGCACAATCGCCACCACACCAATCACACACGGGGTCGCTTCCACACACGGGGACGCACTCACGCCTTGCACCACACACACAGGGACAACCACACTGGGGATTCGTGTCCCCACAAGAGTCTCCGGGGCCTCTATACCCCCCAAGCTCTCCGTGCACACGTTCACAGCACCCGTCCCCTCAACCTCGCAAAGCACGACCGAACTCACCTGGTCGTGACTCGCCTCAAGGGGGCATACTCCCTCCCCTCGTTCCTGGAGGAGGTCATCCAGGTGCTCGCACTGGGTCCCCACACGCTCCGCGAGCTCACCCCCATTGTCCTCCACCACCTCCGTGTGTGTGTGCGCGTCACTTACCCCGTCTTCATCGTGTTTATTGGTCTCTGCTTCTTTCTGGCGTCTTTCCCTTATCTTTATGTAGGTCAACCTTGCTTTCTCTTTAAGTCGCTCCCGTCCTTCCCTGTTTTTCACTCCTTGCTCTTTCACGATCTCCGCGTACCTCATCCTTGCTTTCCGTATTAATTGTTCTTTTCTCTCCCTCCCAATTACTTTCACCTCGTCTCTTGTCTCCCGAATTATTTTCTTACCCGCCTCCACCGCGGGCCTGTCAGCCGTTGCACCCCCTTCCAGCTCGTTTGCTCCCACACGTGGAGTCGCCATTCCCAGCGCCCTGGTCACGGCCTTCATGCCCGCCTGCAGGCATCGGCCCATGTTCTGCGTCTCACCCCGTAGTTCTTTCATTTCCTCCTTCATGTTTGCTTCCATTCCGTTTATTTGCTGTGTATTCGCATCCATCCTCGTTTTTACTTCATTTGTATTTGGATCCATCTTTTCGTTCATGCCTTTCATTTCGTTTTTCATATCCGCATTCATTTTTGCCAGCATGGTGATTAGCTGGGCCATGTCGGGTACGCTTGGGTGAGCCGTTTCGGCAGGGGTCGGGGAAGGGTTTTGGTGGAGAGGGGGGGGGAGGTGTCATACACCGCGGCCGCTGCCGCACCCATTTCGGGCTCTGGGTTCAGTTGGGCGAGTCCGTGTTCCTGCACAATCAACATTTCCTGCACGGGGATTCCATCCTGGACCATGGACTCTACACATTCTACATCCATTTCTAATACCCCCGGCTCCCGCTCGCCTTGAGACGCCATCTTGCTTCTCTTAAAGGGTTAATTTCGCTCGCTCGTAATTTGGAGGGAATCGGGGGTCGCTTCTCTCACCCCTGGACCGATTCCCGTGAATTTAGCCGGAGACAGGAGAGCCTGTTTTCCTGTTCTCCGTTACCAGTGCCGCGAGGAGGGCGATGAATTTGTATCGCACGACCTGACACCAGTGTTGCGGTATTCGCGCCCGCCGGCGTGCTGACGGCCACGTAACTCGAATCGCGGCACGTCGCCCACCGGACGGACAATCCAGTCGTGACCCTCTCGGACTAACGCCGGGAACCAGTCACGGGTGGACCTTTCGGTCTCACCGCGATCGAGCCAATCGGCCCCCGCGTGGGATAGGGTTGCTCGCCAAATTCGACCTACCTAAGTACCCACGCGGAGGGTAGACCGGGCGATCGCACCTCGCCGCAGGTCGACTTCGGACACGGGCCACTTAAGCGACCCGTTCCGTACTATCGGGATAACCGAGCGGTGTTATCGTCGACCTCGACGGTTCGATTAATTATCGGGCGTATTCAGCCCACTACCAACCCTTTACGTGAAGCAAGATGAGGATTCAATGAAGGAAATGACGAAGCGAAGCGGGAAACAGTTCAACACAAAGCACATTTATTCGCGATGAACGGAAAGCACACATATTCAATTCCACCAAAAGCACACAGAAAAGAAAAACACAATGCAATTTACACAAAAAGCAAATGCGACAATGCAGATCTAATACCGATTACACGAGCACATGGCAACACTTATACAATTCTACTTCACAAACGGCGCCGACAACACATACCCAAAACCAAGGAAAAAAATACCCTCAAGGATGAGGCGGGCCTGAGGCCGAGACCGGGTCGCGCCTACCCGTCTGGTGATGAGACGCGGAGCGGCGATGGCGCCTCAACTCCGCGGGCCTCGCGGACGGTGTCTGGTAGGGGGTGGGAAAGGGGCCCCCTTGGTCGCACTATCTCAGCGCGGGGGGGGAACAGGAGGGGGTTGCTGATGCTCGGGGTATAGAGGATTCTTATTGTCCCGCGACGAGCGTCTCCACCTCGGCCAGGTCGCGCTGTCGGCCTCCCTCGGGTGCAGCTCCCTGCACGACGCGAGCACCCCCTCGTCTGCCCTCGCCGCCTCTCCACAGCTCCGTCCCCTCCGTTCCGACTCCAACGCACACGACGACCAGCTCCTTCTTGCCAACTCCACCGCCCGCGAAGTCTTAACTCTCTGATCTCGACTCTCCTACTCTCTTCCTTTGGACTCTACTGGACTGACGAACACGGTCCTTTTATCAGCCCCGTAGCTTCGCCCTCTCATCTTTGACCCCCTCCCTTCGACCTTTCACCTCGCTCCCCATTGGCCCGAGAAAAAGTGGGCGTGAAGGCTTTTTGATCCATAAATTTGCATATATCGATTGCCCTGGGGGCGGGGCCAATTCGCCCCTCGCTCACCGATTGGACGGCAAAAAGTGGGCGTGTGTCGTTTTTGATCCGTTTTTGAAGCACAAAATCCGTGATTTTGTACACGCTGTTCGGCGCGCGCCCTGCACGAGTCCAACACCGGTACCCACAGCGGGGCAAGAACGGTGGCGATGCGACGGTTGCGAGGTGTGACGGGAAGGTCGTGGCGGTTGTGGTGAAGCGGCGTTGTGGTTGGTGGTTGATGTTGTGGTTGTGGTGGTAATCATGGCGGTTGGTCCAAAATAAAGATAGCAAAAGAAAAACGGCTATCCTGAAGAGTCGCAGCACGCATAAATGACATGTATTCCCACTAGACAACGGGTTTGGGCCTAACTACACATGTACTTACCGAGATATCTCACCTAAGGGACCTGAATGGTGGTTTGCGAATTTGGTAACCACAACAATATATATATATATATATATATATATATATATATATATATATATATATATATATATATATATATATATATATATATATATATATATATATATATATATATATCCCTGCCTGCAAAACACCAGGACGACAGTTTTGAGGTGGGTAAGCATTTGATCCCTGGCTCAACAGCTAAGAGATGGGTGTATTTTCCTCAGGCCCTCTTGCCAGTCCATGTCATAATGGGTTTGATCAACAGAAAGTAATGCCAAACTGCTGCATTTTAAAGCCTCTTGGGCACAGTTTGCAACTCTTTCGCATGTCCTGCTTCAGTTTTTATTGCAATTTCTATCTACACAGTACACAGAATAACAATATCATCTTAGCTATTTCCATTATTGTCTTAAAACAAAAAGAATAACTTCAAAATAATTTGCGGATCCCTTACTCTAAAAATTTTCAACGTAAGATATGAAGAAAAAAAAACATTGAATTAGAAAAATCATTATTTGTGCGTATTTTATAAAATCTGTTTTATATCAATAGTACACAGTTGAAAGAGCGAGGTAAAGGAGGATTGCAATCTTGACAAACAAACTCGTTTGCTCATCACTATAACGATTGCGAGCTGGCTGTGCTATTGCACATTGAAGAAATGTACGTATGAAACAATGGAGCTTGGATCAAAATGATGCTCCACTGATGGGCATTGCCACAAACCTGCTGACAAGTGCTTGCTTGCTGCTCGATGCCTGGATCTTAAACTGTGGCTGCGATTCTGGTGGATTGATGGAGCCGTTCATCAGAGGAGCAGGCAGCGCCTTTGACTTCAAATAATAAAAGTAGGATTTACAGGCCTGGATTGATTTAAATATTTCAAATTGGGGTGTCAACTGTCCATCTGTTTTGCTGCACGGCTGCTGCTGTATCGCCAGTACTCAGAGTTTATGCATCTTAGATATTCACAGGAGGATCTTGATGTCTCACACATCTTGGTAGTTGTCGTATGCAATAATCTTTCTGGCTAAAATTGAGAACTTCAAGTCACATTAAATTGCCATTCTCTTCCCATGTTGGCCGTCCATCATATCCTACTTGAACTTAAGTTGGCAGTAATGCTGTTCAGCCTTCACAGAAATTCATCCAAGAGAGATCATGAAGGTAATGTGATAATGATAAGGAAACTTGCACCTTCTCATGATAAGATGTACAGCTTCTACACCTTTATCTATCAAATTGAAAACAAAAAGTTACGGCCCTATCAGTTCAAAACGTTTTCTAATTTTGTACCTCTTGATGTGGTTATTCTTTCAGTCCTATGGATCCACTTTACCTTTGAAAAGGCTTCTTTTCAAAGGGGATGAAACCAACACAAAGCGACTGATTGATCCTGTTGACAAAATCCAGCACGAGCATGAAACGATCGCTTTGACAAAAGCATGGGTATCCATAGAGATGACATTCTGCCGCAGGAGATGCTGATGGTGACAGTGATACATAAGAATGTTCACGGAAAATTTTTGATCAATAGTGCAACAATGGTACAAGCATATTAAACCAACGTACAAGACAAACGCTACTCAAAACAGGGAAAGTTTTCTGTATTGTAAAGTATGCAGTGCACAGCGATATGATTGCTGAGCCAATTGTCAAAGCCATTTCTCATGAGTTTAGTTTCATGCAAAACAATTGTTGAGTCATTTGATTTTGACAGGTATATTTTGATGGTACAAGAAAAATAAGATGTGAACATAACAATGTTTCAGTTCCCGGGTGATCTCTTTGGAAAGCTCATATTTATGAAACTTCCTGTGGATTTATTCCATAATGTTTAAAAAATATAGAAATGAGTGGCAATTACTGAATGGATCAGTATAAAAAGGTGCATCGTTTGTAAAGTCGAGTCACAATTGCGTATACTTCCTCTTCCTCCAATTTTTTTGCACATCGGATAAAAGTGGATCTATACACTTTGTGGCAACAGGAAATGTTTGCAGCAACTAAGCCAAAGTGCCCTCTTTTCATTTCTGCCCACTGAGCCCTTTTTATCTGTTTTCTCCTTTGGTTCCATCCCTCAAAATATACATATATAATATTAACTCACACTCATGAACATCACAGTAGCTGCAGTCAAAAAAGGAATATCTTTGGAATATTTTGAAATGTAATTTGACAGTACATTCCCAGGGCATATTCATCTTTTTCATGACTGTATAATGTATTCAGTTGCCTGCAAAAATATTCAACCCCCTCAAAACACTCCCCTCTAACTTAATGTAGAGTCTTCACAAACTACTCCAAAGTGATAAAGTTTAAAAATATATACAGAAAAAATGTGAATAAGTTTGATGAACAGAGAAAATCAGATGATTCTCAGTTGCATAAGTATTCAAACCCTTTGCCTAATTAACCCCAAATCACTTTAGGAGTAAATTATTTGTTTGAAAAGTTACAAAATAAGTGTGATAGGTTTCACCTGCATGCAACCAGTGGTTTAACTAAAAAATTAAGCTCCCCCACTTATCTAAGGAGTTTTAAGGTGCAACTCACTTGGTCAACCAACAAGACAAACATGAAGATGAAGGAGCTTTTCAAAGAAATTAGACATGACATGGTGGAGAAACACTGTTCAGGAGAGGGTTATAAGAAGATCTCAAAGTCACTCATTATCCCTTTGAGTATGACAAAATCCATCATTAAGAAGTGGAAGACGTATCATACCACCCAGACTCTACCCAGATCAGGTTGTCCATCCAAACTCAGCATCCAGGCAAGCAGGAAACGGGTTGGTTTGGGATGTCACTGGAAATCCAACAATGACTTTGAAAGATCTGCAAGGCTCTATGTCCGAGATGCGGGTCAGTGCACATCAATAAACAATATCCCGTTCCCTTCACAAAGCTGGCCTCAATGGACAGGTGGCAAGAACGAAGCTATTACTGAAAACAACGTGTCTAAAAGCTAATATGGAGTTTGCAACAAAGCATCTTAATGATATTGCAGGCATGTGGAGAAAGGTTTTGTGGTCAGACGAGACAAAAATTGAACTTTTTGGTCTAAATTCAAAGCGTTATGTCTGACGAAAGCTGAACACTGAACATCACCCAGTCAACACCATCCCTACTGCCAAGCATGGTGATGGCAGCATCATGTTATGGGGCTGTTTTTCAACAACAGGGACTGGCAAGCTTGTCATGATACACTGGATGTTGCAAAGTAGAGGAGAATCCTTGATGAAAACCTGTTCGAGTCAGCCATGAATATGAAATTGGATAGGAGATCCACATTTCAGCAGAACAATGATCCAAAGCACAAAGCTAAAGTCACACTGGAATGGCTGAATAAAAATAAAATCCTGACTTGAACACAACTGAATATTTATGACGAGACTTGAAGATTGCAGTTCATCGACGATCCACATCAAACTTGACAGAACTCGAACAATATACACGTGAAGAACGGGCAAAGATTTCACCATCTCACTGTACAAATCTGGTGGAGACCAACCCAAAAAGACTCATATCAGTCATTTCTGCAAAAGGTGCTTCCACCAGGTACTGACCTGATTAGCTGAATACTTTTACAACCAGTGAATTGTGATTTGTACTTGTTTTTTGCAGGTATTCCTGACATGTAACCTCCTTCAACTGTAACAGTGTTTAGTTTGATCTCTTCAGTTATGAATATAAATAGCCTGGTGTTGGCGCAGTGGTTTGGGCAGCGACTTGGGATCCAAAAAGTCCTGAGTTCAAGCCCCGTTGGGCCACTGAATTAATACACCGGGCGGTTGACTCAGCCTGTCATCCTTCCGAGGTCGGCGAAATGAGTACCAGTGTACTGGGCCGGTGTATACCCCGGATAAAATAGGTGTACCATATCCCTGTGTTGTAAGAGGCGACCAGGGTTGCGTCAGGAAGGGCATCCGGCGTAAAACATGTGCCAAATCACTATGCGGATCATACGGACGATCCGCTGTGGCGACCCCGAATGGGAGCAGCCGAAAGAAGAAGAGTTATGAATATAAATAAGTTCATTTGGGAAAAATTGTTTCTACATCATTCGTAATATATCTAAATGTGGCATTATTGGTCGGGGTGAATACTTTTGCAGGCCACTGTATACTGTATATCCAATCTGATACGATGTACAATTACAAAGAGTGTTGGTGCTGCCGAAGCATTTTCTTGGCAAGGGTCATGTTGGGTGGTTTGCGATCCCTCTCCCACCAGTCCGTATCAGTGAGAGTGGCGGAGCTTGGCTTACGCCTTGGCCCTTCTGCCTCGAGTTTGAAGGTGAAGTTTGTCGGGAATCGAACCAATTGCATTTACAGGGTGTGGCAAAAACAAACAAACCCAAACCCTCCATTTTCATCACCATTAATTAATTTTTTTATGTTATTTTCTCTCTCATTTCAGATAATGATAGCTGAGGTCCTGTAGGCAATGATGCCCTTGACAAATGAAGAAAAGGGTTTCTCTGTAGAATCCAAGAACATCGTCCAAACTCTCGGAAAGTTCGAGAGAAAATTTAATTGCAGAGATGCCCACACACAGACAGAATATTCAAATGGATGAAGAAATTTTGAGAGCAAGGAACTGCGCACAACTTAAACTCAAAATAAATGGACAAACCAACTCATTCTGGATGCCATTCGCTGAGAACTCCTGAGATCACTGAGAAGGTCCAACAGTCAGTCGGAAACAGTCAAGAAAGATCACTCGCCACCACAGTCAATAACTTGAACTAACATTGTCAAATCTCAGAAGGATTCTCCATGAAGACATGAAACTTTATCTATACAGAATACAAGTCAGACACAAACTCACAGACCCAGACAAAAATAAGCATCTTGAAATGGCCTCGTAGTTTGTGAAGAAAATTGAGGAGCAACTTGGTTTTCGCAATGACATTTGGTTCTCCGACAAGGCTCACTTTTTGTTTAATGCCCAAATCAACTCAAGGAACAATGTCTACTGGGCCACAGTACCACCCAATGAGGTTCGCCAGAGACCCTTACATTCAGTCGAGTGCACAGCCTGATATGGAACGAGCAAGCATGACATCGTTCGACCATTCTGGTTCAAAGATGAGGACAGTAATGCCATAACCAAAATTCTGAACACTACTTTAAAGTACTGAATGAGTTCTGGGCTGCTTTTGGTCACAGGAGAAGCTTTCAAGTAGAAGAACAATGGTTTCAGCCGGATGGGGCAACTATTCACACCACAAATGAGTCGTGTGAGTGGTTGATAAGGCACTTCGGTAAGAGAGTGATTACCCATTCTTTATCTCGACATTTCTCTTTCATGTCCCCTTCCACACAATCACTCCATCTCCTCTTTGGTTTGCCATGCCGTCTTTTTCTAGGTGGTACCATTCTCATCATCCTTCTGCCCACATACTCCTCATCCCTTCTCACCACATGCCCATACCATCTCAGTGTACTTCCCTGTACCTTCTTTAATGCTTCAACAACCTTCACAGTTCCTCTAATGTCTTCGTTCCTCACATTGTCTTCTTGTGTTACACAACACAACCATCTCAACATCCTCATTTACAGTCTGTTGGGTATATACCTTTGGGTTGCCTTCCCTTTCGTGTACGTATTTGTTCGTGTGCTGAACCCAGCTCGCTCTGTAAAGACTGTAATCCAAGGTTTGCTCTTCATGATTATGAACGATCGTACAGGTCAGCTTCCAATAAAATGGATCTTTGTCAGTTGAGGTCTGTGACGTCAAAGTGACATTACAGTTACCACATCAACAGCATAATGTTTTTGAAACTTGTTTTTCAAATAAACAGATACAAAATCAACTGAGTTTTAGTCAACCCGATTATAATAATCGGCTCCACACGTTAACAACCACTATGGACATTAACACCTCATTTACTCATCAGAGTTAAGTCGAGCACGCGATGATCAAAACACGTCTTGCCACATGTCACCCATCTCTCTACATTTCCCTCTCGCGGGTTTATATAGTAACACAATCATGATTCAGTGCCGTCCCGCAGATATGATTCTCGTCCATCCTGGTAGTTTCATAATAGAACATTCCAGCATCTTCACGAATCTCACCAGGCAGTTTACAATACAATACTGCTATCCACAGTCAAAATTAGCTCATTACATCAAGCAGTTTACAATTCACTGATTTGTGCTCCAACAACTTTATAACATGCAACAGTCAATTTTACTCTTTCAGTTATAGGCATTTACTAATGCTTATCCACAAATATCACAACCAATGCTTATTGGCCATATCGTCTCGCTTTTAACTGATACAGTCACATCTAATCTTTGCTACAAACTTTTTTTTTATCATCGACCATGTCTCCGCATATGACAGTGCCAGCCTCACTACTGATCTGTAAACATTTCCCTTTTCAGTCTCATAAACATCTTTTGATTACAAAGCACACCTGATCTGTATCCTAATGTATCCTGTCTGTATCCTAATGCTCATCTCCCCATCTAACTCACCATTCTGCTGCACTACTGACCCTAGGTATTTTAACTTCTCCACCTCCTTGATCTTTTCCCCTTGCATCACGACTCCATTTCCTTCTACCTCTTCACTACTCACTGAATATCTCATGTACTCTGTCTTTGACCAACTAATCCTCAGCGCCCGATCTTTCAATGCCTTCCTCCACTCTTCCAATTTCAATTCTACCTCTCCCTTACTTTCAGCATACAATACTATGTTGGCCACATACAACATGATCCATGGTTGGTACATGTGTTCCCACATGAGCTGTCAACATCCATCATAACAGCAAAAAAAAGGCTCATTGCAGAACCTTTTTAACACTAAACAATGACACATGTACACTGACTTCCATCTTGAAACTATCCATTACTCCAACACTGATCCTCACTTGCACAGAGCACCCATTGCACATATCCTGGAGGGTGGATCAGCTACACATACTTCACTGGCACAGACCTCTCTCTGTAACAGCACAACTCTTGTCATGGAAATCTACCATTGGCTTTTCCAAGCCAATAAGCACCACATGTGGATCCTTCTGTCCCTCTCTGTACTTTTCCATCAGTCTAATGGCAAAAACCATGTCCACAGTGCTCTGCCTGGAATAAATCCAAATTGCTCTTCTCCTACCATCACTTCCTCCCTCAACTTTCAATAATTCTTTCCCAGATCTTCATTGTGTGTGAAATCAGCTTTACGCCTCTGTCATTGCACACTTGCACATCTTTCTGCTTGAAAATCTGAACCACTACACTTTCTCTCCACTCTTTCGGAATTTCTCCTTGTTCATAAATGTTCCTGAACAGATGTAGCAAAATGTCAACACCCTCGCTTTGCACAACACTTCGACACTTCAACAGGTATCCCATCTGGCCCAACTGTCTTACCATTCTTCATTCTTGCTAATGCTCTCCCTCCTTTCTTCTTCTGGACAGTGCTGTACATACAGAGAATCTGGCCAACTCAACAATGGGTGCCATGATGCCTCCCTCCACTGGCATAGGCTAGCTGACGGCAGCGCAATGTAACACTAATCATACGTCCACAACCATAGCAAGTTGAAAACACCGGTTCTCGTCCAATCACTGAAGGTAAGCAATGTAGGGATTAGTGAGTATTGTTGACCACTTGGGAATACTAAGTGCCGTGGGCTTCTTTTACGTGTAGTAGTGCAATGGAAAGGGTGCATGCTAAAATACTCAATGCAATGCAACAATGGCGACGCTAGCTTGGTTTCGATCAATTTTTTTTGGCCAGATGTCAGTCTTGGTGCGACTGAGTTCATTGGCCAAGGATATTTATCAGCTAAAGGCACTTTGGTGGATAGTCGAGCCTGTAATGATGGTCTAGGAGGACGGGGAGAGGGTTGAATTATTTCCTCTTATTAAGCCCCATGCAGCAGTTGTAGATATTTCAATGATTTTTCGGTGTTATCCATTTGGTTCTTTTGCAGGAGGAAAATAGTTATGGTCACGTTTTATTGAACAATATGCATACGAAGTACAACAATGTAACAGTATAATATAAGAGAATAGCAATAAAAGGGACACCATAAGAAAAATATGAGGGGGTACAGAGCGCATGGACTATTCACCTGACAAGAGGGGCTGCAAGATGAAGAGAGAAAAAACAGGGGGAGAAGAACTCTGAAATTGAGTCACTTCAGTCTCAACACCAAACTGGAGAATATGCTACAGAGTAGTTTGGGGGGCAAGGATGTGACACAACTGGCAGCTAACTGGAATGGCACTCAGTGGAGCATATACCGAAATATCCACCAGGCTGAACAGTTTACGTTATCTCGCCCACTGTTAGGCTGGATCTGCATTCAGACCTAAACCAAAATCTAATTGGCTTGTTCTTTGAGAACAAATCCATCCATCAAATCTAAAAAAACAAATCCATGCATAACTTTTTGAGATATCCTGCTCACAGACAAACAGACAGTCAGTGGTGAATAGATACATACATACTGTAACCTCTGTCCACTTTTGGCGACAGAAGTAATTACAATGGTATTGGCACAAGATTGCTGGAGAAGACAGGAGCGAACAATGATCATACGATGAAGAGGGTGATGTGTGTCATGAATGTGAAAGTCCGATGGCATGATGATTTTGCAAACAAGATTACTTCAGCTTTTCCATGATAACTCATATTACAGCACTCTCACTGTCAAGTTCACCTCCAGACATGGATCGCTCATTTAAAATGTGCAATTTTATTTTATCGCATGTTTCCCCTTTTTATACGATCTTCTTTCATGATACAACCCGTCACTTCAGCATAGATAAGTCCATATAAAAATGAAACGTTGTTTTAAAAAAGTAAATGTCTCGTCTCATCTCGTGTCTGTGTCTGTGTGTCCGTGTCCGTGTCCGTGTCCGTCTCTCTCTCTCCCCCCCCAACCCCCCTCTCCGCCCTCCCACCCCTTCCCCTCTCTCCCCCTCCCACCCCCACCCCTCTCTCCCCCACCCCCCTCTCTCCCTCTGTCTCTCTCAACCCTCCCCCTCCCCTTGCTCTCCCATCCCACCCCCTTTTGTTGAGGGGACTGTTAAGGACTGACGGTTTAGTTTTGAATGCAGAACTGCTTCCCCATAGGGTAGCATGTACGAATCAGATTTGGAGTGAGCCGATTGGAGGGGTGCAAGGGTTGCTGCATGTGTGAGCATGCATGCATGCAGGCAGGCCTTTTGCCAGGTAGATAGTGTAGGTTTTAATGCTCCCGACCAGTTTTATATAGAATCCGGTGGTTAAAAAGAATATGCTGCTGTTTGGGTGCATTTCATCGCCCTTCCCTTCTCCCCTCATGCTGCCTTCCGTTCCCCACCCCTCACACCACATTCTCTTCCCCTCATGCTGCCTTTCCTTCCCATCACCTCATATCCACCTCCCATCAAGCTTACCTCCTCCCAAACCCCCTCCCCTCTCCACCCCCATGGACATCTCCTGGCAGTCTCCGCATGCTGTTTCACGTATTCCATTTCGTTCAATCTTGTACTATCCCCCTCCCACTTCTGCACAAGTCCCACTATCAAACACAAGATGCGAACCCCTCTCCTCATGCTTACTTCCTCCCAACACCCCCCCCCGTTCCCCACTTACCCCCTCCTCTCTCCCCATTTGCAGTATGCAAGCACAATTTGAAAACAGTCAAAGGAGACCACACTTTATCCATTAGAAAGGAAGCAATGACAATTAGTGATTTCTTTGTCTATGTTTCTGACCTATGATGTGCTTAAGTATTGATACGTTTTAAATATTGCAAATTACTTAGCAATTTGTTAATCACCAAGTCATTGTAGTGATGATATCACATATGAAATATTGCATATTTATATATACTCGAACACCTGTTCCCTGAGGGAGCGGCAGGAAGGGTCATGTTATTATACTCTCTGGGGTACATAGATTACAGTAGATATACAGTGGGGAGAACAAGTATTTGATACACCACTGATTTTGCAGGTTTTCCCACTTACAAAGCACGTAGAGGTCTGTAATTTTTATCATAGGTACACTTCAACTGCGAAAGACGGAATCTAAAACAAAAATCCTGAAAATCACATTGTATGATTTTAAAATAATTAATTTGCATTTTATTGCATGAAATAAGTATTTGATACACTAGAAAAACAGAACTTAATATTTGGTACAGAAACCTTTGTTTGCAATTACAGAGATCAGACGTTTCCTATAGTTCTTAATCAGGTTTGCACAGACTGCAGCAGGGATTTTGGCCCACTCCTCCATACAGATCTTCTCCAGATCCTTCAGGTTTCGGGGCTGTCGCTGGGCAACACAGACTTTCAGCTCCCTCCAAAGATTTTCTACTGGGTTCAGGTCTGGAGACTGGCTAGGCCACTCCAGGACCTTGAGATGCTTCTTACGGAGCCACTCCTTAGTTGCCCTGGCTGTGTGTTTCGGGTCGTTGTCATGCTGGAAGACCCAGCCACGCCCCATCTTCAATGTTCTTGTTGAGGGAAGGAGGTTGTTGGCCAAGATCTCACGATACATGGCCCCATCCATCCTCCCCTCAATACGGTGAAGTCGTCCTGTCCCCTTTGCAGAAAAGCATCCCCAAAGAATGATGTTTCCACCTCCATGCTTCACAGTTGGGATGGTGTTCTTGGGGTTGTACTCATCCTTCTTCTTCCTCCAAACACGGCGAGTGGAGTTTTAACCAAAAAGCTCTATTTTGGTCTCATCAGACCACATGACCTTCTCCCATTCCTCCCCTGGATCATCCAGATAGTCATTGGCAAACTTCAGACGGGCCTGGACATGCGCTGGCTTGAGCAGAGGGACCTTGCGTGCGCTGCAGGATTTTAATCCATGACGGCGTAGTGTTTTACTTATGGTTTTCTTTGATACTGTGGTCCCAGCTCTCTTCAGGTCATTGACCTGGTCCTGCCGTGTTGTTCTGGGCTGATCCCTCACCTTTCTCATGATCAGTGAGGCTCCACGAGGTGAGATCTTGCATGGAGCCCCAGACCGAGGGAGATTGACTGTTATCTTGAACTTCTTCTATTTTCTAATAATTGCGCCAACAGTTGTTGCCTTCTCACTAAGCTGCTTGCCAATTATCCTGTAGCCCATCCCAGCCTTGTGCAAGTCTACAATTTTGTCCCTGATGTCCTTGGACAGCTCTCTGGTCTTGCCCATTGTGGAGATGTTGGAGTCTGATTGATTGAGTGTGGACAGCTGTCTTTTATGCAGATAACGAGTTTAAACAGATGCAGTTAATACAGGTAATGAGTGGAGAATGGGAGGGCTTCTTAAAGACAAAACTAACAGGTCTGTGAGAGCCAGAATTCTTACTGGTTGGTTGGTGATCAAATACTTATTTCATGCAATAAAATGCAAATTAATTATTTTAAAATCATACAATGTGATTTTCAGGATTTTTGTTTTAGATTCCGTCTTTCACAGTTGAAGTGTAACTATGATAAAAATTACAGACCTCCACGTGCTTTGTTAGTGGGAAAACCTGCAAAATCAGCAGTGTATCAAATACTTGTTCTCCCCACTGTAGGCTCGGGTCCGTTCGTCTGTGGGGAAGCGATAAGCATATAATGCCCCAAGAATGTCAGGCTTTCTCCCTTTCTGTTTAGTGTTAAACAGCAGTAGTGACTGTTAAAAAAGGTAATCATACGTGTTTGTTGTTTATAATATGTTTTTACCTCCGGTGGGGGTGCCCCACGAAATTCCACGATAAGCGATTTATTTATACACATTAACACGACGTTTGTCCAAGGAGGGAAAACCCTTTGAGGAGGGAGGGAGATTATCTATATATTACTAAAACTCTAATCTTGTATGTATATATATATATATATATATATATATATATATATATATATATATATATATATATATATATATATATATATATATATATATATATATATATATATATATATATATATATATATATATATATATATATATATATATATATATATACACACACACACACACATATGTGTATGAGAGCCTGGTGTTGGCGCAGTGGTTAGGGCAGCGGCTTAAATTCCAAAAGGTCCTGAGTTCAAGCCCCGTTGAGCCACTGAATTAATACACCAGGGGGTTGACTCAGCCTGTCATCCTTCCGAGGTCGGCAAAATGAGTACCAGTGTACTGGGCCGGTGTATACCCCGGTTAAAATAGGTGCACCATATCCCTGTGTCGTAAGAGGCGACCAGGGTTGTGTCAGGAAGGGCATCCGGCGTAAAACATGTGCCAAATCACTATGCGGATCATACGGATGATCCGCTGTGGCGACCCCGAACGGGAGCAGCCGAAAGAAGAAGATATACATATGTGTATGTATGTTCCCAAAATACAGCCAAAACAGTACAAGATAGCACAAAAATTTTAGGGCCATTTTACTCTCCATTCGCCTGCGGTTTGCAGTATCAAGGGGGGGGGGGTGCCCCACGAAATTCCACGATAAGGGATTTATTTATACACATTAACACGACGTTTGTCCAAGGAGGGAAAACCCTTTGAGGAGGGAGGGATATTATATATATATATATATATATATATATATATATATATATATATATATATATATATATATATATATATATATATATATATATATATGTTCCCAAAATACAGCCAAAACAGTACAAGATAGCACAAAAATTTTAGGGCCATTTTACTCTCCATTCGCCTGCGGTGTGCAGTATCAAGTTTCGTGCAAATCTGGCAACGAAAAAATAATTTAAAAATCTTCCCAATTCAGTTAAGTTTTGGTATGGCGATCTATAAAGCGCAAGGATAAACCATGGATAATGTGTTGATATACCTCGAGAAACCAGTTGACCGAACGATGACTCCTGACCTGACGTAAATGCTCAAATTTTCTTCAAGTTAAAGTTTGACCACTAAGTAATATTAAAATTTTGTGTCTTTTATTTTTTCATCAACCGCTGTCACAACGGGAACCCAACGGGTTCACGGGACGTCTCGCCAGTATTAAAATGTTTTGGTAATAACATTAATATTATTATTTACCATAAAAAAACACAATCTGTGTATGTGTATTTGTTTGTGTGATGTCTGTCCCCCTTCAAAAGGACGATTTAAGAAGGGTTTTAAAGGCCAATCTTTTAACATAATCGTGTGTTTACGAAGGTCTATTTTTTTCAGGATAAAAAACCCGCAAAAAACATTTTCCATTAAAGAGTCTCTTCTTTTGGAAATAAAAACAGTGACTTGCAACCGGGCCTCAATGGCGGTGTCCAGAAGTGTTTACAAAAATAACAATAAATGCAAGGCACACTGAGGTGAAATTCGTTGCACGTGATGTGTAATGCGCACATTGAGTAAAATGAGTGTTCATTCACATATGTGTGATGTCTAATAAATAAAGAAGATATAACCACATCTGACACTCGGCCGAGGCTTCCGGCTTCAGTACGCTCACGAGGCTGTACCCTCGAAATGAAACGTCCCAGAAGAGAAAGAAAATGGGGTAGCATTTGTACATGTAGTGTTTTAAAATAACGCTTTTTCTTGCGACAAAACATCATATCTTGCAGTCTCTGAATATTTCAAATAAAATAATTCCAACCTGTCATTTTTTATGGGCTTTTATACTAGTGCTATTATAATTACCTTTGCCACCGAAGGTGGATGGAGGTTATATTTTCATCCATTGGTTGTTAATATCTCCATTTGCTGGTTTCAGGAGGTGGGAGGAAGTTCTTCCAGAACTCAAAATCTCCACCTCCCTTTTTGGTAATGGTTCTAGTTTCATCCTGTGTTTTTTTGAAAAAACAAATCGGGTCATACATTTTTCAAGTTGGTGGGACATCCAAGAACCCTATACAATCAGTACCATGCACCCTGTGCACATGGTGGCTGTCATGAGCGCAAAGTATCCATTGATGTGCCAGCTTTCCTTTAAATATAAATACTGTACTGTTTAGTGTATATAAAACTTAGGTGAGATTAATTCACAACCAGCTCAAAGCTGATGAACACCAAAGAGTGAAAAGCAGTCCTTGGATGGTCTCTATTTTGACCTGATCTATCTCCTGCAATTTTTGAGCAACGAGATGGTTGGTGTTTGAGAGGAGGTGGTAACAAGTTTGTGAGAGTTCGTGCATTTGAAGACACATTCCATGTCATGTGAGTTGGAACAATTGATTGTTTATTGAAACAAATGAAATAGATAATGGGTTCGTTGACATCTTCACCCACAGTCACCGAAGTTTACTGATACTTGGAAGTTGCGTGCACTTCACCCCAAGTCAGCAAGATCTGATCAACGGTCGAGGTATATTTATTGGGTTCGACCAGTACACCACGCATACACACTTGGACCACGAATAGTGAATCACATTGGAGCCTCAAAATGGAACAATAATGGTGCATGTAACACAATACTGTGAATTGACGAGGGAAGATTTGGAAATGTACAGAAAGCACCATCGTGTGAACTCAGAAAATTTCCGACGAAGTGCTGGTTATTGTAGATGGGTAGGCCCATGTATTATTCATTCCATATGCTCACAAGGTCGTCTTTATTTTATCCTGTCGATGACTGTGTAGTCACCATACTGTATTATAATAATGAGTTCCCTTGCAAGGAACTTCGATGCAGGAGGCCATTATGCCCCTCAACGCCTGCGCTGTTATTACCAACCCATGGTGTATGAGTTTTTAAGTCTTTGGTATGACTCGGCCAGAGTTTGAACCGTCGACCTCTCCGACTCGGAGCAGACGCTCTACTCATGACGTCACAGTCTAGTTCAAAAAATAACTCCCCATACTAGGAATTGAACCCCATACCAGGCTGAAAACCAGGAATCTTAACCACAAGACAATATGGGATTAAACGTCATAACACTGTGTAATATAAATAATCAGCAAGACGTAGAAATTTCTTCCACATCTCGAACGAGGGTGTGGCCTGTGGGTCCATCTTTTCATACATAGCACTGAAAATGTAAAAAAAAAAAACAAGAAAAATACACCCGTGCAGGAGTGACGGTCATCTCTGTGAGAAACAAGCATGAGTTCCTGTTACTAAGGTGTAGTGTTCTCGGGTGAGGAGGGATTTTTGGCCAACTTTGAAGTCACGTGACGCGAAAACGAATATCAAAAATCCGGCCCGACCAAATCTAGATATTGTCCCATAGATTCATATGCCACAATCAAATTCAAGATAACTTAAGAAATGTAGGAGGAGATAGATTTTGAAAATCGTCATTTTGCAACGACATGAAGCAGTTTTCGCAAAATTCAAAGTCACGTGACGTGTACGTATTCAAAGATATCGGTATTCTTTTGAATGGACATGAAAGACAAGGTCAGCTGCTATGCAATGACACCATTCACTAACTTTTACCATGCCCAGTAGAGAATATATAGCCTCCTGAAGGTAGGGCAGTTTTTGCAAACTTTGAAGTCACGTGACGCGAAAACGAAAGCGATATTCGAAAATCCGTCCCGACCAAATTTAGATATTGTCCCATACATTCATATGCCACAATCAAATTCAAGATCGCTTGAGAAATGTAGGAGGAGATAGATTTTGAAAATCGTCATTTTCGCATTTTTTGCCGACTTTGAAGTCACGTGACACGAAAGTGAATATCGAAAATCCGGCCAAACCAAATGTAGATATTGTCCCAGAGATTCATTTGCTACAATCAAATTCAAGATCGCTTGAGAAATGGCAGAGGAGATAGAATTTGAAAATCGTCATTTTCGCAACTTCAAAGGCCTCGTGACCTTGACCTTGACCTTCGGTGACCTTGAAAGTCATACCATCCTGTACGTCTCATCGACCTGTATCAGGATCATTAATGACCAGATCTCCCGCTTCAACTTCGGACGGACAGACGGACGCATTGAAGGACATCGACACCCATATTATTAGGTCATGCTCGAAGAGATAACCTAAAAAGTGGAAGACCTCGAAAAAAACAGGAAGCCGGAATCGATGGAACGACGTACTTCCGTTTGCCACGTGATCTAAGACTGCAATCTGATTGGCTGCCAAGTCCCCAAAAGATTTCGATTCAAACGGCACCGCACTTGATTTCATCAAAGGACATGTTGCTTTACCCGATTTCGTTGGAAATCTGACCGAATCTTCTCGGCGGACATTGTACACAGACAAGACCAATGATCAATTAGGTTATTCGTGTCGCGAGAGATGGCGAGAGACGACGTTATTTCCACCTCAAGGCACAAACTTGTT